>NC_046154.1:148744435-149101935 GCF_011064425.1 Rattus rattus | reverse complement strand
TTGGGTCTCGAGAAGTTATTGTACAGGATACTGAGAGGTGTGAATCAAGAGGTTTTATCAGGAGAAAAAACAAATTAACTAACAAAAACTCCTCAGGCATGCCTTTTATTCCCAGTACTTGGAAAGAATAGACAGGTGATCTCTGTGAAGTCTGGGCTAGCCTGACCTACTTTGCAGGCTACAGGCCAGTCAAGGGTAAATAGGTAGACTCTATCTGAAGGAGAAGGAGAAGAGGAAGAAGAGGAGGAGGAGTAGGAGTAGGAATTTCATATAGAATTATTTGGGCTAGCTAAAGATTAGAAGAAATCTAGTAGATTGTCAATTCTTGACTAGATTAAACATACACACACACACACACACACACACACACACACAAAACCAAGTAAAATCTCTATGACCCATATTATTTTTGCTTTTAAAATATTTTTAATGTGTGTGTGTGTATTTGTGTGTGTATGTGTGTCTGTGTGGTATGTGTGTGTGTGTCTGTGTGTATGTGTGTATGTACGTATGTATGTGTGTGTATGTGTGTGTCTGTGTATTTATATGTGTGTCTGTGTGTGCGTGTGGTGTGTGTGTGTGCATGTGTATGTGTATTTGTGTGTGTATGTGTGGTGTGTGTGTGCATTTGTGTGTGTATTTGTGTGTGTATGTGTGGTGTGTGTGTGTCTGTGTGGTGTGTGTGTGTATATGTGTGGTGTGTTTGTGGTATGTGTGTGAGTGTGTATGTGTCTGTGTGTTCCTGTGTGTGTGTATTTGTGTGTGTCTGTGTGGTGTGTGGTGTGTGTGTGTGTGTCTGTGTGGTGTGTGCGAGTATGTGTGTGTATGTGTACGTGCATGTGTCATGTGTAGTTACCTGATATCTTGCTAAATTGCTCTCCTTTATTTTATTTATTTGTTTTGTTTTGTTTTAAGACATGTTATCTCTCTGCCTCTGAACTCTCTAGTTGGTTGGATTGGATGGTTAGCAAGCCCCATAAACAGTAGCCTGTTGTTCATGAAAGCAAACATTGTGCCACAAAGTTAACTGCAGGTCCACCATGAAAGTAATTCTATCAAATTCTGCAGCGGGAACTCTGTCAGTCTAATCCTGGAGTGGGAACTCTAGAATCCTGAAATGGGAAGCCAGCTTTGATTTCAAGCCTTCCATAACCAATGTGCAAACAACTGAGACATGCTTAGAAAGTGAGCTTGAACTCAGCATTCCAAACACTAGAGAAGAATTCCAAATCATCTGAACATGCATTTATTAATGCATTCGATGTGCATTCAATATGTGTGGTTCCTATTTCATCTTTACTATAATAGTTAACTTATTAAAACATTTATTTAATGTTTCATAAACAAGTGCCTAACTGAAACCAAACACCCCTGCCATCCTTCAGGACCTGCAAGTACTAAAACAGAATGAACAATTTTAAAATCTCCAGGGCTGGAGAGATGGCTCAGTGGTTAAGAGGACTGACTGCTCTTTCAGAGGCCCTGAGTTCAGTTCCCAGCAACCACACAGTGGCTCACGATCATCTGTAATGAAATCTGATTCCCTCTTCTGGTGTGTCTGAAGACAGCTATAGTGTACTGATACGTAATAATAAATCTTAAAAAGAATCTTCATCAGCATCACTTTATGGAAAAGCAACGTGAGTAGCAGATAAAATACACTGAGATGCCAAAAGGCCTCTTGTACCAGGAAAGCAGAAAGACTGACTACAGTTCCTCACCTCCCCTTTTGTTCTTCCTCCATTCTCCTGAGCCTTTCTACAGTTCTGTAGCAGAACACTTGCTACAGTCTGTCTTTCCTGTCTGACCCCATGCTTAACAGATCACAAAGATCTTCCCCTCCAATCTGCCTTTCTCTAACTCATTCCGTTATTCTAGCCTTGAAACCGGCAGGCCTTCCATGTGACCACGCCAGCTGAGCAAGCTAGAGAAACAGGTGAGCTAACTGAAGACCACTACTTCCTCCTCGTCTCCAAACCCAACCCACCAGTCTCATCCCTAGCTCTGCCACAGAGCACCAGATGCAGCCTTCCTCCTCACCGTAGGCCCAAATCTTAAGGATCTCACACGCCTTTCCCTCCCAATCTCTATCTCCCCATTTGTTCCTTTATCCTAGCATCCAATTCCAGCAGGCACCGACTGCTAAGTCACAGGCTACTCCTGCCTAGAACCAGGGAGGCTGACTGCAAATCTTCCCCTGTCCTTCTATTCTAGATGCAGCCTGTATAAACCAAGGTGACTTCTCTTTAGTGTCTAGCCCAATTCCAAGGAGAATAAATAAGAAGATACTGATCGATCACTTTGCTTTTCTTTCTTCTGTGAACACTTTCAGATACCTAGCCTATCCCCATTCCTAAATGCCAGCTCGCAATACCTCCCTAAACATTTACCAGATGCCCCAGTAGCCACAAATATCAGGTCAACAGAAAATTTCTTACCAATCAACACACAGCTTTCGACTCTCCTAAAATCCATACAGGAAACAGAAGCCAAGAAATAAAATGACCACCCAACAAGGACAAAACCAGAAATCAATACTTAGACTTTTAATCACACCAACCCCGGATGCCTAGATGCCAATATAAAAATAACCAATAATATCCAGGTCATATGTTTCCATTAGAGGCTACCAACCTCATCAGAGCAGGCCCAGAATATTCCAATATAGCTGAAACACAAGAAAAAGCCCTCCAAAACAATTGTATGAAGATGATAGAGACCTATAAAGAGGAAATGAATTGTTACCTTAAAGAAGTCCAGGAAAACACAAGCAAATAGTGGAAGAAAACAAATAAAACTGTTCAAGACCTGAAAAAAGAAATAGAATTAACAAAACCCAAACTGAAGAAATTCTAGAAATAAAAAATTTAGAAATTTGAACAGGAACTGCAGAGGCAAGCTTCAGCAACAGAATATGTAAGATAGAAGACAGACTCTTGGTTATTTAAGACAAGATAGAAGAAATGAATACAGCGGTCAAAGAAAATGCTAAATCTAAAAAACTCCAGGAACAAAGAGCCAGGAAATCTGGAGCACTATGCAAAGAAAAAACCTCTGAATAATAGGAATAGAGGAAGGAGAAGAAACACAGCTCAAGGCCTAGAAAACATTTTTAGCAAAATTGTAGAAGAAAAATTTTCTAACCTAAAGAAGGAAATGATATCAAGGTACAAAAAGCATTAACAACACCAACTATACTGGACTGGAAAAGACAGTCCCCTAAGCACATAATAATCAAAACCTTAAACATACAGAACAGAGAAAAAAGCAGTAAAAGTAAAAAATAAAGTAAAAAGTAGTAAGAGTGAAAATAATAAAAGCTGCAAGAAAAAAGGATCAAGTAACACGTAAGTAAGATCTATTGAAATCAAACCTGATTTCTCAATGGATACTCTATGAGTCAGAAAAGCCTGGACACATGTGCTGCAACTTTGAGACCTCAGATGACAACCCAGCAAGGCTTTCAATCACCATAAATGGAGGAAATAAGATATTCATGATAAAGTCAAATTTCAGCAATATCTATTTACAAATACAGCCCTATAGATTGAAAAGGAAACACCCACCTAAGAAAGTTAACTATAATTATAAAAGCAAATCAGACCAGCAAAATCTAGAGGGGAAAGGGAAACATACACAACACCACCACAAACAAAATATTACTACTACTACTAATACTAATACTACTACTACTACTACTACTACTACTACTAATTATAATAATAATAATAATAATAAACAGGAATCAACAATCATTGATCATTGATATCTCCCGATATCAGCGACCTAAATTCTCCAGTAAAAAGACACAGAATAACAGAATGGATGCAAAAATGGGATTCATTCTTCTGCTGCCTCCAAGAAATACACCTCAACATCAAATATAGACATTCCTCAGGGAACAAGGTTGAAGAAAGATATTCTAAGCAAATGCAGTTAAGAAGGAAACACGTATAGCCATTGAAATATCTAACAAATTAGATTTCAAACTTAAACTAATCAGAAAAAAATTAGAGGACACTATATACTCATAAAAGGAAAAATCCAACAAGATGGCATTTCAATTATTTATATCTATGCTCCAAACACAAGAACACTGAAGATCATAAAAGAAATGCCCCTACATCTTAAATCGCATATTGATGCTCACACACTGATGCAAGGAGACTTCAATACCCAACTTTCACCAAAAACAGGTCATCCAGACAAAAGCTAAAGCGAGAAATGTTGGAGCTGACAGATGTCATAAAACAAATGGACCTAACAGATATTTAGGTCCATTTGATCATGGATTTAGCACATACAAAAATATACCTTTATTCTGTATCTCCTGGAACTTTATCCAAAATTGACCACATACTCAGACACAAAGCAAATCTCAACAAATACAAGGAAATTGAAAACTCTCTGCATCCTATCCACCATAGATTAAAGCTGGATCTCAACAACAGAAAGCATGGGGAAAAAATCTCTTTACTGAATGAAAAATGGTTAAAGACAGAAATAAGGAAATAAACTAAATACTTTCTAGAATTAAATGAAAATAAATATGCAACATTTCTAAACTTATGGCACAATGAAAGAGGTTTGAAGAGGCAAGTTCACAGCTCTAAGTGCCTATATGAAAAAACTAGAGCGATCTCATACTAACAGCTTTACAATTAACAATACATATGAAAGCTCTAGGATAGAAATAAAAAATTACACTAAAGAGGAATAGGCAGCAAGAAACAAACTAAGGACTAAAATCAATAAAAGAGAAACAATACAGTAATACAAGAAAAATCAATGAAAAAAGATTTGATTCTTTGTGGAAACCAACAAGTCCTTATCAAAATGAAATAAGCAGAGATATAATATCCTAATTAGCATGGTTGAAGATAAGAAGGGGATATAACAGACACTGAGGCAATCCAGGGAATCATAAGGGCATACTTTAAGAAATTGTATTCCACTAAGTTGAAAAATCTCAAAGACATGAATAAATTTCTCGATAGGTACCACTTACCAACACTAAGTCAATAGCATATAAGCAATATAATAAACATATAACCCGCAGTGAAGCAAAAGCAGTCATTTAAGGTCTGCCAACCAAAACAAACAAACAAACAAACAAAACAAAGCAAAAACAGGACCACATCCTTTCAGGACAGAATTTTAGCATATATTCAAAGTAAAATTAATACAAATTCTCCTCAAATTATTTCACAAAATAGAAGCAGAAGGAACAATGTCAAACTCATCTTACAGGGCCACCATTACCCAGGTACCCAAGCCACATAAAGACCCAACAAAGAATAAGAATTACAGACAGATTTTTCTTATGAACATAGATGCAAAAATATTCAAGAAAATATTTGTAAACCTAATCCAACTATCATACATCAAAAAGATCATCCACCATGGCCAACTAGGTTTCATCCCAGGGATGCAGAACTAGTTCAATGTACAAAAATCAATATATATAATCTACCATGTAAACAAACTGAAGGACAGAAACCATATGATTGTCTTATGAGATGTAGAAAAGGCCATTAGCAAAACCTACTATAACTGCATGAACAAAATCCTAAAGAGATTACAGATACAAGGTACATACTTAACATAATAAGGGCACATTACAGCAAGTTTATAGTCACATAAACTTAAAGGGTGAGAAACTCAAAGCAATTCCATTAAAATCAGGAACAAGACACAGTTGTGCACTTTCTCCATACTGTTTCAATATACAGTACTTGAAGTTTTAGGTAGAACAATAAGACTACTGGAGGAGATCAGAGAATACAAATTGGAAGGAAGAAGTCAACATATCTTTATTTGAAGATGACTTGATAGCATACATAAGTGACCCTAAAGTTTCTACTAGGGAACTCCTATAACAAAGTATCTGGAGACCAAATTAACTCACAAAAATCAGTAGCTCCCCTATAAACGAATGACAAATGGACTGAGAAAGAAATCACATGAACCACACCTTTCACCTAAATAGAAAAAATCCAGGCATAACTTTAACCCAGCAAACAAAAAGAAGTATTTAAAGAAAGAAATTGAAGAAGATACTAGAAAAGATGAAAAGATCTCTCAGCTCCAGTGTAATCTCCACAACAATTTCAGCACAATTCTTCACGACTATCAGGACAATTCTCAGCTTTGTAAAGAAAAATGAAAACCAAGGATAGATAAATCAATCCTGAACAACAAAGGAACTATGGGAAGAATCACCATTTCTGATTTCAAGTAATACTACAGAGCTATAGTAATAAAAACTGCATGGTATTGGCATAAATATAGACAAAGGACACTGTCAATCCTAAAACGTGCCAACCTATGCAATGGAAAAGATTTTGCCAACTCCACATCCAAGAGAGGACTAAAAACTAAAATAAATAAAGAACTTAAGAAACTAGATATTGATTAAAAAAAAAAACAACAAAAAAGTCAATTAGAAGATAGGAAACAAATCTAAACAGAGAATTCCCAATAGCAGAATCTCAAACAGCTGACATTTAAAGAAAGTTCAATATCTTTAGTAATCAGGGAAATACAAATCAAACTACTTTGGCATTCCAACTTACACCTCTCAGAATAGCTAAGATTGATAACACAAGGGATAGTTCAGGCTGGCAAGGATGTAGAACAAAGGGAATACTCCTCTATTGCTGGTAGGAGTACAAATTTGTATGGCGGGTCCTCAGAAAGTTGGGAATGAATCTTCCTCAAGATCCACTACTAAGCATGCATCCGAAGTACCTCTCATCTACCAAATGGGCAGTTCCTCATCCGTGCTTGTCGCTGCTCTATTAACAATATCCAGAAAGTAGAAACAACCTAGATATCTCTCTACAAAAGAATAGATACAGAAAATGTGATACATTTCCACAATGGAGTATTATTCAGAAGTTAAGGAGAAGACACCATAAAATTTAAGGGCAAATGGTGGATGGGATGAAAAAAACACTTGTCCTGGGTGAGGTAACCCAGATGCAGAAAGATAAATGTAGTATGTATTTGCTGATATGTGGATATTAGCCATTAAATAAATGATAACCAAGCTACAAGCTGTAGATCCAGAGAGGCTTGGTATAAAGGAAGTGACTTGGTGTGACACATAGCTCTCCATGAGAAGGGGAGGCAGAATGTATTTTATGGATGGATTGGGGGTTCAGGAGGGGAGGGGAGGAAGAGTGGTTTGAAGGAAGGAATGCAGTGAGAGAGGCTAGAATTGGGAGGTATTTGAGATGGTATGGATATCTAGTTCAGTGGAAACTTCCTAAAATATATGAAGGTAGTATTAATGCCGTCTCCAAATAATAAGGGAGATGCTGTCAACTGAGTTTATCACTTGTCACCAATAGAAACCTCCAGTACTAGGCCTGGTTTACATCTAATTGAGGTCCAATGGGGTCCCATGGAAATCCCCAAACAACCCAGGATATTGCCAAAGCAATGTGCTGCTATCCATGAATTGACAGCAAGTCTCCATCGCTGAAGACAACCCCACACATCTCATTTAGCACGAAGAGAAAGAACTGGTGCCTACAGAGCAGTCTCATCCTGCATTCCTACATTCTGCAGTCTTTGTGGCAGGAAGATAGTCTCCAGGCTACCAAAGAGCAAGCATAAACACCAACCTAGCGACAAAACCTTTGACCCACAATCTTTTATGCCTGCAAGATATGCTAAGGCAATGGTGGAACAAAGATTGTGTTGGGTGTAACCAAGCAATATCTGATTTGACTTAGTAACCATTTCATGAAATTAAACACACATAATACTGCTTGGATGACCAAAAACCAGGACTGTATAGCCCAGTGTCCTAGGGAGAAACCAAAGACTATTGGTCTAAAAAAAGTAACAATAAAATGTCCTAATAATATTCTGTTATACTCATAGATCAGTGCCTTATTCAGCTAACATCAGAGATACACCTCCTGCAGCAGACGGGACATCACACAGAACTGGCTCTAAATGGGATGTCCCCATCAAATCCCTCCCATCAGAGCTCAGTTAACTCTGAAGAAGAGGAGACAGAAAGAGTATAAGAGCATAGACGATGGAGGACACCAGGAGATCAAGGCCATTTAAATCAACTGAGCAAATCTCATATGAACTCACAGACTGAAGCAGCAAGCACAGGGCCTGCATGGGTGTGGACAGGTCCTCTGCGTAGATAGTATAGCTTTTATTTAGTACTTTTATCGTGCTTCCTTCTCCTACGGATCTTTCCCTTCTGTAGGTTTGTGTTGTCCTGTAGGATGATGTCATCACACAGGTGTAGGCAGGTACAAGATAGAATGAGGCCTGTCATTGGATGAGAAGAAGGATGGGCAGGAGAAGACTTTTAGAGAAGGGAGGAAACTGGAGGAGGAGGATGAGGAGGAGAAGCCATGGAGAGAACATGGAGGCTGACGTTAAGATTCCTCTCTGCACGTTTACAGGTCGTTATGAATATTCTTAAGGGATGGATGCGTACAGGGCTTTGAATGTCTAGGTGGGCAATTATATCATATCAAGTGGATCAGAGGTTACTGTGTTTTATGTTCTTTCTTGTGGTGATTTAAGTTGGTGACTGGAAACATTAAGCTGCCACGGAGTTGAGATGTATATTTCTGGCATGGTGGCAGCCGGCCTTGGGAACTAGATGGGTAGAGAGATTGCTGCCAGGCTCAGAGAGAAGCCTTTGGCAGTGGGATATGGGATGGAGCAAAGCGGGTTAGAGGCTTTGCTGACTGAGATGACGATATCTTGTGGCACGGCAGTGAAAGATCTAGTGCAGGATAAAAGACAGCCTTTGTTTTTTATAATTTTACAGCAACATTGTCCAAATTTGATGGGATGGGGTTTGTTTCATTTTATATTTTGTATATCTTATACGTTTGGTTGCTACAGCTTAGAAACTGGTTCTTTCCTAATGGCAAAGAGAGTGGATCCAGATAGGAGAGGAGGTGGGGAGAAACTAGAGAAAGGGCAAACTCTAATCATGATCTATTGTATGAAAAAGAATCTATTTTAATAAAGGGGAAGGAGCAACCACCCTAAGAAAAAAGTCTTCCCAGCAGTGGTCATGTGGGTCCAGGAGCTCTTTGCTTTCTTAGGTGTAGTCATTCACTCACAGACAGGTAGGCTCCATGCTCATGCCTCAGTTTCTCTGACTAAGCAGACTTTTCAGCACAGGTGTTGGTGGGAAATGGTGGGACAATAATGCCCCTTAAGGAGACAGTGTGTATGACCTGTACTGTTTAAAAACTATGAGCAGCTCCAGATTCCTCAATTTGGACAGATGATCTCCTAGGTCCTCTTCCTGCTTCTGTGATAGAATACCTGAGCAAAGCAGTTTACAGAGGGAAGTGTTTGTTCTGACTCACAGAGAGCGTATCAGGGCAGCAGGAGGAGGACGAGGTAGCTGGTTACAGCGTCCACCCTCAAGAAGCAGTGAGTGATTGCCAGTTACTCTAGATCTCAGCCTGTTGCCAGCTGGGATCATCCATTGCATGTAGGAAAGGACCCTGTCACAGCAACTCTTAGTTTTCCAACCAAGAGAGTTTCAGGGAATTCTCTAGGACAGTGCTTTAACTTGGTGACACAGAACTGTGAGACTCTCTTAAATCAAAGTGATTCTGTCTTCAGAGCAGGAAGCACAGCTCTCTTCTACAGCCCACACTCTGAATGCCTGGGTCATGGCTCACTCTACTCTCCCCAGTACTAGCTGTATAGTCATTTCTGCTTGAAGCCTGGACTTTGAGGAGCAGGGGTCAAGTGTGTCAGGCTCCCTGGCATATGTCCCATAAGAAAGTAGAGGATGGGACAACAGTGACTCATAGTTCTGATACAGAGCTTTTCCTTAGGAGTTCAGAGTACAGCTTAGCTTTGTCGTTGTACCCACTGATGCACTGCACAGGGGACCCCGACAATTAACCTCCCCAGTTTTACCAATGTCATCAGAAACATTGTGTTCCTGTGCTTTGCCTTGTTCTCACCACAGTCAGTTCATGTGCTTGCTGGTCCCCATCCACTGTCCTTCCGCAATAGCTCATGCATTTTCCTTGTCTCAAATGTTTCCCACTGGACAACACATAGCCTCCTAAGGCCACCTTCACATCCATGCTGAGGTGACAATCATATGGGATCATGTAACTCCTTTTCATTCTCTCTCTCTCTCTTTCTCTCTCTCTCTCTCTCTCTCTCTCTCTCTCTCTCTCTCTCTCTCATTTTCTAGTTACTACAAAATAATAGGGCTCCTCCACCACATGTATCATCTCATCCTGTCTCAAAGCAGTGGGGCCAATTATTTATAAGCTTTCAAATTCCTAGAAAACTACAACCCAAAACTGTCTCCTTTTCTAAAGTTGACTGCCTCATGTATTTTGCTATTGTAACAGGAAAAAAAACCTACCTTCTCTCCTTTAATGACCCATGCGTATATCACTGGATGGCCTTTGATTACATTCTATTCCTTTAGTATGTTCTTATACTTTGTGTTCTAAACAAATCTTATTTACTCTTTTTCTAGTACTCTTAAGTTTTCCTCCTTTCTTTCATTCTTTTTCTTCTCCTTCTCTTCCTCCTCCTTCCCCTCCTCCTCCTCCTTCTTCTTCTCATTCCTCATTCTTGACATCATAATCAGCATCCTTATTATTTTACTGTACCTCAAAACAAAGCATAGCACTTCTACTTCGTTCTCCCCTCTACCCCATAAACATAGTGCTTACCCTGGCACACAGCCGAAGCTTAAGGAATATCTGCTGTTTCAATGGCTGTATAAACAAGCAAGCCTACTGTTGATTGATTGTGTAGCAAGACATTTTTGAGACATTTGATTCAATATTATCCCCTTGGCGACATAGTTAAAAACACTTATTTACCACTGAAGCATTTAACAACACACCAGGGATGACCCAAGAAAAGCAGTAACAAAAGCCAGATTGCAGCAAAGTCGCTGACAGACCTATCATCCTCTCTTGGATCAATAGTTTTAAAATAACCTGGCCAGACATCCATTGCAGTCCTTGTTCAGTCGCGAGTAGGGACCAGCATCATCAAAGACAGTGTTTGGGTTGCTTCACTTTCCTGTTCTTCCTGCTGGGTTTGTCCCCCAAATACCTATATGGCCTCTTTCACCTCCCCCACATGCAAAACGCAACAGTATTCAAAACTCATGAGGAAGTATGTAAGGCCTTATATCACAAGAGTGAGAGGTGTCCTTACTCCCAAGTCCCCAGTCCTGCCTACGCTGATAACTGTGTGCTCATGTAAATGACAGTGTCATGAAACCTCACCCAAAGGACACTGCAGTCCCCAGCATTCGGCTGCGCATGGCTCCTGTCCAGCAGCTCACAATCAGAAAGTCACCTCGGTAAAGGAACTGTCACAGAGCCTACACAATGTGTGCTTGGAAGACCTGGGGAAACTGAGTTCATGCAGTTCTTTGGGGGAAGGGAATAAATGTAAAACAAGGGAGAGATGGAAATAAGACCTGGAGAGGGCAGCAGGAGGAAGCTACAGGAGAGAGGGGAAGGAGTTGGAAAGTGGATCCGGACCTCTCCCTCTCCTGCTTTGTTCTGCAGCGTTGTTCCTCCGGGAACCTCCTGCCTTTCTCCAGCCATCCCTACACCTGATTTGTGCATAAATGTTGGAAGACAGTCAGTGGCTCCGGCTGCTCGCAGCCTCAGGTCTAGTGGTCATTCGGTACCGTAGTACACCGAAAGCCTACCTTAACCTTGAAAAAGCACATTTTGTTTCTCCAGCTCCACTCTAATTATAGCATGTCTACTGTAGAGTTCAGCATGATCCAGTGGTAGCTGAGTGAACAGTAATTGGACCACAGAAGATGCAGGTGCACCAGTGCGAGGCTGTGTGTGAAATGGGGCTGGGGCGCTTAAACTAACAGCTCTCACCGCAGATGAGTGCCAGCAACACTGACGGAGAGGGGGCCATGGGACTTTATCATGACTGAGTTTAACAAGAAAGGGAATTAAACATATTCCACATAATATGGGAGGCCATATTTAGGGACCTAAGCAAGTTACATGAACTTTTATAAAATTGCTACTCAGAGAGGAGTTATAGTGTAGGATCAGCTGGGTACTTTTTAAGTATGTTTACAAGAAATTGATTATTTATTTGGAACTGGGAGTGAGTCCTACTGACTTTTATTAAAAAGTATTAGTAAGCACAATATACAAGCATCTGTATCAGAAACACAATTTTTTATCTTTAATTACATGAAGATGTTTACCTTATGTGAGAAAAGATTTTATAATCCTTCCTTGCCTCTTTCCTAATGAGGTTAGTGAAGGAGCAGAGCACAAAAGGTTGAACATAATTCAGGAAGGAAACTTTTAAACTAAACTTTAACCATTTCCAGGGCCATGCAAAACAAGCAAGGAAGAAAGTTATACACATTTCCTACGGTTCCTAGCTCCACTATTGTATTTCAAACGTAACAAGAAATTAAAACGGAAGGGATTGGGAACCATGGCAATAGCGAGTGTAAGACATGAGTTGACAAAATGATATGTAGAAAGGAAACTGAGACAAAGAGGGGTCATGGCCATAGGCTATGGTAGTAATGAGAGTGTCCCCATCTTGTCTGTAAGATACAGGCAATGACAATGACGGCACAGCTATTAACCTGGGTCACTTTGAGCTGTAAATTGGCAGCCTGCATCTGCTCCTGTCCACACCATATATGATAACAACCTCAAGTTCCAGTGTTAAAGACTGCCCTAACCCACAGACGCGGTTTGTCATAACATGGAAAGAGATCCCATGAGCTTGGACTGTCCCTCCCCATGGTGCTGGCTTTGACATGTGAGCTCACCTTTGCTGAAAGGCAGCAGTTGCAGACAGAATGTCTATGACCCAATCTGAGGTCCTCATGCTAAAGTCCTGGTTTCTAGTGTGCCTAAGTGTGACAGTGTCACCTTTAGGTAGTAACTGGCTTTAGTTTACGTCACAGAAGTGTGGCCCCCACAGTGGGGCTGGTGCCCTTTTAAGATGAGGAAGAGAGATCAAGACACAGAAGATACAGGCAACAGAGGGCCACCAGTTCTGTGAGAAAGAAATACCATGTAAGCGCCCCATTGGAGGTACTTTGTTCTAGCAGTTGAAGCTGTGTACTTTCTTGTAGCGTCACCTATTGCTTAGCTTTGACAGCAAATGCCCTTCGAGCTTTACACATAGGGCCTAACTGTTCAACTCCTGATCTGTGTTCACTGGCCTTCCTGTGATGTCTTTTTGGGCTACTGTATTTACTCCCTTACTCTCTAGTTTCTGCCAGTTATGAACTAAAGAGTTGAAATACCCCAGTGAAGGCAGAGAGAGTACTGGCTAACTTCTGCCTTTGCCTGAGCCCTTCCCTGGGAGGTCACACAGCCAGACTGCTAATCCTCTGTCTGCCTTTGTCCCAGACCCATGGACCCGAGAGCAGCAGTCTTCCCACACACATGGAAGCAATGGACATCATAAGAGCCATTCCTGAAGAAGCTTTTGCACTCCCCCTAACATTTCTCCTTCTCCCATGAATGCTATCCAATGTATTCATCATTATCCTCACTTTACTGAGGAAGTGAAGGCGAGTGTGGTTAAGCTCTTACAGTAGCAGGAGAGCTGATCACCAGAGGTAACTCAGACCCAACTAGCCTGTGTCTAGAGGGGACACAGCTGCAATGGAGACTGAGGAACATCTGTTAGCTGCACCACCGTCTCCATGCAAAAGCAGAAGCCTTCAGGGTCAGGAGCTGGATGACCTCTTCCTATGTGCGCCTGTCTTTCATGGGAGAAAACTCCTCATAGGACACGGCCAGATGCTGTGGGCTGGGATCCCAGAATCGGTTCCAGAAAAGCTGGACGAGAGCTCGTAATGGCCTCCACCCAGTGCTGCTGTTTCTACTGAATGATGTCATCGGAAGCACTGGCTACTTTCTCAGCCCAGCTGTAATGGTAGCCAGTGATAAAAGTTGAGCACTGGATAATTCCTGCAGCTTTCAAAAACTGACACCCACATATATACTTGCACAGGGTTGTAGACTGTGCAATACACAGTGTCATGGCCATGTTGACACCAGTGATACCTATGTTTACCAGGTCTTTTCAGCTGGTCTGAAGTGTCTTGGGTTTGTGTATGTGCATTGGGTTTTGACTGATAGTTTGTTTGGAGTTCAGGTCCCATACAGCCTGTGCTGACCTTCATTCTCTCTATATGAACCCCAGGATGACCTTGACTTGTTTCCTGCTGCCATCTTGCAGATGTTAAGCATGTGTCACCATGACCAGCCTAGATGTCATGCTCTTTCCCCAATGCGTATTACTGTTGTGTGGAAACTAGTGTAGGTAGCAGAGTGGGCAGGGCCAGACTTTTCTGCAAGCTGCCTTTGAAAGGCAACAACTCCAAAATTCTAATGCCATGCTCCAACACTCCTGCACCCAGACTGACTAAACACACTAAGTCCTTCTCCAAGACCTTAACCAAACCCAGACATCCAAAGCTCTCTCTCTCTCTCTCTCTCTCTCTCTCTCTCTCTCTCTCTCTCTCTCTCTCTCTCTCTCTTATACCTGCCCCAGGCCATGAATGTTCCTTGCCTGGAAAAGCTGGATGCTACCCACTGGGAAAGAGCAAGGGGTGGATAAAATAAATATTTTACTTTCATTCTTCCTCAGTGCATATAGAGTAAGGAAAACAGCACCAGACCCCAGTTAACCGGCAACACCAGGAAGTCTCCTACTGGACCACTATTTTCATTTACTCTTTGCCTGGTCTTTTAAATAAACTAAATGAGTTCAGAGACGTTTCAGAATATTTTATAAGACAAAGAACTTCATGTAGCCCAGGTTGGCTTCAAACTCACGCTGTCGCTGAGGCTGGCCTGGAACTTTTGGTACTCCTGTCTCCACCTCCCACAAGCTGAGATTTTAGGTGTGCACCACTATACAGGGCTCAGAAGCTCCCTTCTGATAGGTTTCAGGGGTACATGAATGAGGATGAAGCCGAGGACATTAGCAGGTCATCTTTATAGCTTGTAAATACTCAAATATTCAGAGACAGTAATACCTTCCCACAATACTTCGGGAAGAAGAGGGGCCGGCCAGGTAGAATAGACATCTATATGGAATGATGAGGCACAGACATTTGAGAAAGGGGAAACTCTGAACTGGATGTTTAGAAAAGTCTTCTCTGCCCCATTTCTGCCAACCTGAACCCCCTTAAGAGAACTTCAAGAGAGTGACAAAAACAGGAAAAGTCATTAGAGAGCAGGTTGTATCCAGAAATGTGGCTCTATCTGATCTACGTCTTCAGAGAAGAGACAGGAGATCCAGAGATTTCATTTCTGTTTTTCCTGTACATTCTTGGCCAGCTTCTCTGAAATGTAGTTATCTAAGAGTTTCTAGTGAACTTAAATCTGACAAGAAAGAAAAGCTACGGTTGAGCGATCTCAGGGAAGCTTGAGGCCATCTTTGTTCAAAGTCCTCTATTCTCAACTTTAAGAGTGTCTAAATATCCATAAGAGAACCTCTACCACATCACCACCAGGTCGGGAAGGGTACTAGATATATTAATGTGAATTAATTGTTCCTAAAACCAAGGCTGCTATTTAAATGCTCTAAATCTACATTTTAAAAAATATACAGCAAAAATGCATTTGTCAAATGCCATGGCTCCAAAGGGGTTAACTCAAATTAAAGATGTCCCAGCAAACAGGGTAAAAATGAGTGTGAGACATTTCGAAACTAAAGTCCTAAAGAATATCAAATGCAGAGAAACTGTCGTAAACTGAGGCAAGTTTAGTTTCCGTACACTGAAAGAAACTTAGATTATCTGTGATTCTTATAATAATAATAATGCTGTCACCAGGTTTGCTTTATTTCACTTAGTATCAGTTATCAGTAACACTAGTAAGTTCTGAGTCGACAGTCCATCAACGGTGGGAAACTTTAATAAATGTTGCTCTGTTGATATTGTTAATGAGGCACTGCCCTTTAATTATTAATTGGGATTTCCTGTGATGAAAACATTTGTAAAGTTCAGGGAATGATCTCAGGTTCATCTTTAGATTCCAGTGTTTATATGTCACTTAAATGAGTCTGTGTGGGAGATAAAGGAGGGATGCGGGAGAATGACCTTAAGGTTAGGGACAACATTTACGTTCATTTAAATCAATGACCCCTGTTTATTTTCCTTTGGGCCTGTGGGCTCTATCGGATCTCATCACCTCCACACCTGCATCGGCTGGGTTTGTTGACTTTCCACCCGTGACTGCATTTGATAAACAGAGCTCAAACTGAATAGCAAGGAAGACAGGGGCTGGAGAAAGCAGTCTTAGGAAATCCCACCTTCTTCGTGAGGAAAAACTCATTCGAGTAAATAAAAATAAAAACCATGACCTTAATTCAAGATCAATAAGTACACTGGAGAGAGGACCTCACCACTGCCTTAAAAAACAATTGAACTCACTGTCGGTTTAAATTGTAATAGTATAGGCGGTCTCCATTGCGCTCACCTGAGGAGTGAGCTAGGGTCGCTCACCATGCATTGTTCAAGAGGTGCTTTAGCCTCTGTGCTGCATGACTAGGTCTTCAGGACTACTCAGAGTAGCTGTTTAGATTAACGTAAGTCCTTCCCTGTGCCTTGGGCTAAGAGGCTCTGTGTGTTCTGTCATTCTAGGGCCTGGTTTAAGGGTGAAACGAAAAACCCTGAACCTTCTTCTGCTAGCAGAGCTTGTCTACTTTTGAATTAAATTTCTTTGCTCTTCACTGATAAACAATTCGAGGGTAGAGCAGGTTTCTGACTGGGAGGAGGCTCAGCGGGTATAGGTGCTTGCTTCCAAGGCTGACACCCTGGCTTCTCTGCCCTGACCCCACAAGGAGGGATGAGAGTTGAGTGCCCAGAGTTGTTCTCTGGCATCTGCTCCTCATTGACACACACAGGTAGCATTTCCTAACAGAGCGATTTCAGCAGAACAATGTGCAGGTTTCCTTGTAAAAATGATGGCATCTCACCATTAAATACCATGTGAAAAAACAAATAGCAGAAAATAATAAATGTAATAACTCGGTACGCTCCAGTGACCACCAAATGTGATAAGACTAGAAGTTTAATCTACATGCAATAGGAAGGCATTTGATAAAGTCTGGTAGATCAAGAACATTGTATGAGTAGCAGCACTACATGCATATTCTCAGGAAGATATTTAAATCACAGTCATATACAAATATACATAACTGTGTACACAAAGACACTTAAACACTAGCTATGTGGTAAGGTTCTTACTGCTGTTGTTTTGTGTCTTTGTATTTTCTCTTTTTACCTTCAAGAAACTAATCTTCTTGCAGGAGGATCAGGTCTTAGTAAGAAAGCAGATGTTAAAATACTTTAATGTTTTGCTTGTCGTAGCAGGGAACATTAAGCAGTATCATTTCAAAGCCAGACAGAGCATTGCTTCTGCTTCCTCCATGAACATTAGTATGGAGTATGACACACGACTTAGTGGGACTTGAAATACTGGGCTCTGAAAGGGTTATACCAACATACACTTAATGGTCGCTTAGGGTCTATCAGCGGTTTTATCCTTAGGTTTATCAGCATTTCTCTCCCCCCCCCCAAGAATCCATCTATTTCTTTTGGAAACACTTTCCTGGGAGGTGTAGACTTATGGAATATGACCCAGACTCTCTATTCAGAGACCTGAAGAGTGATTACAGCAAAAGGATGGTAGGTTAATGTTACATCATGAATCAAGTCTCAAGTACCCGAACCTAGACACACAAGGATAATGAAGGAAAAGGCCATTTCCTGGGCCAAAGAGATGGTCCAGCTGGTAAGAGCAGTGGCCACCCCTGGAGGATGCTGCTCTCACAACCTCAGTTTCATCCTTGAAACCCATGTAAAGGTAGAAGGAGAAAATTATTACAACAAAGTTGTCCTATAACTCTCTCTCTCTCTCTCTCTCTCTCTCTCTCTCTCTCTCTCTCTCTCTCACACACACACACACACACACACACACACACACACACACTTTCACACTTTTCCCCGTTCCCTTCCCCCTGCTTCTGTGAGGATGCTCCCACTCCCACCCTCATACTCCCACCTCAACACACTGCCATTCCCCTACACTGGAGCATCGACCCTTCACAGGACCAAGGGCTTCTTCTCCTATTGATGCTGGACATTGCCATCCTCTGCTACATATGCAGCTGAGCCATGGGTCACTCCATGTGTACTCATTGGTTGGTGATTTAGTCCCTGGGAG
Organism: Rattus rattus; assembly: GCF_011064425.1. Taxonomy (NCBI): domain Eukaryota; kingdom Metazoa; phylum Chordata; class Mammalia; order Rodentia; family Muridae; genus Rattus; species Rattus rattus. The sequence continues at coordinate 149,083,690 of NC_046154.1, read as the reverse complement.
CTCTCAGAGGCCTGGTTGGTTGATATTGTTGTTCTTCCTATGGGGTTGCAAACCCCTTCAGCTCCTTCAGTCCTTTCTGTAACTCCTCCATGGGGTCCCCGTGCTTAGTCTGATGGTTAGCTGCGAGCATCTTAATCTGTTTTTTAAGGCAGTGGTGAGGTCCTCTCTGAGAGGCTATGGCAGAGCCTCTCAGGAGACATCCATATCAGACTCCTGTCAGCAAGCACTTCTTGGCATCAGCAATAGTGACTGAGTTTGGTGGCTGTGTATGGGATGGATTACTAGGTGGGGCAGTTTCTGTATGGCCTTTTCTTCAGTCCCTGCTCCACTCTTTGTCCTTGTATTTCTTCCCATGAGTATTTTGTTCCCCCTTCTAAGAAGGACTGAAGTATCCACATTTAGGTCTTCATTCTTCTTGAGCTTCATATGGTTTGTGAATTGTATGTTGGGTATTCCGAGCCTTTGGGCTAATATCCACTGATCAGCAAGTGCATACCATGTGTGATCTTTTGTGACTGGGTTACCTCACTCAGGATGATAGTTTCTAGTTCCATCATTGCCTAAGAATTTCATGAAGTCATTGTTTTTGATAGCTGAGTAGTCCTCCATTATGTAAATGTACCACCTTTTCTGTATCCATTCCTCCATTGAAGGGCATCTGGGTTCTTTCCAGCTTTTGGATATTATAAATAAGGCTGCTATGAACATAGTGGAGCATGTGTCTTTGTTATATGTTGGAGAATCATTTGGGTATATGCCCAGGAGTGGTGTAGCTGGGTACTCAGGTAGTACTATGCCCAATTTTCTGAGGAACCTCCAGACTGATTTCACTATGGTTGTACCAGCTTGCAATCCCACCAGCAATGGAGGAGTGTTCCTCTTTCTCCAAATCCTCGCTAGCATCTGCTGTCACCTGAGTTTTTGATCTTAGCCATTCTGACTGATGTAAGGTGGAACCTCAGGGTTGTTTTCATTTGCATTTCCTTAATGACTAAGGATGTTGAAAATTTGTTTAGGTGCTTCTCAGTCATTTGATATTCCTCAGCTAAAAATTAGCTCTATCCCCCATTTTTAATAGAATTATTAAGTTCTCTGAAGTCTAACTTCTTGAATTCTTTGTATACATTGGATATTAGACCTCTATCAGATGTAGGATTGGTCAATAACTTTCCTAATCTATTGGTTGCCATTTTGTCTATTGACAGTGTCCTTTGCTTACAGAAGCTTTGAAGTTTTATAAGGTCCCATTTGTCGATTCTTGATCTTAGATTAAAAGCCATTGGTGTTCTGTTCAGGAAATTTTCCCCTGTGTATAGTGTTTGAGGCTCTTCCCCACTTTTTCTATTAGTTTGAGTGTATCTGGTTTTATGTGGAGGTCCTTGATCCACTTGGACTTGAGTTTTGTATGAGGAGATAAGCATGGATTGATTTGCATTCTCTCCATGCTGACCTCCAGTTGAACCAGCACTATTTGTTGAAAATGCTGTCTTTTTTCCACTAGATAGTTCTTAGCTCCTTTGTGACTATAGGTGATCAAGTGACCATAGGTGTGTGGGTTCATTTCTGGGTCTTCAATTCTATTCCATTGATCTACCTGCCTGACTCTGTACCAATACCATGCAGTTTTTATCCCTATTGCTCTGTAAAGCAGCTTGTGATCAGGGATGGTGATTCCCCCAGAAGTTCTTTTGTTGTTGAGAATAGTTTTCGCTATCCTAGGGTTTTTGCTCTTTCTCACCCTATTAAGAATTCAACATAGTACTTGAAGTCCTATCCAAAGCAATTAGACAACAAAAAGAGGTTAAAGTGATACCAATTGGAAAGGAAGAAGCCAAAATATCACTATTTGCAGATGATATGATGGTATATTTAAGTGACCCCAAAAATTCCACCAGAGAAATACTAACCCTGATAAGCAACTTCAGCAAAGTGGCTGGGTATAAAATTAATTCAAACAAATCAGTAGCCTTCCTCTACTCAAAGAATAAACAGACTGAGATAGAAATTAGGGAAATGACACCCTTCACAATAGTCCCAAATAATATAAAATACCTCGGTGTGATTCTAACCAAGCAAGTGAAAGATCTGTATGACATGAACTTCAAGTCTCTGAAGAAAGAAATCAAAGATCTCAGAAGATGGAAAGATCTCCCATGCTCATGGATTAGCAGTATTGATATTGTAAAAATGGTCATCTTTCCAAATGCAATCTACAGATTCAATGCAATCCCCACAAACCTTTGTTTTATTGCACCATCTTTGTTTAGTAATTCAATGTTTGTTTCTTTCACAACATTTTTTTTAAAAAAAACGCTTCCTTACACTTAATGGCCAAAGCTATTAAGAAACAGGGACTATTCCACTGGTTCTCCACTTAGTGAGAGTCATTAAACAGGGTTGGCTTATTCCTGTCAACAACAGAACCTGAACCAATGCTGTAACCCTCTGTGTTTCAGATTTTATAGTTGCAAAAATGTTTGTAATGGCTTTGGAGTTCAGTTCTCTGGCTGGAAAATTCTATTGTGTTACAGTTTAAGAACATTCACCTATTGCTAATCCAATACCTGCAATACCTACTATGCACAATTATCCTGTACCCACTCTGCAATAATTCTGTACCCACTATGTACAATAATCCAATACCCACTCTGTGAAATAATCCAATACCCACTATGTGCAATGCATTGTGTGGGTTACTTGGAGAGGTACAAGCCTGAGTAATATGTAATTCTCTACTTGGGAAAAATTCTAATGTGACAGGAGATGCAGGTGACAGCGTGCAGACAATAAAGGCAAAACGAAAGAGGCTTCGTGAGTTATCTCCACTCAAGGCCCTAGATTCGTCTTTACCTATTTTGAATTCTGCAGTCATGGAGCTCTTTAAAAGGTGAACAGATTTTTTTTTAAATTTTACACTCCACATAATAAGCAAATAAAAGTAAGACTCATGTAAGTACTAATGAGATTTATCCTGATAAAATAAAGTAGGACTTCAATAGTTTAGACTAAGAAATGTTAAGAGTGGAAAATGTGTGACGTTGATTACAGGATGTGAACATTGTGTGATTTTAATTGACCCAAGTTTTACTATCCAGTGTTTACAGAAACACCGTGTAGGCGACTTTTCAAAATGTTTTATAGAGAAACCATGTAGTACACAGACTGGGAAACACACAAGTGGGTTGAGCCTTAAAAAGAGGATCATCTTCAGATAACAGACCGATACTTATATGGGATAACCGATGGACTCTTAGAAATGCCCCATTCCCCATCTTTTCTTTTCTTTTTTTTTTTTTTCGTTCTTTTTTTTCGGAGCTGGGGACCGAACCCAGGGCCTTGCGCTTCCTAGGCAAGCGCTCTACCACTGAGCTAAATCCCCAACCCCACCCCATCTTTTCTAATGTCATACAAGAGTGTCTGTCTATTGGAACTTTGTGTGTAGGAGTGACATTTGGTAACAAGGATACTCTTCCTCTGTTTATGGCTCTGTCTGTCCTTCTTGACATTAGTGCTCCTACTTTCTGTTCTGAAAGGAAGAACCCTGAAGAAAGAACAAGGTCAGTCCTACTAATTCTGAAGTCTTCTTCCAGGAGAGTGAGACCCAGCTGCCCACCTTAGCCCATCAGGGTAAGTGTTTCTTGGATCTCACTTGAGACATGTGGGCAAGTTGTCTTAACCCAGCTGTCTCCCCTGCTCAACAGCTGAGGCTAAATTGCAAGTTTGTGAATTCATTCTTTGAGATACAGGGCTGTGTCGCCAAATGTCATGTGTAAGAGATAATATAATAAGACTTTATCTCATATCTTCAGCCATGAGAAATTGCCCTTATAGCCAAAAAACCCACATTAGCAATTTCATGTAGTTTCCTGTGGTTGGATCTATTTTTTGAAGTTCTGGTTTATTGATATTGTCATTATAGCAGTTAATAGGATTCTAAGAAAGGGGACTACGAAGAGTTATATTTTGTAAGAAAAAGAAGTTAGAAACAAAGGGCAGGAGACAGTAAAGATATGGGTAGACACCAGCTAAGGAAAAGGATACAGACAGACAAAGGCTGCCCTACAAGTGCCAGCTAAAATAGTGTAAAAGAAGGAAGCGACATGCCTCTGATAGAGTTAGCAAGGAAGGAGTATAAGCATAGCCGGGAAGCCCCTGGCGTCTTTAAGAACAGGCAGCTGAGTTGCTTACAGGCCTACAAACTGCAGCAATCCCAAGAAAAGAAAAATCTCTATTGGTGGACAACAAGAACCTGGAGAAATGCTGTCCTCATTTGAGGCTTGAAGAGTGCGAACACACTGCAGGAAACGTGATATATTCAGAGTAGATTTTAATCCCACCCCCAAGTGTGTGCCCTGGCCTCCAAACTTCTACCCTCTTCTCTAGCTCTTGCTCACTAATACTTATCACCAATACCTATCACATGGGCTTGAATTCCTGTGTGATAACTGGCTCCATTTTCCCTGTCTGAGGAGCAAGTGGAAAGGAACGAAGGATTGCAGTGTTCTGGCAGGAGACAGGCTGGGCCAAAGGCAGACTTGTGAGCCCCTTAAACTACACACTATTAAACAGTTTGATTGAGACATCAAACTTCCCAGACTCCTGTGCTAGAAGGAAGCGAAGGCTGACCCCTGTTGTTGCCAGCCAGCAGAGGATCCTGTGTGCAGGAAGGGACTTCACAAGGCTCTGCTCATTACATGGACTGCTGAATGTCCTGGTGTTTGTTCCTCCTTCCTATAAATTGCTGCAGAGAAGGTGGACAGAAGCTCTGTTTCCATGGTTTGGCCACACTGAATGAATCTATTTGCTGTCACCAGCTGAGTTCCTAGTTCCCTTAGTAAATGAGGGCTCACTGTAAACGGATGGTTACCAGCAGGATTGATAGTGTGTGTGCATCAGAGCTCAAAGGCAAAGTAGGGAAACTGGATCATTCCGTAGGGGTCAATGGCCAACTAAAGTGAATGATATAACTAGAGCATAGAAGAACTTTAGCAAAAAGACCTAGCTTTAGAATTAAGGAAATAAAGAAATGTGAAAAATACCATATCAGAAGTTATATTTTGTAAGACTATTTGCAATAAAAACAAAGAAAATTTTCAAACCTGGAGAAAGACTCTTTAACACTTAAGACAATTATCATACTGTAAGGACCACACTGTAAACCTCTAGTTTTTAAATGTATTGCTTATTATTTACCAATGATTATTGTTATCGGTTCCACTGTTTTATAATGTAATTACTATACAATGAGCAAATGCTTTTAAATGTAAATTCTATACATGGAAGAAATTTAAAGACCAAAATTATTATTATCATAGTTTGTATTTGTTGCCAGGCTTCTGCAAGGTTTTTGGTTTTGGTTTTGGTTAGGTTTAGTTCTGGTTTTGTCTGTTTTCTGGCAACCCTTGATACAAAAATATTAGATTGAATAGAACTCATGAGTTAAGATTTAAGACTTCTCCTAATGCATATGTTTGCCTGTTGTAGAGAGTGAACCATAGTCTTGTGAGTAGGCAGAAAGCGTGCCCTCTAGGCAGAAGCCTGATAAACTCCAGGAGCCTCCTCCATTAGTCCCGGGTACTTCCTCACCAACCATCGCTTCTCCTTTTCCTATCCCCACTCCAGAAATCCGTCCTCTATATGATCTGACTATTTGCTGACTATTTATGATTGAGACTATTCATCTCATATCTTCACCATTTTCTACTTACATTGTGTTTTATACTCACAAGGGTAGATCTGTAGTGTGGGCCTATGTGTGCAGTATATGCGCATGATTGTGTCCTTGCGCCTGCTGACTGACACCAGAGGAGGAAACATGTCCTGCTCTATCGATTCCTCCTTGAAACTGGATTTATCTCAGGACCTTGGGTTCACTAGAGTTTCGGCTAGACCTGCTGGCCATCAAGCCCCAGCAATCCTCTTGTCTCCGCCCTACTCAGTGCTGGGGTTAAAAGATGACAACACCTGACTTTTATGTGGGTTCTGGGGATCTGAATTTACAGCCTCTTATTCTATAGCCAACACTCTTACCTGCTGAACCATCTCCCTTTACCTTGTTTTAGTCATCCCCATTCACAAAGGAGTACTGATGTGCTGAAATCAGTTATATGTGAGCAAAGTTATTCACTGTCATGGTGTAGGGCAGATTACCATCTTTACTCTGAATCTAGACTTGTGATGCTGTCAACATTCATGTCATGACCTCAGTGTTTTTTTACTGTTTGTTTGTTTGCTTTTAATATGATATTTTTTTCTTGTTTTTAAAATTAATTTATTTCATTCATCCTGGTCTCATCTCAACTTCTCACAATCCCTCCCCTCACCTCCACCCTTTTCTCTTCTGAGAGAGTAGACCCCTCCCCACCCGCCAAGTATCTTCTCATCATGGCACATCAAGTCTCTGTAGGGCTATACACTTCTTCTCCCACTGAAGTCAGACAAGGCATCTGAGTTAGGGGAATTGATTCCACAGACAGGCAATGGCTTTAGGGTTAGCCGTGCCCCCAAGATGTCTGGGACCCACATAAACATGAGTTGTACATCAGTTACATATAAGTGAGGGGGAGGAAGCCTAGGTCCAGCCTGTGTATACTCTTTGGTTGGTGGTTAAGTGTCTGAGAGCCCCCAGAGGTCCAGGTTAGTTGACTCTGTTGGTCCTCCTGTGGAATTCCTATTCCCTTCAGGGTCCTCAACTCTTCCGTAAGAGTCTCCAAGCTCCAGTCAATGTTTGCCTATGGGTCTCTGCATCTGAGTCAGCTGCTGGGTGGAGCCTCTCAGAGAACAGCTTTGCGAGGCTCCTGTCTGCAGACATAATAGAGTATCATTAGTGTCAGGCATTGCTGCTTGCCCATTAGATAGTACTTTTTTTTAACTATTAAAAAAGTTCTTATTTATTACCAAATTGTGCTATTCTGAGCATTTAGTTGGATTTCATAGTACAGAATATTACTTTATGTTAACTCTTTTAAAAAGTTTATTGGTATATATTAATTTTACAAACTAATGAGTTTCATCGTTGCACTTTCATACATACATATACACATATGATAATGTGTTGTGTGTGATCAGTATTAACACTCACTTACAAGCAAATACTTTCAGATCCAAGAGTCAAAGAAAGGCACTAATTGCAGGCTTAAGATACTCAAGAGCATGAACAATTCATCTAAGCTCTCCCAGGCTCGATTTTCCCATTTCCAAAAAAGGGGCACACTGCCTTAGGCTCACAGCAAAGTGTGCACAGGCTAATGAGCAGGATCCCTGAGCTGATTGGTCACCCAGTCAGCCAAATCAGTGAGCTCCAGTTCAACAAGAGAAGCCGTCTCAAAGGCAAGTGGTGGCTGACACCTGAGGGTGACACCTGAGGTTGTCTTCCACACAGAGGCATTGCACACTCGCACACGTGTGTGCATAGAGAAAGTGAGAAGAAAAAGACCCTTTGCAGGGCCCTAAAATAAAGGTTGCCAATCTCACAGTTTACTCCTCCCCTCCTTGGATAGATCTTTGCTCATTTTTTTTTGCTGGCATATGCTAATCTCCCATTTGCTTAAAGACAGAAATTCTTTTCACTTTCTGCCCTGGAAAAGGGCCTGTAGATTCTGGGTGCTCAGCAAACATTTTTTTCCAAATAATTGATAAGTGCTATCATGGTCAATAAAGTTTTGAAAACAGGAACCTTGGACTTCCCCGGTACCCTGAGTGAATGACAGTGTCAGAAATAGAGATGAATTTGCTGACCCACTGTCCTGTGGTCTGCTAGCTCAAGGGCTCTTTCCTTTAATGCCTCTGTGTGGAATTACATGTTCAGTTCTTCAATCAAGTGTTTTCCCCCTGCTTGTAACTTTTTTTGCTGATGGCCAAGGACAGTAACTCCTTCCTTTGTTAGGTAGGATAATCCTGAGGGGGAAAAACTCAGAGAAACTCTATAACCCTGAGAATAGACAGGAAAACCTAAGAGAGCAGACTGTTATTGGCTAATGATAAGAAAAGCTGCTCAGCGGGTTAGATACTGAGGATGGACCACTAATCTCAGTGATACATCAAATACAAGTTACTGTTCCAAATTCCTGGAAATATCATGTTTCCTTTAGATGGTCTATTGTCTTCTCTCCCCGGAGACTGACGTATACCCACCTTCAAAGGTGTTCATTTTCCCTTGATGACCTTCATGAAATTATCACATTGTTTTGTGATGGCAGAAAGGCTCTCAAAGCCAAGGGCAGCTGAGCCATCAATCAGAGTCCAACACAAGTCCGACGACAGTCCCCTGTGTTTTGAGACAGACTCTATGGAGAGATGCACACAATGGGTTCATGTTTTATTGTAATGCTTCCAGTGTTTCATGCCTGAGCCTCTGTCACACAGACCTTTCAAAAGTGCACGGTGACCGTACTTAAAGGAAGGAGCCTGAATTTCAGCTTAGTGACCAACCCATCGTTGCCAGGTTAGCCCCTAAAGGCTGGCAGTTGCCAGGTTAGCTCCTAAAGGCTGGCAGTTGCCAGGTTAGCTCCTAAAGGCTGGCACACCGGTGAGCAGTTTGGAGAAATTAGGGCTTTACTAGTGCCCTTAATGTTGGCAATTTTGTCCAAATTAAAAATAAAATAAAAATTTGCTCAGCAAAGATTGCTGCTATAGGAAAATCTCTTCATCTTCTGGAGACGTTTCTGACATTCAGAAGGCTGTATGTTAGCTGTGGTGGATCCCTATGGGAAACCAAAGCCCCACCGTGAAAAGAAATGGCATCTCAGTTGCTAAGGCTTGGTCTGGCCAGATGCAAGAGAGCTTTTGCTCTGTGTTGGATGGCCAGGGCTCTTCCTTAAGGTGGTTCTCTTTTCCACCTAAACTTCCTTCTTACAAATGATCAAATCCCTTAAATTATCTACTGCATTCCCAGTGCAGGGGTCATACAAACATAACACATTGGAACGAACAATTAAAATGAAGTTGGCTTTTCTTCTACCCAAAGTCTTCCAATAAGCCGTGAATAGAAAACACAGCCATGTAACAAAACATCTTGAAGTGGAAGGGGAGGAATGTGAAGTGGCAAAAGATGGAAGCTATAGACTGTTGTTGCCCATAAAAGGTGGGAGCAGCAGTGTGTACTAAATGCAATGCAAAGGACACTCCCAACCTCACCAAGGCCAATGTCCTATGGACCCAAGCTTTATGCACTGGGCGCCTTCGGGGGATTTTCTGGATCAGTCAACTCCCTCGTGTTCGATATAGAAGTAAATACAAGATTCTGTGCCTGTCTGTGTTCCATATATCCTTTGTGGGTATATACTTATGTGTACCTGAATGTATTACATGTACATACTCCCGTGTACTTATGCACCTACAGGCACACATTCGCATGTATGTGTGTGGAGGAGAGAGGTCAGTGTCAGATCTCCTCCTCAGTCACTCTCCAAATTATTGTTCTGAAACAGGGACTGTCACTAAGCCTGAGCCCACTGATCAGCGTGACAGGCTAGGGAACTCTAGGAATCCTTCAGTTTCTGCCTTCCCCGGCCGAGGATCTCAGGCACTCACAGCTGTACTCAGACATGAATGATGGATAAATCCTGTTAAACAGGTCCTCATGCTTTCAAACACTGCAGACTGAGCCATCTCTTCAGACCCACTTAACACATTTCCTACACTGTACATCCAACTATAATAAAAAGGCAACCCTATCTATCGTAAATACTAACACTTAATGCTGTGAGATGTACTCAGATCTTAACTGAAACACACAAGAATACTGTTCCTCCATTTGCCTTCTGACAAGCTACTATGTGCCAGCAGCCTGTTTCTAGGACCATCTACTACCCAACCAAATCAGCTTCATGGTGTCTGCCTCTGGGTTTTTCACAAGTAGAACAGACATATCCCAGCTCCTGCAATTCTGTTGAAAGCAGGCTCTGTAGAAGTATTAAAGAACACAGGGAAATTTCCCTTCATTGCCCTGGGCCTTACCTAGGGGACAGCCCATTGGCGAACATACCTATGTATACAGACAGGTTATGTGGCAGTGCTGGGTACAAAAATTCCAGGGCCTTAGACTCTAGACATTTGCCCAAGGGCAGGTGCCACCTCAACCAGCATCAGAGAGTACAGCAGAGACACCTGAGCGAAGAGGAGCCAAGACATTTCTCAGATGTGCAGACAACTTCTTCAACTAGTAGAAAGCTTGGCTCAGTGTAAAGTGCGACTTCTCTGGGTCTCAGCTCTACATTATCTCCACTCCATCATGTCTGAGTTTCCTACGCAGAAGACTTCAGACATTGTGACGACATCAGACATCATGCACAATGGTGGTACACAAAAAGGAGGCTGGGTGTTTCATAAGCACTTTAGAATGAAGCCCAGATCTACATCACAACACCACCTCCCAGGACACCTTCCTGTTCTGTGCTACAGTGACCTATAGCTGCAGAATTTTCTCCTTGGCTAGAAATGTTCAACATTTCTTGGGTTTGACCTTATAGATAGAAGGTTCTAGATTGAGGTTTACTGAAGTGTGTTATTTCTTTTTAAAGTAAAGCTACAGTATTATTTTCAATAAGGATAAAATATTACCCACAATGCATCAATTTCAGAGTTGAAACAGTATTATTGATGTTCTTCTTTCTATTCTGTACTTTCTTGAGGCATGATCTATTTATAGAAATGGGACAAAATATATCACTGTGGTATCTGCAGGAGACAATGTGGCTTTGTCAACCACGACTCTCTGGGGTGCAGCTGAGATGTTACACAGTGGTTACTGTCATTGAGACCCCCTGAAGTCCCTGAGTGCCCTGCTACCGTCCTAGAGCAGGACACATTGGAGAAACTGCCAGCCTTCCAGCTTCCAGAGCCCACTCCTCTGCCGAGCTGTTTTTATCATGCGTGGCTACATCACTTTTTTTCCTGACACACTAAAATTAACCGAGAACCCATCACTGCCTAAAGTCGCTGAATTGTTCTTTCCAATAGACATTCTTTCTTACTTAACAGTCCCATTTTTACCTGCCTGGGAACTGCAGTCTGGCAATATAGAGGTGTAAGCTGATTGCAAGGCTATGTGAGTGCACAAATGGCAGGGTAACAGAGTGAATTCCTGGCCATGCTTCCTGTTCATTCAACAGACAGGTTGCCGAGTGCCTATTAAGAGGAGAATGTTCCTGCAGAACACATAGACAGGAAGTGGATGAGATGTGATTGACCCATGATGAGGGTATGACTTCTGAGCATATGGTACTGCTGGCTCTCCTGCAGATACTGTCCCAGTCCTGGGGACTTTGCCTCACCACTGATTCTGTATGCTGTGTTCCTGCCCTCTGCTCTCTCTGCTGCCCTGGTTGTTCTAGTCTCCATTGGCAGCTAAGCCTCGTCCTGCTCCAAACACCTTTTGTCCTGATTCCAGGAGCACACAGCCGAGGTGAGTACCCTTCAGCTTTTCTTAGCTCTCCTTCTGGGCCCTAAAGAGATGGCTGGTGCTGCTTCCTCTGCTATTTTAGCTTGGTTTTCAGACTTCAGACAAGAGACCATGATGCCCTTTGTCAAACAGACTTAATGACATCTCTAGCCATTCAAGAATGGGCATCTGCACACTTTATCAGCGTCTGGGATTTGCCAAAGCAAACAGGAGACTGGTCCCAACAGTTGTTAACAGATTTCTTCTTCCCACTGCAGAGCTAAGCTGTGAAGTTTTATGACTACTAGAAAAGTATTTGAGCTTCTATAACCCATACCTTGATTTCTACGTAGCATCTTTCCTAGGTTTTAAATAACAACTTGGACTTGAAACATACAATAGAGATAGATAATGCTTCAACAGCATATAAAGCCAATTTGGTGAATTTCAGGTCCACACCACACAACTTTTTGAAGTATCTTCCTATCTCAGATTCTATTACAACAGATAGCTACCATACACAAGAAGGTCACTGGCCCTCTGGCTCACAAAACTCAAGTCCAGGCCAGCTAGGGAATGAAAACTTATTGCTTACAGCCAGAAATATGCAGCTGGTTTGTATCATACCTATAATCTAAATTATTAAAGTCAAAATGTTGAAACCAGCACATGGATTCTATAAAGCCTCTGTGCTGGAGATGAATTCCAAATTGTTTAGCAATACAATCAGAATGGCTTATGTCATTTTCTGAAATTTTTCTTTTGAAATTAAATTACTGTTTGATGCTTCCCAAAGTTGATTTGTGGGTAGGGGTCTAGACTAAGAGAAATCTGCTTTTATTTTTGAGCGATAGCGACATGAAAGAAACATAGGTTTACCTCTGGTGCCTTTTTCTTCTTCTAAATTACTCAAATACATCCAAACCTCGGGGCATCAGATGGTCATTTTAGGAAGAGCTCAATGAGAAAAGCAAATTGTGAAAAGCTATCCAAGCTTTAATGAAGTGATTTGAAAATGCCAGACTACTTGTATGAACTAGAAGATTGTATTGGCTAAACCAATGAAGCCCTTGGCCAAGTTCACTATAGCACATCAAGATGGATGCCAACCATCACCCCAGAACACAACTGCAACAACAATCCATCACTTTAAGGACCGGGACAATCTGAACTTGAAAACTGAAACTGTACAGTTGATAGAAATGTTGCTGGACAAATGTTTTCAATGTCTATTTAGTTTTGCCTGGGATGAAGGGATCAGAAATTTTCTGTGGAAAATGACTATGAGACTGTTAGTAACTTCAGCTGAGGAACAGTTTGCTTAAGAGAGCGGAAAGAAATGTGTATGAGATTTAATTGATGCCAGGTTTTGTTCCTGTAGCATAATAGATTTTCAAATAAATAAAATGATAGGAAATGATTCTGCTCAATTAATTTCCCAGCCATTCTTTGCCTTTCTGTCCTTTCTGACCCTCTACAGAGCAGAAAAGCATCTTTCCTTCTCGGTTAGGATCAGTGGGAGTCTGGTGGCCATGTTCTGGACTTGAATTCTCTTTACCCATGTCCTGTGCATACTTTGCATGTACGTGGGAGGAATGAAGACTCCCCTCTGAGATAGAAACTCAAGGTTGCCTGATTTTGGCTTTGTTTCCAGGTACTTGATGGTTGAAGGGTATCCCTTTTCTTTTCTCTTATAAATGAAGCAAGTGAGAAAGTATTTACAGGAGCACAGCCAAAAAAATGCTTTACTCTCTTCCCATATCCATAGTGTGCATCAATTAAACAGCAGAATCAATTTTAAGAACCCTTTGCATAGCTCAGAAAACCATGTAGAACCTTCTGAACCAATATGTTAAGACTTTAGGGGAAACATTTACAAAATTAGAGTAAAACTTAAATTATAACTTTGTTCCCAAGTCTCATCCACTGCAACAGGCACACAAAGAATATGTTCTCTTTACAAATAAGTTTAGATTGGTTGGGGGTTTTGTGACATATTGTACCCCCAAAGAACTTAAGTCAAATCATCTAATATGCAAACAAAGTAGCATCCTCCAAAAAAGAACCGGACTATGATCCCATTGGTAAGACTACCAGTTGGAACAAAAGCCAAGCAGTTTGTCAGGTCATCAGAGAGTGGTCGACCTCTGATTGACTGTTTCCTGTGGGTCCATGCTCCTTTTTAGCACCAGTTGTCTCATAAACATTAGTGAGAGCTGAGTGATGCCAGACGATGTGTTGGATACTAAAGATGCAAGGCTAGGTAAGACATCATGCCTGCTTTAGAACCCACTCTGGAGCATATGAAGAGACACACAGGTATATACATGCAAGTCAATCCAGAGAGACTCTGTAGCTAGGGACGTGGGACTTGGTGAACACAGAAAGTATCTGCATGACTCACCTCTAAAACTAAACCATTGGCAGAAGTTAGCCATAGCAGCATTCTTCACAACGGAAATCCTATTTCTTCATATGTACCACCAACCCCCTGCTAAAACATTTTCATGTTCTTCATCGTAAATGACATAGCTTGCAGAGTTACCCTGTGATCTCACTGACTCTGCTGTTAAAAGGAAACTACTTTATTGAGATATAATTTTCATGCTAACAAGTTGTTTTTTACCTAGTTTAAGTACAATCCAAAACACCTTGGTATATCTATAGATTCATACAGCCATTGCCACAGTGTAATATCTGAATGATTTTGACATTCTGAAAGATGACCTATCACTATTATCCATTCTCCATGACACCTTCAGCCCAAAGCAAGCCTGGGCTTCCTTCCTTCATCCCTTCCTTCGTTCCTTCGTTCCTTCTTTCCTTCCTTCTTTCCTTCCTTCCTTTCTCTCTTTATTTAAATTTTCTAGACATCTCATACACATACACTTCTGTGATGTAGACTCTTTCATGACCGCCTTCTTTCATGGAGCCCAGAAAATATAATGTTCTCTGTATCTTTCTTTTGAGGTTATTCTATGTGACAAGTCATATACTTACCTGATATTTTTGTTACAGGACAGCGTCATGCTGTCTGACCTTACCACAGTCTGTTTACACATTCATCAGCGGAAGGACATCTGTGTGGATTCTGGTTAGGAATATTATTAGAATGCTATATTCATGTGAAGATGTGTGTGCGGACTTGCATAGACCCTGAAAAATGCAGTCACTGGGTCAGACGACTGACAACCACCCCCCAATAACTCTACAATCTTATATTCCACAAGTCATGTGTGGACGTTATAGCTTTCCTGCATCTTTTTCAGCATGCTACTGTTTGTATATCATTGCCATGGGAACTGCAAACTCATTGCGGCTTAGGTTTAACACATTCTATGTCTACTGGACATCATATTTCTTTTTTTCCTTTTTTTTTTTTTTTTTTTTTCGGAGCTGGGGACCGAACCCAGGGCTTTGCGCTTCCTAGGCAAGCGCGACATCATATTTCTTAATGCATACATGCCTATTCACATAGTTTGTCTAAGTTTTAATTGGATTGATTGCCTTTGCAATTGACTTTCGAGAAGTTTCCAATATTCTGAACACAAATCCCCAGGCACACAAGTCATGGATATTTTTCTACACCATTCAGACTGTAATCTTCAGGGAGCAACCTCAAGTTCTAAACGAGGACAAGAACACTGGTATTCTTCAGTCCCTGCTGGTCCAGAGTGAACGGTGAACAATGCCATTTATAACAGTCAAACTCGGACATTCTTCTTCAAACATAGGGACAAGCGTCCCTCAGTCTTCACTCATCCAGTCAGGACTTACTGTTATACCATGGAAACCTGACAAAAACCAACTTTTCTTGTCCAGAAGGGGGAAACATTGTGAAAAGCAAGCCTGGAGAGTAGCTTTAGGAATCAAATATTTCTACTCTGGTTTCAGTCACCTGATTAAAAAACAAGAACTAATGTGAAATTTACAGCTCTTTTAAAAAGAGCATGTTTGCGAGATTTTTAATCCCCTCGGTTTTCACTTGGCAAAAAGCCTTACAGGTTTACTACTGAGATTGGATTTGGAAGGGGCTTTATTCAAGCTTCTATTGCTTTCAATGATGGGGTTTGAGGATGTTTAATATAAAGTAAACTCACGCAGTGATAAGTTTAGAGCCCAGCACAATTTTAAAACCACACACTCACAATGAAACAGGGAGAGTTTTGAAATTTACAAAATCCAAATTGTGTTTAGGTTAAAACCAGAAATACTGCAAGCATGTTGCCATCGTCAACATGAGTCAATTTGAGTCTGAATGCGTGGGCCTGCCTTCTTTCAGTTAATGATTTGAGAAGGGGGAAGAGGCAGAAGCTATAAAATAAGATCATACAGAGGCAAAAGAATCTGAAATTCAAGATCGCCACCCAGCTTCCAGGCCACCCTTCTGGTTATTGTCCTGGGGCTCTGCCTGGTCCTCAGCTTTACCAGCATGTATCAACCCCTGCCCCCGAAAATGAAGTTATCAAGCCCAACCCCCTTGTGGACTCTGACAACGGATGGGAGGAAGACCATGCCACGATGTCTACATAAGTCATTGATGTCCACTTTTTCTCTTGATATATATTGATCTGGAGTTTGTTGAGTTTTTATTTGAGATGAATAGCTCTGCAAATGTGCAGATTTTTTATAAATGTTGTCTTCTAAACACTTTCCAAGTCTTGCAGTTCCTAAACTATTGCGTGACATTTTTAATCTCCAATATATGGTAAAAATAAGTCTGTGTTGAGTTCTCAGTGATGAATCAGTTGTGTCTCTTATTTTCCACATGATCTAGATGTGAATTCCTGTATTTGCTGTCATTCGGCTTTTCTCTTGCAGAGTATGATATGCATTTCCCTTTCTGACCACTTGAGGGAATCAGACTTTAGAGATGACAGCTAATTTAGGTCTCTATGTCAAAAGGTAGAACAAATATTTATTTGTTACTGAATGTCTCTTATGACAAGTAGTCAGGAAGGGGGTCACAGAACCTGAGTTCTGAGATAAATTACTCTTTATGTTCCTTCTGTCCAGGTGGAAATGAGCACTTGTTGATGAATGGGAGGCCTGGGAGGTACTAGGCCAGGTCCACCATACAATTTATGGTCAGCACTCTCGGACTTCAGAATGATTAATACCACCAATTCTCACTGGAATCAAAGCTGTTTTAGCCCAAGAGAGGACTGTATATTACTGTTTATAGAAGCAGATAGCATCAAAGTAACCCACGGTTTGTGTTAAACAAATACAAAATTCTGGGTCAGCGAAAATTAATCCTAAAGGAGTAACAGAAAATTCCTAATGACTCTGAGATCCACACATTATCATTTCCATTCAAGTGGTAGAAAATGGCAAAGCTATTAAAGAGCTTTGCAAATGGCCCCTGTACTGCACAGGGCTAACAGCTGTGTGCTGGCCCATTCTCCAATGGAGAGCTCTGTTATCTAGACATCTGCAGTCTGTTAATGAAGTGTCCGTGTCTACGCAGTTGGAGATTATGTTCAGGAGCATCTGAATCATTTTACTATTGAGTTTCACAACAAAACACAGTAAATCACATTATATTTTATACATTCTTACACTCTAAGCAGCTGTAGCATGGATGAATTAAACACTGCCCTCCAGTCCACGTTACACAAAACACATGTTACTTCAGCAGTGTCTCACAAAGAGATTTTTTCCTCAGTTGATGCTTTTCAGCGACTGATTACATATCCCATTGTCTTAGGAAAGCTGTGCAGCCTGAAGCAAAAGAAGACTGGAGGTGTCAATTATACTTCAATGTGTTTGTTACAAATTTTTAAGAATACCTTGGGATATTTGGTACAGTTCAACAACTGTCATTAAATTTCTCAGCAAATATGATTACATTTCTCTTCCTATAGCATTGGTTTTTCCTTCAATATGTTTTTACTCAAAGATTTGACTTCATTACCAAATTTGAATTTGTCACAAATTCATCTTAGACTTTCCAAGTGAGTTATAAGTTGTCTACTCACTTCAAATAAGCTTCGGTTAATTTAACTGCATTAAAATCAAGCGTAATGAGGTAGCTCATTGGGTAAAGGTGCTGGCCACCAAGCTTGACGGCCTATTTCGGAACCCACTGCTAGAGGAAAAAAACCAACTCCCACCAGTTCTCCTTTGACCTCGCCACAAGCATCATGGCACATGTGAACACATACACATAAACACACACGTATACAACACACACGGCACACAAAAATATATCTGTTAGATAAATAATAAATATGGTTTTATATTTGTTACATATATATTAATATTATACTGCATTGAATATTAGATATTATTATTGAATAGTCTATTTAAACAACAGTATAAGTTAAATATTGAATATGAATATAATTAATATTTATTAAATGAATAATAAAGGTGGTTTCATAAAACAAATTCAGTATTATATTCTCTAATTCATCAGAAGTACATGAAGTAACTTTTCCTTTAATTTCAAAAAAGGTGAGAATCTAATTATCTTGCACGTCACTGCATCTTCTCTCATGTTTAGATCTTGCCAATTTTTAAAAATAGTCATTAATTACTTAATCCAATATCTAATATACTAAGTTGTTTTTCCTTTGGAAAAATATCATAGGGAAAATAATTAGTCAATTACTTGAAAGCAAAAGTGTACTATTTGAATATTTTTAAATTATGTAGTTTAGAAATCGGTGGCCTGCCCTCAGAATCCTAAGATTAGCATTTAACCATAGATTTTATTATGCAATTTAGGGGGCAATGTTTTCATACTCTACTAATATAGAGAAAACATATCATACCAATAAGGGGTTCACATGCATTTTTATACTTTACTGTTTACTGATTTGTGTTTGTCCCTGACATGTCACATAGCATTAGATCTTACTTGGTAATCTATAGTCCTGAGTTTAACCAGATCTGCCCAGCCCTTCATCTCAGAATTCAAACAGTAGTCTTGAAAGCGCCATCTGCTCATGCTCAAAATGGCTGCATGCCATTGCAGAATCATGACTGCATGCTATTTCTCATTGATCCTCACAGAAACTCAAATCATAATGAAAGAGAATTTGCTGTGGTTGGTTGTTTTACTGCTTTTCTCTTGCAGGCCGTAATTTCTGTGTCATCGTCAAAATTTTTATAGGCATTTTTGAATTTTGGCAAACAAGGAATGAAGTCAAACTACCACTCTAATTCGTCCAGTAAACTGGTGGTATACATCTCAATACAAGTTTGTCAAAGCTATTTTCATATTTTTGTTCCTTTGTTCATTTGTTTTGAGTCTCCATCTGTCTTGAACTAATCTGGGAAGGTAGAACCTCCATTTAACAAATGAGAAAACCCAATCCCAGACTCAAAAAGTCAAGGTTGAGCCTCAGAATCCTCTGTTAGCAGGAAGCGGCTGTGCTTGTGAGACTACACGTCAGGATTAAGGTATCAAGGCCAGAACTGTGTTGGGAAAACCAATTTCTTAACAGAGTCTCCCAGTTTAACTGGCATTGTCTTGTCTTTATTTGGGTTGTAGATTATGTGTGCATATCTACAAACACCAATCATATTAGGTAAGTAACCTAAACGTTGAGATTCTGATTTGCTTATAACCATCTTGATAGAAATTTGTGGTGAAGATACTGGCACAGAATCAGAAATTAATGTTTTGGACTTCAGCATGATATTTAGTTTTAATGGCTTTTTTAATTTTACGTTTTTAACTATGTGTATGCGTGCATGTGTACATGCACATCTGTGGGTGAGAACATGCATCTGTGCATACAGGTGACCTCAGAATCTAGAAGTGGTGATTGGGTCCCTTGCAGCTGCAGGCACAGATGGGCCACTTGATGCAGGTGCTGGGAACCAAACTCAGGTCCCCTTCAGAGCTGCAGGTGCTCTCAACCTCTAAGGATCTCCTCAGTCCTTGTTTTAGAAATATTAAATGCTCGCGAAAAAAGAAAGAAATCCATTTCAATATCTACCTAATATAAAATATCAATATCTACTTAATACTTAATAACGTATGTTCATATATGTTGTATATATTGTATGTGTGTATGTATATATGCATGTATATGCCTGTTGTATATATTTCTAAGTCAATGGTCCTTAACCATTGTTTGTATCTTTCATCTGTGATAAAATGGTTACCTCAACTTTCTCTAAGTGTCTTTCATTGTTTTGCTCACCCAAGATGAATACATTATATTTTACTCTATTAATGTGTTAAAGCCAATAAAATACTGTTTCTTAAATAAAGCTGGTATAGGATGTCAGTATTTTTTAAAAGTTTGTTCTACCCCTCGCCATAATCTGCTTGGGTTCATAGCATTGTAATGTTAGGGTAACCACTTGGTTTACCCTAATGGTTGTGACTTTATAGAGACTGTAAATCTATTAAGCCACAATTTGCACATAATAAAAAGAAACAGCAAGTAGTTAAATGAAGGCTCGATTCTGAGCTGCCCAACAGTTTTCCAGAAGTCATTGCAGCTGCTTCAGCCACGGCCGCCTGCCTTTGAGAAATTTAATCACACTGATTGAGGAAACCTGGAGAGAGTTGGCTGTTCCTGCCTACAGTTCATAATTGCCTCGTAGACTTTCATCTACAGATGAAACAAAGCTGGCGCTGTGGAGGGCCAGAAGCAAAAGGCACACACTTATCAAATGCTTCCTACAGACCCTGCAGCTCTGACACCTACCACTGAGCTACCCTGCCGGCAGTGAGGGAAGCCACTGACAAACTGATCTCCTGGTCACCAGCACGGTGACCTCCTGAATGTCTTTATTTTATTACAGTACAGCACACAACAGCCAAGTTTCTAAGGGCTGGGTTCAGAGTAGAGAATGGAGTCTTTCTTCTTGTGGAGAGATGCAGATGGAGACAGATACACAGCAAGGAGAGAATTCACCACTCAGTACTGAATAAAGAAACTAGGGTAATCTTGGCACTGACTCAGCAAGGCAAACGACTGTCAACTGTGCGACCTCTGTATGCAAATGAATTTCAATAAAACATGAAATGCATCCAGACTACAAATATCATCTGTACTAGAAACAAACAGCTGAGTGGTTACACATACGTTCCTTGGGACAACGCCACTGAAGCTGAGATTTGTATTAGCCCCAGGTTTCACTGCTGCCTGTGGGTGGGTGACCCTCGCCTAGCACACAAAAGATCCAGTCAGAAAGCACATGCCCAGTTTTATTAAGTAAGAAAGAGAAGACAGGCTGGCAGGAGAGATGCGGAGAACCAGAAAACCTGATCCATCTTCCTAATTGACTTGCAATACTAGCTGCCTGCAGGGTCACAATAAATGCATTTCCTCTTCAACGCAGGAGATGCACCCCACAACACAAACCCGCAGGCTAGTTTTAAAAGTTGTTGGGAAGGGCGTACTAAGTTTTAACTGCGTGTTTAGGTGAATATTATGCTTGCCAGGGATTCTCTAGAGAACAACCCCACTGTTGGACTCCTCCATTTGGTTATTACAAAACCATTGTGTGTGGTTTGCTTCTTTGAGCTTTCTTGTCAGTGGGACATTTTTAAGGAATTTTAATTCCGAAAAAACATTTACTCCCAGCTAATGCCTGCCAATTAAGTTCTATTCATTGAATCAACAGTTTTCTGTTACCTGTCCCTTCAGGTAGAACCAGGGCTGACAGCCCTGCCCTTTCCCAGGCTTCCATGCAGAGATCTTTCTGCTGCAAACAGTAGGGACACCTGTTTTGTGAGCAGAGCAGGCCAGCATCTGAAATCCTAGGAATGGGGCTGCTATTGAACAGGGGGTGCTTGATAAGACAGCCACTGTGATAGACAGCGGAAATTTGATAATGAAAGGAGATGCCTAATAGATTAATCTGGTGCGATTTGCCAAAACACTGGGTTTTCAAGGAGATTATCCACACTCCAATAGGAAGTTCTTTGTCTCGTGAAAAGTCCCCACTTATCATTGTCTGCTTTATCTCAATAAGAAACATAATGGTTTGCTTGTTTACATGCATGATAGATATATTTCGAGCCGGCCTGTGGGGCTATGAACTCCCTTTCGTTGAAAAGTTTCCAGCACGTAGGTTATTAGCTAACAGAGAACAAGCTGTTAAACACGTATAAAATCTAAGTCTGCCTTGCTTAGGTTGGCAGATGTGACTGCTATTTCATCCACTGGGAAAGGGTTTTATTTATTGCTCAAATACTTTTTGAGCAAAGTTGCGAGGGCATTTATAACCACCCTATAGGTGTATGCATGTCTTGAGGGTTGAGTGACACTTCCCTGGAAATGAACGCGTTACTCTCAGCTGCCTTCCTTTCACTGGGTTTGGTCATTTCATTGGCTTGTGGTGCATTCTCTATCTTGTTCTGTATACCACGATGTGGGTCTCACACCATCGCCTGATTTTTATTGACTATGTTTCTCCAAGGTAATTCCTGATGCAACTTACACGGGGTTCTCCTTTGACTCTCGGTATTGAGCACATTCAAGTCAAAACACACATGTCCTGCCAGGGACAATTTCTTCTTCTATCTACTTCCATGAAAAGAGTTACCCCTGCTTCACTCTTAGCTTCTTTAAATAGTGGATATGAAGTAGCGTACACAGCAGGACAGGAGTACCAGCAGTAGGCCTCCTATCCAGGGAATAAACAGCACATCTCCCAGTGGTTGACTATAACTTGATTAAAAACACCCACTCTGTTGGTGATTGGTTTGTTTTAATTTTTGAAATAGGATCTTGTTATGTAGATCAGGCTGACCTGGAACTCACTATGTACTCCAGGCTAGACCTTAAACCTCTGAGAATCCTTTTATCACAGCTTCCCAAATGTTTGTTCTCTCTCTCTCTTCCCTCCCTCCCTCCTCCCCTCCCTCCCTCCCTCCCTCCCTCCCTCTCTCCCTCCCTCCCTACCTGTGTATGTGTGTGTGTGTTAAATCTTCTCTATAGACAGAACTCTTTTTTTGTGTGTCCTCATACAAAATAAGCTTGTCAGAGGAAATACAGATCTGTACAACGTACTTTCAGAATTCTACTCATCATATTCATTAGAACAACTAACTCTCTCTCTCTCTCTCTCTCTCTCTCTCTCTCTCTCTCTCTCTCTCTCTCTCTCTCTCCTCTGTGTGTGTGTGTGTGTGTGTGTGTGTGTGTGTGTGTGTTCACCATAGTCCCATGACCTTCAGAGGTGGAGAAATGAAAACAAGAAGGTTTATTGCCTAGGTGCACATCTGTCAGTGGCAAAGCATTAGACACAGTAGCTTAAGTGATCACAGTTGTTTGTCACTTCATTTCACTGCTGATCAGATGGCCAGGGCTTCCTTTCATATCCACTATTTAAAGAAGCTAAGAGTGAAGCAGGGGTGATTATTTTCATGGGAGTAGATAAAAGAAGAAATTGTCTTTGGCAGGACACTTGTGTTTTGACTTGAATGCACTGCACATGGCTCCCCTCTCCTGCTGGGTCTGTGGCTACAGGAGGTTGTAGACCGTTGAGTGACTTTTGCCAATGACAGTCATTACATCTTGCATGGAAGAGTGACAGAAAGGTCTGGAAAACCATAAAGAAAAACTGGGGGTAGAAATCTGATAAACCCATCAAACGAGAACAGATCTCAAAAGACCTGTCTGTCTAGACCAGCCGACTACAAACAGAAGTTAGTGGGTTACGCAGCCAAACGTGGATTCAGGACTGGGAAATTACCACCAGGTAACACAGGAGAGCCGCACCACATAAACTATGGCATTGTGCCTTCTTCTACGAGGTTTTAAAAGTTAAAAGCTCTGGAAACTCAGTCTTCACCTTTATGAATTGTGTTTCCATTTTACAGTCAGGCGCAAGGCACATATGCTGCCCTGTCTTTCCAGACTCCAGAAATCCGAATTACGGCTATTCTTTTGAGAAATAAATTGTCATTGGGAAATATTCCTAAACTGAATAATTTGCAATGATGAATAAGGCATTCCTAACTTAAGCTATGGCTTCAAGTATTATTCATGTTTTGTGGGATGTTTCCTAAATGAAATATTCTCTTCAGGGTAATGCCAGATTATCTTGCTAGCCTACACACACACACACACACACACACACACACACACGCAGATACAATGCAATATCTACAGTTTTCTAACTTGACAGATTCTGATAAATTTAAGAACAGTAACTGTCTTTTGCAATCTCACGTCTGAGAGCACATATTTTCAATGTATTTATTTAAGGAATCTGCCCCCTTCCAATTACTTCTTGATGGAAACATGATTGCGTGACCAGACCTAAAATCCATGGTATTTCCTTCTCTTGAATGTTAAAACGCCATGAATAAGCAGGATTCGCCACCATCACGCACCTTCATGGTTAATTAAGTCTTTGCAGAGGCACACAGAAGACCTTGTCTCTGTGGCGGACTGCTAGAGGCTCAGGGATAAACACAGGAATGAAATGGGTTGTTGGGGTTGGAATGTTTTCACTAGCAACTGATGACTCCCAAATAGGTTATTTCTCCTTGGTTTCAAGTAGAATTACTTGGTTTTTGGGAGTAGAAGAAATACTCATTTATGTCTCTAAATACATTAATAACGTGGAACCCATATGAAAAGTCCGTGTCAACAGCCATATTAAACCACTCAAGCACATTACTGGAAGCACCATTATATTCAGACGTCCATTTTGTAAACTTCTGCTGCCCAATTTTGGGATGAAGTACAAACCACAGGAGATAAAGCTGCTTTTGTTATTTAGAGGTTCTAATAACTCTAGTGTCAAAGCTTACATGAAATACACACGTTCATTCTCTCTCTTTTGTTTCAGCCTTTCTTTAGAACACTCTCTCCTTTCCTTTCTTAGAGCTTTCTGCTCTCTCTTTCCTTCTGTCTTTTCTTTTTTTCAGGAATAAAATGTGATTTTTCTCAGCATTAATATTTTCACGTCTCTGATTCAAAGTTTGAGAGTTGGTCGTAACATATAAACGTCCTCTGTAGCTCGCCATAGAGAATGTGCATCTAAATAGACTTGGTGTTGACTACCCATACCTCTATCATTCCCCCATGCCTGATTCATCAGCACTAGGCCGCCAAGGTGTGGATATGGCTTCCCACGTCTGTCCTCTTCTAGTCCATTTTCCACCCTGTGAATAGGAGTATTCTAAAAGTGAGGACCTGATTACTTAAAACATTTGAAGCATTCCTATAGTTCCCAGACTGAAACCAAACTTCCATAACATGAGGGTCCCCTCCTTACCCTTTCTCAGCCTACCCTGCAGCCCACAATTCAGTACACCAGCCTTCTCTCAGCTGCCACCATTCACTGTGCTGTGTTTTGTTGCACAACACCTAAATATCCTCTTCTCTTAGCCTGCAATACACTTCTTTCTGCTTGTTACCTTCTTCCTGGAAGTTTCCATTGACTTCCTTGGCTTGATGTGTTCTTAGGAACTTAGGAACCTCTCTCCTCTAGTGCCTATTAGCAACACATTAGATTCCCTTCAAGGCCTGCGCATTTATTTGTTAAACTTTATTTCTTCTATTAAAACTGGATTTTTTTCATAAAATATATACCAATTACAGTTTTCCCCCTTTTACTCCTCTACTAACAAAGATGCCAATAGCCAATGACCGAGCAAGGGGTGGGACACGGAGAGCTGTGCTCATAGGATGACATGGAAGAGTCAGGAGGGACTGGGAGAGGAAGAAGAAGGGGACACAGTAACAGAGGCGATAAAACCAACCAGCCATGTGTATGTGTGTGTGTGTGTGTGTGTGTATCCTGGGTGGGTGTGCATATGCGACTTGCCGGGAACTTAAAGAGCTGTAGACAAAATTACAGGCTACATCTACAAGTGTGCTTTTATGATCTCCTAGTCCTTTCACAATCCAATCAAGTCAACAATAAAACTGAAGCATCATAGTTAGCAACCTAATATTAACATGGTTCTCTTCTTGACCTGAGAAATGTCAAAAGACTCTGCCAAGAGCATGTCAGGTCTTGCTTGCTATTATGCTTCCATAGTGGATACTCAACAAATATTTAATGATTGCATTAATTAATGTATAAAGTTGTATGCTAAATTTTGGCTTTTTTCAAATATAATTTTATATTATGCATGTGTGTATGTTGATGCCTAAAAAGGCCAGAGGTATTGAATTCCTTAGAGGAGTTAGTTGTATGATGCTTTCTGCATGAGCTGGGAATCAAACTAGGGTATGTAATCACTGAGCCATCTTTCTTTGGCTCCACATTTTGACATGAACTTGAGGTAATGCCGAAGTGGTCTAGTGGCGCATGGTAACAACTCTTAACAGCAATGTCAGGTCATTTCTCATCCTTACAGTAGTATTCTCTGGGGTTACAGTCAACGGATACTGAAACAAGCATAGAAATGCTCTGTTTGTGTATGAGTATTCTGTTTAGCACAGAAATTAAATGAGTTTCTCCGCCTTTGCAGAAATGCATCCCATTGTTCCTTTTTCGGACTCCCTGGAGGTGTAGACATTACAGCCCTCAAATGTGAACACCACTATTTTCACATCTAAATGACAAGAAAAATATCATTATGAATTGATATATTCCGTATTGCTAATTCAAAAAATATGATTTCTTTACACTACAGAGTTTGAGATGAAGGTAAGGCTCGGGAATTGGGAACTTTGATGTAAAATGTTTCATGGCTCTTTTAGTAATGGCAAGGAACAGAACAGTATTCCAACAGCTAATTCAACCTGAGACACCCCAGCAAACACTATCAGTTGGTCAGGTGACATGTCGATCCTATGAAAGATCATGAGTTTCTTTGCCAGTGCTGCCAAGTGACCTGGTAAAAAAATTCTGACTAAGACTTCTGTTTTTCAGCCACTCAGAGTAAGACACAACATGATGACAACTTGTCAACTATCATAGTGTTTCCACTCAATAAACCAATGACATCCCAGATCCTGTGCTTTGAGGCCATGAAAATTACCAGAAGGGGCAATGTGTACTGCTGCATGCCTCCAACTCCACCATTCAAGAAACAAAGAAAAGAGGGTAGATTCAGGGTCAGATTGAGGGGAATAAAGACCCAGTTATAGCCTCAGAGCTTTTCTATTTGTGGAGGACATCGGAAAAAGAGCTTTTAAAGATATTTATTACCCAAAGACCAACAGATCAAAATAACTCTTCATACTATAAGTTATCACTATGCCAAAACTTGAAGGAGAAGCAAAGATTCATGGGAATAGATTTGGGATAAAAAGCGTCTGATCAGAGGCGAAGCTGAGCCAGGAAAGGATTGCACGGAACTGTGAGATAAACAGGAAACTGTTCTCCTGAACAAGCACATTGATTCGTTTTTCTCTTATTATAAAATAGCTTCTGAAATGTCACAAAATAGGACCACAGTTGTTACCAGTATTATATATTTTAACTGGAGAGGTTAACAACATTGTCTATCTCAATTCTGGATAGCACAGTGAAGAGACTTGAATCAGCCGCCTTGCCTTGATCAACTGTGGCTACTGTGTGGGCTCAGATGTGCTTGCCTGCTGTGTCTGACCAGTAGTGAGGATTCACATGGGGACTCAGGAATAGCTTATGGTAGCCATGGGGACTGATGAGAAGGAATCCCAGGAGAAAAGTGAAAAAGGTCATCAAACATTCATCTTATAAGGAAGGTACTGAGAGGTAATTTTTGTTTAATTTCCTTGAACTCCAAGGGTTTTACTGGATCCTGCTGCTGGATTTATTATGTTTCTTTGGGGTCAGTTTAGTTCAGCCCATTAGCAACTTAGATACCACATAATGATCCCAAGATGCACAGATGCAGAGCTGAGTGAAAAGAAACTTGTTGAATAACACATATAGATACATTGATAGGACCTCGCCCGGAAGTTGAAAGCACAATTCATAGCAGGGCCAGGAATCAGACCTCACCGCCTTGGGTCAGCTCCATTGTTTTAGACTTCTCCCTTGATCTTAGAGCAAGGTGCCCCCGCTGATGTCAGAATCTGCCTGCCAAATCCCCAGGCGGCTGGCTTTCCAGATGCAATACAAGTTTCCCAGAGTTACTGATAGTGTTGTTAAGAAACTTTCCCATGTTCTGTGGTTCGATCAGTTGTTATTTCATAAACTCAATTATATAGTGACTAGGATAGAATGCTGAAAACTGTGGCGGCAGTGGCGGAGGAGGGGGGATACTGGTAAAACAGAACTCTCTATTTTTGCATGAACAAATAAATATCCTGCTAGCCTCACAGAGCTAACGAGGCTGTGCATCTCCTGCTGCACGACAATCGGTGAACAGAGGGGATGGGAGCACTGGATCCTGAAATGGTTCATCAAGAATGAATGCATTTGATGAAGTTTCCAGTTCTAACCATAACAAAAGGAGATTGATGGAATGAATGCAGGCTAGCATAGTATATAGAGCCCAGAGAAAATGGTGTCCTTCTCCCATGCCTACTTGTGGATGTCTGCCCTCTCTGGTGCTCAGTGGTCTCTTGATAAGAGCAATGGGAGTATTGGTCTCCTTTGTTCCTTATATTTGCAGTCAACTAAGGTGAGGAAGGGGGTTCGAGCTCAGTCAGTTGCCTTGTTTTTATAGTCTTGTCTAAACCATACTTTGTGGAGGTGTACATACTACTTCACTTAGCACCCCAAGATATAAAACATAGCATTGTGGAGCAGCTATGGCTGAAAGGGAGACCCAGGCCCAATGTTCCCTTGGTCAGAACTTCATTTTTCCCTCAGGAGTACATAGAAAATCTTTTGAAACCCACCGAGCTAAATCACTCTGAATTTTAACATGTGAGACAGGATCACACCACAGTTCCCTCAAGACCAGAATAAAACAAAACAAACAACACCACCAAAAAACAAAGATCTGTGACACATCCCTGATGTGTTACTGCAGGTCATATCTGGCCTTGAAGCTGTGGTGTCTGATAGGTGGCCATATAGCTATAAAGGTTTCAGAGCTAAAGGCACAGATTGAAAGCTTGGAAATAGGGGAGAACGTAAGATGGTAAATTTCCCATGATGTCGAATTTAGGTTTCAAGTATGTTCAATCTTTTAACAATATAGCACATCATTGCTGTTCTCTTAAAAGTTTATACTTGAAAAAAGAAAATGTTTATACTTTAGAACTATTCGATAAAGTTACAAAATGATAATCACAACAAAACACACATGCACATATATACACTGTACACATGCATATACATTAAATACACACATGTATGCACACACATACACGTGTACCTCTGTATTTTAAGTATGGATTGTGTTGAGCCTTATTCATAGCTGTCCTTATTTGTAAGCCAAAATTTTTAGAAAAGAAATTTTCAGAAAGGAGTCATTGATGTACATCCCATCCTTATGAAAACAACAAAATAAAACTGTGCTCCTTCAACAACTGTGAACCCTGTAATTGGTTACACCTTAGTAAGGTCAGTTCTTTTGCTAAGACAGAAGCAACTCGGGGAATTGATGGCCCTATTGTTACAGTGGCTCAGGCAACTGAGTCCCACATTTCTCAAGTTTCAGAAAAGGCTTTCCCTTCATCTCAGCTGTCAGCAGCAGCAAGAGTAAATTGACAAGATGGAGCTAAAATTAAGGGGATTTATAGATCAATTTGCTACTTGATGGGCTGTTACATGCGACATCTAAGAGCTTAAATATGATAAAGAAAAAAATATTTTCAAGTTCATGATAATTCATGAACTAAAAATGGTAAAACCTCAAATTTAATCAAATTGCAGTTTGAATTTGAGTCATCTTGCATCCAAATCTGTATATAATTTCTAAATCATTTGTCTCTTCCCTCTGCAACTTCCTTGGGAGGTAGACAGTTGGCACTTTCTACATTTTCACTTACGCTAGTGTACAAACATCAAACAGAGAATCTCTCTCTTTTTTTTCCATCCAGCTACCTCCTTTTCTATAACTCCATATTCCAAGAATTTATGTTAAACTTATGATTCATCCGTAGCATCCCATTTGAACTTCCTCCATTTGGACTTTCAGTAGATAAGCAAATACCCTCAATTCTACCTCTAGTGCACATGCATAATCTGAGACATCAGCATCTCTTACATGGTCTGGTTGGCTTCCATCTTGATTTACTATTAATACTATTAATACAGTGACCTCAAAGTCTAAATCAGATGATCTCACTGTCCTGCATTAAACTCTAAAGCAGCCCATTATATATGAAGAGAAAACTCTAAAATACTCATCATGCCCAAAATTCCTAACTGTGAACCAGTCAAGCTCCTTACTTCTTCTCTACCCTTCTGCCTTGCCAGCCTCTAAAGAAACCAATCTTCTTTGTGGACCTCTGCCTCCAACCTTTCCCTTCTGGATCTCCTTAATATGCATCCCTGCCCTGTAGGATCTTCCCTTGAGTCCCCAGTTGTCCTACCCTCTGTTTCTGTCCATCATAGGCCAACTCTTCTCTTTTCAACTAATATATATATATATATATATATATATATATATATTAGTTAGGTAAATGTCTTTGTTCTTTATCTGGAAACCAGTGACTGCAATTCCTAGAAACATTATTATAGGAATAGTTTATGATGAAAGAGGTTGTTTAGTGTGTGAATCTACTCCTGGGATGAAAACCCCTTATTGGCTGTGAGACCTTAGAAAGTGGATCTAATTACCATTGCTCGGGGGAAAATACAACACATAAAAGTAAAAATATTGCCTACTATAGATATATACACGTATTCAGAACAATATCAAGGCTCAAAATATGTTATGCATATCAGTACTATTATCCTACTTTTCTCATCAGAACAACCTAATACTGCTTACATAGTCTATCCTAGCAAGAACCTTCTCCACAGGGGATGTGAGAGACATAGTTTGAGATCAAGTCCTTGCCATGACCATGATTATAGATGATCATTTTTTATATACCAGGATTTCCAGGAAAAATGTATTCTACAGCTCTGTGCTCCTTGATTCTTGGGTAGGTTTGTAATCTTCTGTACAGTTGACGCCTTCTAGGTGAAATGATCCCATATTTTTGTGCTTTTGTTGAGGACAACTGTTTTGTAAAAGTTTCTTGGCCTCTTGGGTGAGATCAGTTGACCTAGGTATGGTCTCTTTATCTGCTCTACACTAGCGACTTCTGTTGCACTATTTATGCATTGCATGAAGTAAAAATCTCACAGCCATTTCTTTCTAGTGATTGAACGCATAAATGAAAGCTACAGGTGGTATCTGGGGGTACATTTTCCAAGAAGCTGAAAGAAAAAAAAGCCACCAGAAGAGAGAATAGGATCAAAACTCTTCTCTGATTCCTGTCGTTCCTAGACTAGACCTGGGGTGCTGTTAGTACTTGCATATGCCTTCTAGACTAGGCTAACATATGGTATAGTGACCATTTAAGCCCAGATTCTGGTGGGGAAATGCAAAGGAACACTATCAACATTCAAAGATAATAGTGTTCATGATGTTGTGGGAGCCTATAAGAAAGGCAGGCATCAGGATTTCCTATTTCCCATGCTTCTGTGTTTTCTTTGTGCTTCTTGGACCATCCATAGCAAACTCTTTCCTACTTTCAAACATCGAATAGTGATGTTAACTAAGGTCCCTCCAACTCTGCCTCCTTGTCACTGGATTGCATTCAAATGCTAGTCACCACCTACGTGGCACAAATTTCTAAGTTAAGCTACAGGCCAGACTCCTATAGAGGAAGTTTTGATTCTACTGTCTTAGTTCCCTTCTGTAACTATAACAAAATGCTTTAGAGTGAGTAAATAATAAACATTAAACTTTATTTCTCAGTCCCAGGGGTTCCTACTCCAGATCAAGGCAAATCAAGGATTCAGGTACCAGCAGATTTGACACCCTGAGTCCTCACAAAACGTGATAGAAAAAAGGTTTTAGCTAGTTACTTTGAGTCCTTTGTTAAGATCGCTGATTCCATTCCTGGGGGCAGAGCCTTTGCTAATCCACCTTCTGAAGGTTTGGGGCTAAGCTGAAGATCTAACATTCAACAGTGGCACAGTATGTATGCGCTTCAGTTGGCTTTCTCTGAAGTGTCTTAGTGTGATTTGAATACGAAATGCTGCCCACAAACTCAAGTGTTGAATGCTTAGTTCCAAGGGAGAAATTCTGTAAATGTTATAAGGTTGAGCCCAGTGAAAGGAAGTAGGCCTCTGGGAGTGTGCCTTTGAAGACTTTCCACACTGAAGAGTTCTGGGGTGACTGGTGTGCCTTGCAACATCCTGATTTTTAGGCTGGGTTTTGAACTTGGGTCGCCAAGTTTTTGTGGCTAAAGCTTTGACCTGCTGAGTCCTTAATATATAATCTTGTTATCCTAGTATATCCTAAATGTCTCCACATTCCAATATGTATTGAAGATGAGCAACTAATTCTATATGTGTTCATCTGTCTCCAGCCTTACTGACCCTTCAGCCCCCTCACATAAACTCCAATCAAATCTAAGTAACCTAATTACTAAACTATCAAACACTATGCCCATTGGCACAATAGGCAATGCAATACTTTTAACTTTCTTGCCGACTGTGTGAAATGGCCTAGTACTGAGTACACAGCAGATGTTCTGTCAGTCCATGGCTTCCCTTACTGAGTGCATGGCGGATGTTCTGTCAGTCCACGGCTTCCCTTACTGAGTGCATGGCGGATGTTCTGTCAGTCCGAGGCTTCCCTTACTGAGTGCATGGCGGATGTTCTGTCAGTCCACGGCTTCCCTTACTGAGTGCATGGCGGATGTTCTGTCAGTCCGAGGCTTCCCTTACTGAGTGCATGGCGGATGTTCTGTCAGTCCAAGGCTTCCCTTACTGAGTGCATGGCGGATGTTCTGTCAGTCCACGGCTTCCCTTACTAAGTGCATGACAGATGTTCTGTCAGTCCACGGCTTCCCTTACTGAGTGCATGGCGGATGTTCTGTCAGTCCGAGGCTTCCCTTATTGAGTGCATGGCGGATGTTCTGTCAGTCCGAGGCATTCCTTCCAGTACTGAAGCTGTGATGCTACTGCCAATGTCCATGAGGCTTCAAAAGAACTAAGCAGTGAGACACAAAGCTTCTGTTCGCCATTCTCCAGGGTGATGCACTATCTGGTAGCACACTCCCATCTCTGCAGTGGACTGTCTGAGGTCATAGTTTTCCAGAGATCAAACCCTAATTCTATCTACAAGCCCAGAACAAGTTAGCTAACTTTACCTGGGTTCCAGGTCTTGGTGTGCAGAATGAGATGGTTAAGAATTTGTTTTGACACTTAAGAAAGCATCTGTATTCTTCAAGCCTCAGAGCTCTGTCCATGCATACATGTGCATCTGAACACTTGTGATTTTCTCAGGTAGCTTAAGTGGCATCTGCTTCCTTACATATTCTTTCTTAAAAAGCATCTGAAGTTTTAAACAGAGCCACTGTAGCTCTCAGACCAACGGCCATTCAAAGATATCACAGTAGCAGTAAGAAAGCCATGTTTCCAGCTATGTGCGCTTCCTTACAGGCTTCATGGGAATAATTAACTTTGTGTCTCCAAAATCAGTAATTAGCCTTTTAGGAATATCTAAAAATATGCCTAATGTGGGTATCCAATAACATTTTCCACATTCTGTAAGATGGCATAAGGTTGTGGGATTGAATTGCACCCAAATAATACCAATCCAAAGGAAATGTAAAAGTAGCTTTAAAAGGTAATAGGAAAACATAACCTGGAACAGAAAAGCAAATTATGTTTTGTACAGAGTGAGAAAGATTTCCATCATTTGGGTTTTCTTACAAATGATTGCTTGAATAATAATAATGTGGACAGCAACTAACCTTGCCTTGCAGGTAGCACTAAAATATGCTTTTATGTTTTGTCATAACAATAAAGCAAAAATACAGCCAGGAAAATGTAGAACAGCCAGGCAAGTGCTTATTAGACAAAGAAATGTGACCTTTCTGACTTGCAAGACACACATCGCCATGTTATGTAGTAGAGTGTCAAAGAAGGAGACCTAGGGCTTTTCTAACAGTGTCCCCAGCGTGGGGTGAGTGGATGATGGCTTTAAAAGAGGGGCGGTTTGGTGTGCATTTGCTCCCTATGGCTTCAAGGAATCATTTCAGGCCACGGTGTGGCCTTTAATTTCTATGTTTGTGATACAGGGAGTATGAAGCTCAGAGCCAAGCATTATTAAAGTGAAAAGAACAAGGAGCCATTCTGCTATCAACTTGAACTCCTACCTTTCTGTTTTAAGAGGCCCTAGAAGCACTATGAGAAGAAAAGGGGTTTGGGGGGAGACCTGGCCAGAATAGCACATGGAAGGGAGACAAAAAGAAAAATATATCTAGAAACAACAACAAAAGGCCTCTTTCTTCCACATTGTTACTTTGGATCCACATTTCTGTATATTTTAACTTGTATTCGTTTATCAGTTTCCATCTGAAAAATAATGTCTGTGCCAAATTTTCATCCTATGTAACTCTATGAGGATTCTCTTTGCTTCTCAGAGTCTAATTCTCCCATGGTATTGCATTAGATGTAAATCTGACCCCTGGGGGAATATTGTTTCAATGAGAGGAGAAACTGCCTTTTATGGTGGCATGGTATCATTTAAGTGGGTTTTTAATGTAATCTTTAAGGGAGATATAACATTTATAAGCAGTAATGATATCATTTTAATCATTTAAAGATAATAGGCCAACACAACATAAGCGTGTTTTCTTCTGAAGTGGCTTTAATGAAAGGCAGAGTCTAAGTCTTCATTTCCAATGGGCACTTTTCCTGCTGAGTCTCCACTGGGCTTTCCTGGAGCTGTGTGCATTATGAAGGCTGATACTAATACCTTAGTTTCTGTTTTCTGTCTTGAAGAGACTTCTCAACATTCCTCCACCCAGAATCTTCTACTTCAACTGAGTCCAGAGCCGAAGGAAGCCCTGGCATGATCCATCTCCACAAATACTTGATTCTAGCTCTTCCCAGGTAGCCATATTGAACATTTCCTAAAGAGAGCAATAAGAGCTAAATTCAGTCCACAGGCACCCTGATCTATTACTAGCAAGCAAGATGCACATCTCAGCTCACGGCTTACTCATTGATTAAATGGGCATTTTTTTTTCTATTCTAGAAAGTCACATGGCATTCATTTCTTATACACTCTCACAATAGCTGTTAGCAGTTACTTGGCAATAAGACCTCTTTTCAGGAACTTTTGCTTTCAGCAGATATGTGTTCCTTCAAAAAAAAGACCATATATGACATTTTGGAAGATTCAGGTTCTCTAGGTAAACAAAAATTGAAAGTGAGAAAGAAAAAAAATCAAAACAGGAAGTGTAAGGATTTTTTTCAGTACAAGAGCATCTTATCGGTTAGTAAACAAGGGATCCCACAAAGTCACACCTTGCAGTAAACCTCACACAAGGTATTTATTGGGAAAAAACCTAGAACAGCAGCTGCCTCTGAACAAGAAGAGAGACTGCAGAGAGCTAGATTAGAGAAGTGGGACTCTAAAGGGTCTTTGTAGCACATACAGTGGGCTAGTAGAAAAGTACAAGACCTGAAGTATTGCTCACCAACAGTTAAGCCTGGAACATTGCTTGGCCCTTGACTCTAAGTCATACAGATGGGGGTTTACGAGTCTTGGAGCTTAGGGCCACTCTAGGAGCAGGGTGATTTTCCACTGGCTTAGTACCCTACATTCCCCTTTTTGGTTTACTATTGATAACTATTCAGAGGTCTGGGAAGAGGGTGGCTTTATTGTTAAGCTGCTTCCAGCTGCATGGTGGTACAGAAGTCCTAGGGGCAAGCTTGATCTTCACCATAGTCAACAGACACAAGCTGTTGTTTTTGTAGCCAGGGTCTGCTGACAATATAATAGTTGACTAAAGGTCTAGATGGAAATCTTTTGAATTTGTGGTTGTGTTAGGATCCAAGACTCACTGAAGGAAGATCCCAGAGTCAAATAGTATACAAAGACAAAGCACTTCTTCTGCAGAAATTGCCAGCATGCAGGGGCCAACCATTCCCCAAGTACCCCCAGTAATTGTAAAACTCCTGAATAATGCTGGGAACCAGGGTGTCATTAAGTGGCCATTTTGATTGGATATTGAAGTCAAATTTGATTGTAAAAGTGAATAAGTTTGGACCCCTTCAAGTCAGGGGCCAGGCAGGCTTGTTGTAAGGTGGTATGGCAAGGGGGGAGTGAGAAGGTGTGAATGACAACATTCTCATGGATAAGAACTAGTAGTTGGGAGATCTCAGCAGCCTGTAGGTCATCATTGCACTCAGTGGGGTGGGGGAGGGGATCAGAGCTAATTGCCTGAGGAGACTTGTTTCCTGGTTCCAGGGCTTTTGACGAGGCCAGTAGGCTTCCAGAAGGTGGAAAACAAAACAAAACAAAAGCTCAGAAAAAAGTCTCATCTATAGGAAAGGGGTAGAAATAGGGTCACATGATATCATAAAAGCCAGAAATAAAGGGGATAAAGAAGTGTCACAATAGCACAGTCAGGCAGGATTGTAGCTTTGAGGGTGAAAGGATGCCATCAATGAGGAAGAGGTCATTCATAGCTGTAAAGACAACAGCTGGGTGTACCTCTACCTCCACCTTCAAGAGGGCAGCAGAAGAATGCTGGATGCTCAGTACACTTAAGCAAGCCTTCACATCAATAACACCTGGTGGATAAAGTGCAGACCAGCCCAGGAGCTGAAAGGTGAATCTGTTGTGGGTGGAAAAGAGATGAGAGAAGGGGTCTCAATGCAGCTCAGTCCCTGAGGGAGAGCACAGGCACCAAGAAAACCTACCTGAGACACAAAGTCAATGTAAGGATTTTTCTGGTACAAGAGAATCTTGGAAGTTGGGAGTTAGGAATTTCACGAAGTCTGTCCTGATTACAGAGTCGCCCCAGTGTATTGGATTATTAAACCTCTTGCTTATTGCATTGATTTCCATCTCCGTGCTTTCATGAGTGGGACCTCCTGGACATAGGGCTGATCGGGTCCTACAATTATACATAAGTGATTCCAAAAGTTCCACCAGAGAACTCCTCAACCTGAAAAACAACTTTAACAAAGTGGCTGGATATAAAATTAACTCAAACCAGTAGCCTTCCTCTACTCAAAGGATAAACAGGCTGAGAAAGAAATTAGGGAAACGACACCCATCACAATAGTCACAAATAATATACAATATCTCGGTGTGACTTTAACCATGAGAGTGAAAGATCTGTATGACAAGAGCTTTGAGTCTCTGAAGAAAGAATTTGAAGAAGATCTCAGAAGATGGAAGGATCTACAATGATCATGGATTGGCAGGACTAATATTGTAAAAATGGCCATCTTACCAAAAGCAATCTACAGACTCAATGCACTACTCATCAAAATGTCAGCTCGATTCTTCATAGAGTTAGAAAGAGCAATTTGCAAATTCATTTGGAATAACAAAAAACCCTGGATAGCGAAAACTATTCTCAACAATAAAAGAACTTCTCCTCGGGAATCACCATCCCTGACCTGAAGCAGTATTACAGAGCCATCATGATAAAACAAACTGTATGGGTACAGAGGCAAGGAGTTAGAACAATAGAATAGAATTGAAGACCCAGAAATGAACCCACACACCTATGGTTACTTGATCTTTGACAAAGGAGCTAAAATCATCCAGTGGAAAAAGAGCATTTTGAACAAATGTTGTTGGTTCAACTGGAGGTCAGCATGTAGAAGAATGCAGATCAACCCATTCTTATCACCCTGTACAAAGCTCAAGTCCTAGTGGATCAAGGACATCCACATAAAACCAAAATATACAAAGAATTCAAGAAGTTAGACTCCAGAGAATCAAATAGCCCTATTAAAAAATGGGGTATAGAGTTAAACAAAGAATTCTCAGCTGAGGAACATCGAATGGCTTAGAAGTACCCAAAGAAATGTTTGGCATTCTTAGTCATCAGGGAAATGCAAATCAGAACAACACTGAGGTTCATCATCACACCAGTCAGAATGGCTAAGATTTAAAAATTCAGGTTGATGATGCCTGCACCGCCAGGATACCTAGAACCAGTCATAGGCCTGCGAGGTTTAAGAGAAAACATATACCTGGGTCATTTGTGTTAAGAAAATGCCAAAGCTTTACTAAGGTTCACAGAATATACCCCAAGCCCCACCAAGTGGAAGCACAATGGAGAAACAAGTTTTTATTCTCAGCAGGAAAACAGAAATGGAAACTAAAAGTGAGATCAAAGATGTAGAGCCCAGGTGTTACTGTCCATGGCCAAACAGAAAGGATGATGTTCCTTCAAAAGAACAAAGGCTTTCACATGCATCAGCAAGGCTCAGCAGGGGGCAAACACTGACCTGGCCTGGGCAGATCCCACACAGGTGAGGACAGATGCTGGTGAAGATGTGCCTAAAAAGGAACACTCCTCCATTGTTGGTGGGATTGCAAACTGGCACAACAACTCTGGAAATCAGTCTAGAGGTTCCTCAGAAAATTGGACATATTACTATCTGAGGACCCAGCTGTACCACTCCTGGGCATATACCAAAAAGATGTTCTAACATATAATAAGGACACAGACTCCACTATGTTCATAGAAGTCTTATTTATAATAGCCAGAAGCTGGAAAGAACCCAGATGTCTCTCAACAGAGGAATGGATACAGAAAATGCACATTTACACTACTTAGCTTTTAAAAACAGTGACTTCATGAAATTCATAGG
The DNA here is from genome assembly GCF_011064425.1 of Rattus rattus. Taxonomy (NCBI): domain Eukaryota; kingdom Metazoa; phylum Chordata; class Mammalia; order Rodentia; family Muridae; genus Rattus; species Rattus rattus. Next base: position 149,045,691 of record NC_046154.1, on the reverse strand, counting down.
CAAATGAATGGAACTAGAAAATATCATCCTGAGTGAGGTAACCCAATCCCAAAAATTTCATATGGTATGCACTCACTGATAAGTGGGTATTAGCCCAAAAGCTCGGATTATCCAAGATTCAATCCACAGACCACATGAAGCTCAAAAAGACCAGAGTGCAGATCCTTCAGTCCTTCTTAAATGGGGGAACAAAAAATATTCATAGGAAGAGATACAGGGACAAATTTTAGAGCAGAGATTGAGGAAATGGCCATTCAGATCCTGCCCAATCTGGGGATCTGGCCCATATACATACAGCCACCAAGCCTAGACAATATTGCTGATACCAAGAAGTGCATGCTGATAGGACCCTGAGATGCTCTGCCAGAGCATGACAAATACAGAGGTGAAAGCTAGCAGCCAACCATTGAACTGAGAACAGAGTCACTATTGGAAGAGTTAGAGAAAGGATTGAAGGAACTGAAGAGGTTTGCAACCCCATAAGAACAACAATACCAACCAACCAGAGCTCTCAGGGACTAAACCACTACCCAAAGAGTACCCATGGCTCCAGCTGCATATGTAGCAGAGAATGGCCTTGTTAGGCAAATGGGAGGAGAAGCCCTTGGTCCTGCCAAGGCTGGACCCCCCAGTGTAGGGGAATGTCAATGCCTGGGAGTGGGAAGGGGTAGGGATAGGTGGGGGGACATCCTCACAGAAGAAGGGCGAGGGGTGATTGGATACGGGTTTATGGATGGAAAACTGGGAATGGGGATAACATTTGAAATGTAAATTAAAAAAATCCAATTAAAAGAAAAGAACCCATTACTTATTTCCATCACAAGAATTGGAGTTCATATTAAAAGAACAGCTCCTGGAGTTAGACTGTGCTCTCAGCATCCCTGAATTCAGGCGTGACCCTTGAACTCTTCCCATCTGGTATACTGAGTTTGCATATTGCATTTCTTCCCTTGAGACTGACTCTATTTCTAAACTGCCTTCTTTATGTCTTTCCATCTAAAACATGTTTTACATTTAGTAACTGCAAAAATATAGTGCTGAGTCAAAATTTTCCACCTAAATTTCTTGGCATCTCCACCTTGTTAATATGCACTTTAAACTCATTTACCTAAATATTAACTCTATAGTTGGAGCCGTGGCCCTTCAAAATTATCTCACTTCTGCAGTTTCATGCACATAGGAGTACCACATATTGTTATTAATTTGTTCGTGTCAGTCCAATTAAGAATATTGGCCCTGTTTTAATTTCTATTGCTGTTTCAATAGCAAGTTAGGATGAATGGTTTTATTTTAACTCACAGGTACGGGATACAGACCGTTATTGCAGGGAAATCACCATGGCAAAAACTTGAAGCAGCTCGTTCAGTGCTTCTCAGCCTTCCTAATGTGGTGACCCTTCGATACAGTTTCTTATGGTGTAGTGATCCCTGATCATAAAATTATTTTTATTAATACTTCAAAACTATCATTTTGTTACTGTATGAATTGTAATACAATTTTCTATGTGTTCTGATGGTCGTAGCAGACCCCTGTGAAAGGGTCATTCAATCCCCAAAGGGGTCAGGAGGAAGCAAAGATAGTGACATTCACAGGTAAGAACAAAGAGAAATAAACACATTCATGCTTAGTTGTCAGCTATCTTTCTATACTCTTACACATCCAAGGCCCCAATTCTGTAACAGCACTGCCTATTTGAATATGCCTTCCCATAGTAGTGAAGGCGGTCAAGACAATGGACTACAGACATGGCCCCAGGCCAGCCTGATCAGCATAATCCCAGCCAACAACCCCTTGCCCATTGACTCAACATTATGTGAGTTGACAATCAAGACTAACCACTACACACATCAAGATGGTGCTAATTTCCTAGTGAAGTTGTAAATTATTCTACTCTACTCCAAGCCTTCAAAAGAACATGAAAGGTTTTGCTGTCCAGAATAGGTGTTCCAGATTGTGGGAACAGCATTTGTCATTAAAAGTCTTGTGTTGCAATGTCCAGGGTTTGAAAAATTATTCTCTATCTCATGCTATACTTTCCAGAAACATCTAACTATTTGCTATATCTCCTTCCTTTTTTAAAGAAATAATTTTTAAGCAGATGGATACTAATCACATTATTAATTTTATTACTTTATTACTTTAACACATTTTAACAGGCCTGGATTTTTCAAGTGCAGTTAAAAATACCTCTAAGATATACTTATTTTTAGAGCATTGTTTGCTAATACAAACATTGTAAAATACTCAATCTTATGATAGTTGTATGTGTGACCTTCAGAAATCCTTATTTATTTTTACATTTACTTAAAATTTCACCAAATTGTTTTTAAATGGGCTATTTCAAATTGATAACTGTAAATCTAACATTTTACATATTTCAGGTAGCACACTAGAAACCCCTCACTAAAAATATCATGTTATCAATATCTGCATGATTAACATCTATGAAATTTTTACAGATTGAAACATTTGAATGGCTAGAAGTGGGCATATTAGTAATACCTATCTATAGTTGACTACAAAATTATCTCTTTAGAATTTCACCAACTTAGCATAAAAACCTGCATTATAATTTGGATAAATGAAATTGGTTTGTATGTAATAAATTGTGTAGCATAAAAAATATGTCAAAATGCATTGCCAATTTTAATGCAGTTAAAAATTGTGGAGAATTTGGTATACTGACTGATTCATTTTGAGTTCCTTCAAAAATAAGTTGGTTCCTAGAAAATAGAAATAATTTATTCTGATACTGTTTTTTTCCCCTGTAACTAGAGATCAAACCTAGGACTTTATTTATGTAGCTCTTTGACTGAGTTACATCCCCAATATTTGAACTGGAATCCTGAGGACTGTCTGAAAACAAAAATGAATATTAAAGATTGCTAGAAGGCATGACCCTGAGTTGCACACAGGAGATGGGTTTCTACGATCAGGAAACCCTCAACCAAGGCATTCCCTATTTTAACACATTTTGCTCTCTAATAAATGAAAGACAGAAAACTATTAGCAATAGAATATGTCTTTGGAGGTAGCGATTAAGATATCTCCCTGGGACAAGTAAAAGTTTGATCCCAATATGGTTTTTGGTTTTTTTGGGTTTTTTTTTTGTGACTTATAATGAAATTTGTAAATTATACACGAGAGTAAAAATATCTACTTATTGTGACATAATGAGAATAGACTCAAAGTTGTAAAATCCAAGACTGTACAGTGAACTAAAACAGTGCCACTAGTACAAAATGGCTATTTAAATTTAAGTTAAAATTAAAATTGGTTTTCTAAGTTCTAATAGTCACATTTTAAGGTCACAATAGCCAAATGTGGCTAGGGGTAGTATACCAAATAACACACATGTAAACTATTTTTCATTACCATGGAAGGTTCTACTGGGAGGCATTGCTCTGAAGTCTGATAAAGAATATGCTATCACAAGGAATAGAGTAGTTAGACATGTGACTTCGAGTACTATAGTGAATAGGTAGGGAGAGAGTGGGCAGCCTTGTGTAGTCCCTGATTTTAGAGGGATGTTTCAAGTTTCTCTCCATTTAGTTTGACATTGGCTACTGGTTTGCTGTTTATTGCTTTTACTATGTTTAGATATGGACCTTGAATTCCTGATCTTTCCAGGACTTTTATCATGAAGGGGTATTGAATTTTGTCAAATGCTTTCTCAGCATCTAATAAGATGATAATATGGGTGTTTTTTTCTTTGAGTTTATTTATATAGTGGATTGCGTTGATGGATTTCCATATATTGAACCATTCTGCATCCCTGGGATGAAACCTACTTGATCATGATGATCGTTTTAATGTGTTCTTGGATTCAGTTTGCAAGAATTTTATTCAGTATTTTTGCATTGATATTCATAAGGGAAATTGTTTTGAAGTTCTCTTTCTTTGTTGGGTCTTTGTGTGGTTTAGGTATAAGTGTAATTGTGGCTTCATAGAAGGAATTGGGTTGTGTTTCTTCTGTTTCTATTCCGTGGAATTGTTTGGATCGTATTGGTATTAGATCTTTAATGAAGGTCTGATAGAATTCTGCACTAAATCGATCTGGTGCTGGGCTTTTTTTTTTGGGGGGGGGGAGACTTTTAATAACTACTTCTATTTCTTTAGGACATATAAAACTGTTTAGAATGTTTATCCAATCCTGATTTAATTTGGTACGTGGTATCTGTCTAGAAAATTGTCCATTTCATCCATATGTTCCAGTTTTGTTGAATATAGGCTTTTGTAGTAGCATCTAATGGTTTTTAAAATTTCCTTGCATTCCATTGTTATGTTTCCCTTTTCATTTCTGATTTCATTAATTTTCATATTCTTCATGCCCTCTCGTTAGTCAGGCTAAGGGTTGTTGATTTTTCTCAAAGAACCAGCTCCTGGTTTTGCTGATTCTTTGTATAGTGCTTTTTGTTTCTACTTGGTTGATTTCAGCCCTCAGTTTGATTATTTCCTGCCTTCTATTCCTCTTGGGTGTATTTGTTTCGTTTTGCTCTAGAGCTTTTAGGTGTGCTGTCAAGCTGCTAGTGTGTGCTCTCTCATGTTTCTTTTTGGAGGCACTCAGAGCTATGAGTTTTCCTCTTAGCACTGCTTTCATTTTCCTCTGTAAGTTTGTTATGTTGTGCCTTTGTTTTCATTAAATTCTAAAAAGTCTTTAATTTCTTTCTTTATTTCTTCCTTGACCAAGTTGACATTGAGTAGAGCATTGTTCAACTTCCATGTGTTTGTGGACTTTCTATCGTTTTTGTTGTTATTGAACCTTAGTCCGTGGTCATCTGATAGGATGCATTGGCTTATTTCAATATTCTTATATCTGTTGAGACCTGTTTTGTGACAGATTATAGGGTCAATTCTGGACAGGGTACCATGATATGCTGAGAATAAGGTATATTCTTTTATTTTAGGGTAAAAAGTTCTATAAATATCTGCTAAATTCATTTGGTTCATAACTTCTGTTAGTTTCTCTGTCTCTATTTTCTGTTTCCATGATCTGCCCATTGATGAGAGTAGGGTGTTGAAGACTCCCACTGTTAATGTGCAAAGTGCAATGTGTGCTTTGAGCTTTAGTAAAGTTTCTTTTATGAATGTAGGTGCCATTGCATTTGGAGCATAGATATTCAGGATTGAGAGTTCATCTTGGTGGATTTTCCTTTGCTGAATATGAAGTGTCCTTCCTTATCTTTTTTTGATAACTTTTGGTTGAACGTCAATTTTATTCAGTATTAGAATGGCTACTCTAACTCCTTTCTTGAGACCATTTGCTTGGAAAACTGTTTTCCAGCCTTTTACTCTGAGGTAGTGTCTGCCTTTGTCACTGAGGTGTGTTTCCTGTAAGCAGCAAAATTCTGTGTCCTCTTTGTGTATCCAGTCTGTTAGTCCATATGTTTTTATTGGGGAATTGAGTCCTTTGATGTTAAGAGATTTTAAGGGATAGTGACTGTTGTTTCCTGTTATTTTTGTTGTTAGAGGTGGAATTATGTTTATGTGGCTCTCTTCTTTTGGGTTTATTGCAGGAAGATTACTTTCTTGCTTTTTTTAAGGTGCAGTTTCCCTCCTTATGTTGGAGTTTTCCATCTATTATCCTTTGTGGGGCTGGATTTGTAGAAAGATATTGTGTAAATTTGGTTGTCATGGAATATCTTGGTTTCTTCATCTATGTTAATTGAGAGTTTTGCTAGAAAATATGTCCTCTTAAGGTCTGTATGACATCTGCCCAGGATCTTCTGGTTTTCATAGTCTCCGGTGAGAAGTCTGCTGTAATTCTGATAGGTCTGTCTTTATATGTTACTTGACATTTTTCCCTTACTGCTTTTAATAATCTTTCTTTGTTTTGTGCATTTGGTGTTTTGACTATTATGTGATGGGAGGAATTTCTTTTCTGGTCCAATCTATTTGGAGTTCTGAAGGCTTCTTGTATGTTTATGGGCCTCTCTTTCTTTAGATTAGGGAAGTTTTCTTCTATAATTTTGTTGAAGATATGTACTGGCCCCTTAAGTTAGGAATCTTTGCTGTCTTCTATACCTATTATCTTTAGGTTTAATCTTTTCATTGTGTCCTGGATTTCCTGGCTGTTTTAGGTTAGGAGGTTTATGCATTTTGCATTTTCTTTGATAGTTTTGTCAGTGTTTTCTATGGTATCTTCTGCCCCTGAGATTCTTCTATCTCTTATATTCTGTTGGTGATGCTTGGGTCTATGACTCCTGCTCTCTTTCCTAGGTTTTCTATCTCCAGGGTTGTCTCCCTTTGTGATGTCTTTATTATTTCCATTTTTAGATCCTGGATGGTTTTGTTCAATTCCTTCACCTGTCTGGTTGTGTTTTCCTGTAATTCTTTAAGGAATTTTTGTGTTTTCTCTTTAAGGGCTTCTACTTGTTTAACTGTGTTGCCCTGTGTTTCTTTAAGGGAATTATTTATGTCCTTCTTAAAGTCCTCTATCATCATCATGTGTTGTGATTTTAAATCCAAATTTTGCTGTTCTGGTGTGCTGGGATATCCCATATTTGCTGTGGTAGGAGAACTGGGCTCTGATGATGCCAAGTAATCTTGTTTTCTGTTGCTTAGGTTCTGGTGCTTGCCTCTCCCCATCTGGTTATCTCTGTTTTTAGGTGGTCTTGCTTTATTTGACAGTGGTTTGACTCTCCTGTAAACCCGTGTGTCAGCACTCCTGGAGACTGACTTTCTCCCAGTGGGATCTGGGTGCAAAGAACTGTAGGAGTGGGTCAACTCCGGGCATAGGCAGAAACCAGAAGAGTCCTGTTCCAGACTGCTCCTGGGTTCATGTGTCTTGAGGGCTCCAGGAGGGTCCCTCAGAACAGAAGTTGTTGTCTTACCTCTGCTCTCAGTTGTGTTAGCACTCCTTGCAACTGGCTTTCAGCTCTGGGGGGCAGGCAGAAACTGGAAGGATCCTTTTCCTGTCTGCCCCTAGGTTCCTCTGTCCAAAGGGCTCTAGGCAGGATCCTCTTGGGCCAGGAATGTGAGCAGAATTAGTAGTCTCCTGTAAGCTCTCAGCATTTTCTGCACTTCTGAGAGTCCAGATCTCCCCTTCATGGGATTTGAATACAGAGAGCTGTGGGACCAGGTCAGCTCTGGGCACAGGCAAAAACTGGAAGGTTAGCTAAGGGGTACTTAAGGACCACAAACAATGCTACAATGAGTTACCTGAGGCTTACAGGAATACTCAGTAACTTACAACAATCATGGGGAGGCGGGTGTGAAGCACTTACCACTCATTGCTACTCTGGAACTCAATAGTATTAGTTGCTTTAAATATTTCAATATAGACTCACAATGTCTCCTTATAAAAAAGCATCCAAGTTCCCACCTACGGTTGTTCAAATCTATAATCTTGGGGCTGGGGGTCATCTTAGGACTTATTTATTTGTATTCCAACCTTTTCTACAATAGCTCTGCTCAGTGCCTAGACAGCCTCTTAAATGTAGTGACAGCATCAGAGAACTTCAAAGCAGATGGTTCTTGTTTTCAGAGAGTCTGAATTGTGAGTTCTTTTCAGCAGATTTAAAAGCTTCTAGTTAGATTCTTACCTAAAATGAGTTTAGTCCCTTCTTCCCAATACATGTTGTCTACTTGAGCCTTCTACTCTCCTTAGTAGCTTAATTCACCATTCTTTGAGAGCTCTATTCTAGTTATCTAGTCTTCTTGTAATAAGAGATGCCTCCTAGACCAGCATAATATGCAAGGTACTGTCTGCTCTCAGTGGAACATGGCATTGCCTTCCTTGAGCCAGGCTCCATGCTGCCTTCTGAGTTTGGCTCACCTTCTTTGACAACCATATCATTTGTCAACCCATACTATCCCAATGTATTAGCTACAGATGCTTTTTAGAAAATGGAATTCTTTTCAATTCCCAATTTGCTTAGACTATTTCTCAAAAGTTAATGCTGTTTAAGTGCACTTTCTATTACTAAATTTATCATATGGTACTTTTTCTTCATTCATCAGTTAGGCAAAATTACTGGTACATGTTCCCAAATCACGCACAGCTGGAATGATTTCAGCTGTTTTGATGTGCCTTCTAACTAGATTCTTCTTATAGGTATTCTGTTTAGATTTTTAACTCTAACATCGGGAGTAATAGCTAAATGTTTTTCTCCCCTCTAATATATTTATCAGATTTGAATATTGGAATTAAGTAGGCCTTGCAAAAATTAAGGAAGGAGTTAATGTTCATAACCATACATGCAGTAGACATTGCCAATGATCCATCTAGTTCCAGGAACTTGGGAAATTTTTCTCAGTTATAATCCAAGTTTCAAGATGACAAAATTGATTTGCCAATAATTTTGGGTCCCACATCTGAGGCTTGTGATGGCATTATCTGATGCTTTTGATAGCTTCATTCCTCCAATTCTGCCACCTACCACACATGTAACCTCTGTGTTTGAAGACTTCTTCAGTAGTGTCTCATGACCCTATTAAATTCAATATCTCAGGGTCTCCATTATAATTTAGATTTCACCTTCCCAGCTTTATGAAATGACTTCTCAGGGGCTTCTTGAGGGAAATTTGACCCTAGCAAACATTTCCTAGTCTCAGTCGCTTTCTAGAACCAAGGTGCAAACCTTCATACTCCCATAACTCTTGCATTTTACATGCCTGAAAAGTAGCTATGTGAGTGGCAGTTCACATGTCTGTTGCCAACTCAAGATCTGATCTGGCTCCCTTCCTCCACAGCTACAGTGACTTCTGCACTCCTTGGAATCTCTGCCTGGGAAAACAATTCTCTACATGGTAGTTTTCAAGAAGTGAACCCCCCTCAGTGGAATCCTCAAGCAAGCCTTTCTCAAACAAGTTTGTATTTTTTATTTTTATTTTTTTTTATGTTTTGTAAGCTAGAGCCTTCAATGAGTAGGATTTTACCTTTAAGGAAACTTTCATATTTTTCTTAGTGAAAAGTAAGAGATTTCCTCTTAATCACAGTGAGCTCTTTAACTTTTCAGACACATTGTAGCCTTTTCGTCTGTAACTGTAAACTCTCTTGTTCTTCTTTCATTGCCAAACAATATACATTCATGTTTTCCTGTTCCACTTGTTGCTCTCTTTTCTCTAAACACCTACAAGGCAGTGAGCAGTTACCATGACACAGACTATTATACTGCCTTCCAATCCTTTCCATCAAACATTCTTTCATTGCTTTTAAAGTCAGCCTTTCTTTGGTTATCGAGACATAAATGTGATGCAGCCAGATTCTTTGCCAGAACATGTAAGGCTTCTCCAACAGTACCTGTCAAGAATCTGTGCTATTCTCCCCAACTTCATTTGCACACTCTACTGTCTGGCATCCCATTATCTTTGCCCTCCAGTCCTCCATCTCCCATTAGAATGCCCTACAACATTCTAGCTTTTCTAGCCTATGGTCTTAGAATCTTTCACATTTTTCCCACAAAGCAGTTACAACAGCCTAGGCCCACATGGTCTGGGTTATTATAGCAGTGCCTCTCTTCTTGGTACCAATTTTCCACATTTATTACTGTTTCAATTACTCTGACAAAAGCAGCTGAATGGGGCACTATTTTTGCTCATGGGTTGAAGAAACAGTCCATAACACCAAGGAAGGTGTGTCAGCAAGAGACCTTGGGCAAGCCAGCCCCACTGTGAAGCAGCTGATCCACTGGATCTACAGACTGAAGGTAGAAGGCTAGGAATACGATTAACTGGTTGCCTCCTATTTATTAAGTCTAGGACCTCAGGCAATGGTGTGATGCAATCCACATTTGAGGTGAGCTTCTCTCTCCACAGTCAAACCTCTCTGAAAATGAGTTTTCATACATGCACAGAGGTGGTGCTTAGGTGATTCAAAATCTAGTTAGTAATGGTGATTAACCACAGCAGAGCATATCTTTATTATATTATTTGACTTTCAACGATTTTGTATTTTTAAGTATTCTTTATTACTCTTAAAAACAGCATATGGTTTGGTTTATGCTTAATCCAGTGTTACATTTGCCTTTTGATTACATAATAAACTATCCTTAATTTTTAATTACAAATGTATTGGAGTTTAAATCCCCAATTCACTATGACTTTCTTTATAGGTTTTCACTTCATTCTTGCCATATTTCAGGCTGTTTCTCTTCTTCCACATCTTTATTGGTTTTTAAATGAAATGGTATTTTGTTATTTATCATCCCAGAGGTTATAAAATATACTCTTGACTCATTAAAATGCAAGGTTAATTCTGCCCATAGACAAAATTAAGTAACAGGAATCAGATTTAATCTCTCATCTAAGGAAAAGCCTAAAAAGAAAATAAACAACAGACGTGGGGGAAAAACTTGCACACGCTCAAACATGACAGAGATCTCTGGGGGACAAAACCCCAGTGAGGTAAAATCATGGTTCTTCTACTGAATAGGAAAGGTTTCTGCTGTGATTCGGGGAAGATGAACTCAGGGAGAGGCAGGTGTATTCCTGAGTTGTGAGGCTGCCAGAGGAAACACAAACAACTGATTCTATAAAACAGAATTCTAAAGAACAGAGTTCCTTAGGGAAGGAATTCTAGAGGTTTGGGAATGGCTTCCCTCTGGCACTCTGGAGTAGGGATAAGCATATGCACTTGGGAAAAGTGCATAGGAAGAACCACCCAAATATTAGCATAGCTCTTCTGAAGCTCCAAGCACAGGAACAGCACCCTGTTCCCAAAGGCCAAAGTGAAAGCATCCAGGATGAAAGTATTAGCAATTAAATTATCAGAGAACAGTTAATCATGAAAGAAGACCTAAGCAGGCCCAACTGGTTCCAAACAACTAACTCCAAGAATAAAATTTAGAAGACATAGAAACACAAAATACCAAGCAATTGAAAAGGAAAGTAGCAGTAGTTGGTATCAAATAAAAGGCTCGCACACCTACAAATCAACAGGAAGCCTGAAGCTGTGATGAAAATTCACCTGGGCAAATTTAACATAAAACAAGATGTAGCACAATTCATAGAACTGACAGAAAATTATCTTAGCTTTGAGCACTTCTAGGCTTAGAGAAATGATTGTGCTTAAGATATGAAGGTGAGGAATCTCCTTACTAAGGAACTATTGACCCTTCATGGCTGCTAAGCGAAAGTCAGTCAGTTGTCTTTATAGGTATGGCCCCCTGTGGGGCCATGCCCCAGGTGATGGTCCTAGCACCATGCATACATGGACAACACAAACTGGACTCAGTGAGTCCACTAATACAACACAAATGATAGCCAGATATGATGACACACACTTTTAATCCCAGCATTGGAAGGCAAGTGGGTCTCTGTGAGTTTGGGACTTGTCTACATAGAGAGACCATATATGAATTAAGTAATAAAATGAGAGGCTATAAAGTTGGAAGTCAGTGGGTGGAGACAAAAGATATAGGAGGACTGAGAAGGAGAAGTGAAAGCTGAATATGATCAAAATACACAGTATGCCTGTGTGAGACTCTCAAAGAATGAATAAAATTTTATATTTGAAAAATGGTTCTTGGACTGGAGAACACTTGAGTAACATGTACAATGTCCTGGGTTCACTTATTAGCAGTGCAAAACAGATAAATAACAATAAATGTGACATAAATTTCTTGACATGAAAATCAGAGTCGTAGTGAGACAAACACACACTAGGTCAGACTATTTGTGGGTTGATCATTGTAGAGAAAACACTGACCAGTCTGAAGACCTAAAAGCAAAAAAAACCATTGAAACAAAACTGAAGGCAAAGGGCAATTGGCAGACAAAGGACCAATGATGAACGTGCAGTGCATGGGCTTTGACAAAGCAAACACACATGTGCTTGGAATTACTGAATAAGAAAAAAAGGAGAATAAAAGGAAAAAATACTGGGACAGTAACAGCCAATTCTCTTTAACCTACAAGTGGTTAAAACTTAACAGAAACATAGAATAAAGTATGTAATCTGAACGAAGTGTGCTGATTCTTCAAAATCATTTTGTGATTTGAATGATAAAGAAAATGTCTGAAATGCAAAGGCACAACAGAAGATAAAGAAGAATAAAGATGCCTAAAGGCACACACACACACACACACGTGCACATCGCTATAGAGTATGTACAAATACATATATGTATATATGTATGTTTTCTAGCAATAAGTAGAATAACAGTACAAAGAGCTAAATTTAGTAGATCAACAGCAAAAGGGGGTGAAAATGAATTTTAAAATAATCCAAAAGGATGGAAAAGGACAACAGAGGAAAGTGACAGCAGATGGTACAGAACCAGTTTCATAGGCATTTGAGCTGGAAGCTGACATGTGCAGTGGCTTTAAGGGGCCCAGCTTCTGTTTAATGCTGTGATTTCATAAAAATACTAAAATTTATTGGAAAAGAACCCTACATTTTTCTATTTAACTGTGTCTTGAAGGCAGTCTCATTTTGTTTGTCCTATTCAAGACAAGATAAAATAAATAAGTAAAATAATAATACGGTAGATTTAAAGCAAACCACATTATTAATAGTACCAAATGTAAATGGCCTAAACACTTTAACTAAAAAGTACATGATGTTGAGTTCAAAAGCAAAACACAGCAATCTACTACCTACAAGAAACAACTCGATAAATAATAATTCAAGACATGGAAAAGTGAGCAATGCAAAATGAATGAGCAGAGAAGTCTAGGTTCTATATACTAATATCAGAAAGATGAGCTGTAAGAGAAGCATTACTAGAAAAAAATTGATAATTTTGTAATTCTAAGCAGATACCTTGCCAATTGTAGAACAATTATAAGCTTAATAAGAGAGGTTCAAAATATAAGAAACTAAAACTGAAATACATAACGAGAAAAATAATTTTCAATCATCTTTTAGTCAGGGGTATTTGTTAGAAGTAGCGTAGATAAAATGAGTAAGATCATAGGAGACTTGAACAACCCCTAGATAAACACTGTCTATAGAGTGCCCACACATCCTTAGCATATTTAGTTTCTCCAAGTACATTTGAAACCTTCACTGGAATAAGACCAACATCATGTGAGAAAAAACCGTTATAAATTCTAAAACGTTAAAGGTCACATATACACAACCATTTCTGTGGTATCATGACTTACAATCCTTTGGGCATTTATCCAATCCTACTGTGGTCAAGAAAACCATATGTTATATAATTTACTTTTATCAAATCTACTTATTTATACAAGTGAAAGGATTTTTTCCTAATATCAAAAACACAAGGAAAATAACAAAGCCAGGTTATTTCAATCTAATTTCCAGTTTTAAGCAAGATGAATAAACACTGTCTGAGCTAAGTTCATTGGGTTTCTGCTTCTTTTCTTCCTTTTGTGTCTTTTGTGCACACATGCACACTTGCATGCAGATTGCGTGCGCACGTTTTCACTGGTATCAAAGACCACAAGCTTGCCTTGGTGGTCATCATCATCGTTTTAAAGGGACTTTCCACCTTCCTTTTAAAGATAGGACCTCTCACTGGACTTGGAACACACTAATTGATTAGCTTAGATCAGCCAACCAGCAAACCCAAGGCATCGCCCCTGTCGCACCACCCAGTGCACGGATTGTACGTGCAAGCTGCTGCATCGAGTTTTTTTCTGTGGATTCTGGAGCTCAAACTCAAATCCTTGGGTTTGTTTAGCAAATGCTTTGCTGACTCAGCTATCTCCCTCCCTACCCTGTCCTCCTTTCCTTTTTCATCTGTAAACCTTCAGGACACTTACCCGAGTTGCCTTCCAAGATCTCTGAATCTGCTAGAATCACTTCTATTCTTCCTGAGCACATGTTTGCTATCGACGAATACACTCAGAGCCCCGAGTCTCCTTTCTCTATTCCAAAGCTTCTTAAATGTTGGGTCATGACCCCACAAGGGACTGTGCAACTAAATATAGGGTCATAAAACAATTAGGCAACAGTGGAGACTTTCTGAATACGTAGACAAAAAATAAATTTTAAAACAAACGAGTAATGATCGGAGGTGTTTCTGCCAGGATTGTCTGTGTCATTCTGTGTGATCGTACAACAGTGGTTGTACAAATGTGTGCACCCAGCATAATGCATCCCTGGAGGTTATGCAATACCAACAGACCTTACCCGAGACCACTGGCCTCCGACTTGAGACTATCCTGCAGTCTTCTTACTGCGCATGCAAAACATTCTGCTCTTATGGAAGCATAATGCTTTACAGAAAATAAAAACATTTAACAGTTCTCTGCCATCATTTCTCAGCATAGAAAAATTAAATAAGCATTTGGATTATATTGTGCTAGAACAATAAACATATCTACCTCAACAATAATATGCAAATTGTCCTTTACCATTAATAAATGGCAAAATCTATTTGTCTGGACATGTGGTCCTCTTCCTTTATTCTAGCACTCAAAAGGTGGAGGCAGGTGGATTGCTGTGAGGTCAAGGCTAACATGATCTGTACAGCCAGATTCAGGCCAATTAGTGCTGTAGAGTGAGACCCTGAGCACATCCATTCCTTCCCTGGCACTGGAGTGAAGATTCCGATCTATATAGATGAGCAGCTTTGTGGACCTGATTCTTGGGCTCTCCCTTAACAAGTAGCAATTGTTGGATTAGTTGAACTGCAGCCTGTAACTCATGCCAATAAATTCCCTTATGTGTGTGTGTGTGTTGTCTATGTGCATATCTATGTATTTATTAAAATATTTTAAAGTAATCATTTCACAATTTATTTTCTGTAAATGTTTCTTTTATATACATACATCCTGGGGTTACATGAAAGTTTCTCAGATGGAAGGGATCACAAGTAGAAACATTTTAAAGGTTCCAGACTCGTGCCTCTGTTCATATCTCTGAACTCACCCAACATTCCAGTGGCTATTGTTGCTTCTAGAAAATCAAATATATTCTGTTCATATTTTTGAGCTGTCTTAGTATAAAAATTAGTTGGGATGGCCTCCTGAAAGTCGTGAAATCACAAGTTTACCCCTGTCCTTCCATTCTGCCATCCCCTCTCAAGGTTCTTGTGGCTCCTGGGCTGGTGGTTCCAATGGTCAGTTACTAGTTCTCAACTCGGCCTTTCAGTAACATCTGCTATTGATGGCCAAACATTCCTTACCTTGCTTCCGACACGTGCCAGCTCCTGGATTTTACCTCCTTCAGCTTGCTGCTGCTTGCCAAGCCCTATGCTCAAATCATTCCTTGAAGTACATTGTGCATTTTAGTATGGAAATAATTAAATCTTCACAAATCTTTATCCTTACTCCTAAAATGATCTCTCACCAGTTCAAAAGAGATGGTTCCGACATCTTTATTGTCAACTATTATGTCAAGTCCTAAGTCGGAAACCATGGAGACATTAATGTTCCATACCTTTCCTGATTCTCTCAAATCCTTATATTTTGGCTAGTTTAATTTCGAAAAGCATTATGAAGCTGATGCTATGGCTCAGTAAGAAAAGGTACCTGTCACAGAGTCTAACACTAACATGTGCACACACACGCACTAACATGTGCACACACACGCACACGCGCACACACACACACGCCTAACTGCATACACATACCCCTAAATAATAAATAAATGTAGTAAACCTTTTCAAAATAGCATTATGTACACATTCAAAATGCCATTAGTGCTTGAGCAGTCTTGCCACTTCAGGAGGTCATCTTAGAAAGAGCAAAGGTGGCTCCTTACCATGACCTGACCTATCAATCGTGAGCCAAGTTAATCACACAGCACTTCTCCTAGAGTATCTGATAACGTCTCCTGTGAACAAGTGTAAGTCTGAATTCCTTATTCCCCTGCTCCCTCACTCCAACTTTTCTACCTTATCCTATATCCTGTTAATTACCCAGATTTCCAGACCTGAGGCCCATGTGCCGTTATGCAATTTATAAATAAGTCCATGGCTTTGACCAGTTTTGTGAAACCTTTGGTTCCATCTCTTCATTTCCCTGTTCCAATATCTATCTTTTCTTCCTCTGTTTTTCTTGATGTCTTGGTGAGTTTTATCTTGGGTTATGTGTATGCATGAGTCTGTGCACGGTTTTGTCAAACGAAGAGGGGAGCATCGCATCCTTTGGAGCTAGAGGTGTAGGTCGTTGGGTTCCACTGGGCACGGGCACTGAGAAGCAGGCTCAGGTTCTCTGCAAGAGCAGTGTCCACCTCACTGCAGCAGCGTCGTCTCTCTGGCTGCTTCTTCCTGAGTATAACCCTTTTTTTAAAGTATCTTTTCTTAGAAAATAAAATATATGGTGATGTCTTAGAGATAAGTGAACTTCAAAACAGAATTTATAGTTCAAAAAAATAAAAATTAAAAATTAAAACCTGCATTAAAAACAAATACAAATTTAGTAGTTTATAATATTCAAGTTCCACAACTTGCTTATTCCATAATGTTGCCTTCCATAGCTTAACCGTGGCTTCTCGGTAGGTTCTCTTGGGTTACATTTTAATTGATTATTTGAAAACAAAGGCAACATTGATTAATGGGAACTTGGGCTCCAAGCAGGCTTTTTCATGAGTGCTGATATATGATATTTATCTGCAGAATCAGTAAAAGCTTTGATTCCATGGCAGAAAGACAGCAGCATGTGATGCGTGCTCTCCTGAAAAAACACTTAAAGGGTTTAACAAGCAAATTTCATTGTACCCTCAGGGGTGATTCTTCGTCAAGATCACCCCAAGTGTGCCATAGCAAAGGTCAGAGTATAAAGAACAGAGGTACTGTCCAAAAGGCCTTGATCTTTTCTTGGTGCCTTACAGTGTTCTTGTCATCCGGACAAGCATTGTCCGGATGACAAGAACACTGTAAAACCGACAGGCTTCTCTTAAAGATAGAAGCATTATTTTATATTATCTTTCACATGTTTTACCCTCTGGCATTTATAAGTTGTTGAATGAAATTTATATGCATTATATGCATGCACAATTGGCTTTAAATGAAAGGCTGGTCTCAAAGTTACTTTTTAGAATTAAATCTGTTTGAATATACTGTCATCCTATACAAGGCAATGAGGTCATTTTGCCAAATTTTTGAAGTTAAGGATCACGCCTTAAATTTTTGACATTAAGACTTTACCTAAGAAAATGATAGTTTACGTATTACAAAGTGTTTGCTCATTAATAATTCTTATATCCTATACTACAGAGCTGTTATTTTGAGGAATTTAATTACATTTAAAGATACTCTAAAACTGTCTTTAAAATTTACCAGTATAAAGTTAAATATAGATATAAACCTGTCTTATAGATAAAGGAAGTTAAGATTAAATGAAAATTTAGTAGAGTTTGGTGGTGCACACTCATAATCTCAGCCTTCAGAAATAGAAGCAGGAGGATCAGCATCAAGAGTTCAAGACCAACTTGGGATACATGATAAATAAATGAAAACTTGCAGCCTGTTGAGGGGAAAGATGAAATGAAGGCACAAGTTTCTATCACATGAACGTTTTTTATTTTGTGCTATTTTAAGAGAGCAAGCAGAAAGAGCAGAGAAGCTGCTGCTCCTGTTTTAGTCTTTCCTGAATGCCCAGTTATTGAAGAATTCCTCTGTGCAGAGATTAATATTAGGTGCTTGGCTTACACTACCTAATTTAATTCTCACATTATAAGGTGTGGTCTTCAGCCATCAGACAAACGAGGGTACAAAGTCCAAAGAGGTGAATGATTTTTCTTGTCTTGAGCCACGATTAAGAGGCAATCGGTCTATTTCCAGTGTATCTACCTACAGCAGGCACCAACCAGTGTAGGCTAGAGAGCCAATGTTGGTGTTCAAAGACCTGAGTTTATACCACATCCGTTTTCCAGATAGAAAAATGAAGAGCTTCATACAAGATCGGGGTTTTCAGTTCAAAACAAACCTCTTTTGCCCACAACTGTTTCCACCTTAATTCTAGCCCCCATTGATGCATTTTAATAACTAATTTGCTTCATTTCTCCATTTATATTACCTAGCATTTTTTTCTTCCCATTGAAAGAAAGACATTTCCCATACGGCTCAAAGCAAAAATCTTTGTAATGTGTCTATTCCAAAATAATTATGAAAGGCCATACATTTAACATTGCATTGACATTTAAT
This sequence comes from Rattus rattus, assembly GCF_011064425.1. NCBI lineage: Eukaryota > Metazoa > Chordata > Mammalia > Rodentia > Muridae > Rattus > Rattus rattus. The sequence goes on along the minus strand of NC_046154.1, from coordinate 149,027,686 downwards.
CCATCAGGCATGCAGATCTCCGAGTCTGAGACCAACCTGGTCTGCAAGGAAGTTCTAAGCTAGCCAAGGTTACATAGATCCTGATGCAAATATGTATGAAGACCTGCTCTTGATGTCTCAGTGAGACCTTCTGATAGTTGTCCTCCATAACTGTCTGGTGTACCTACTTGATCTACTTGAGTGAAAACATTGTCACCAGGGAGGTCAGCCCAATGTCACCCTGACCTAGCTTTTCGAAGCCACTTTCCATCTACTCTTCATCTCTTTAAACAATGTCCTTACAGTGCTGGGAGAGAGAAATGAGAGTGGAGATTTTGAGCCTCTGGAATCAGCTTAAGGGGTGTTTTCATTATTTTCTATATACTTTTCAAGAGTGGTGTGAGAGAGCGGTCATCTTAATGTTGCCACTGATTTCTAGCTTTGTCTTACCAGTGATTTCTCTATTACAACTCAATTTCTTCAGAAAATAATGGCACAATTGACCAAAACATCTAAGCTTCTTTTGGGAGTAAAATTAGATTGTTCCTATGACAAATTTTCACCCTCAGAATCTATGCAAAGAACTTGAAAATCTGATAAAAACATGGATTTTTAAAATTTTTATTACATTTGTGTTTACTTAATTTGTTTGTACACGTGTGTGCACTCATATGTTGTGGCCCTGTGTGGAGGTCAAAGGACAGCTTGCAGTGATTGGTTTCTTCTACCATGTGCATCTCAGTATTGAACTTAGCTCTCTAGGCTTGGTTGGCACCAAGTGCAGTTACCCACTGGACCACCTCCCTGGTCTCACACTGAAGTTTTTATGTTGCTAAAATTGTGAATCTTTAAGCATACAAACTTACACACTGAAGCTTAGAATGACTTTTTGCTTACCCATTGTGGTAATATCTTCATGGTAAATCTAAGTTCAACAGACACAAATTCCATACCCTCCCTCCCCCAGTTATAATCATTTTGTCTTTGAAATTAGAGATTTGCTGAACTATACTAGAAGTGACCCATCTCACACACACACACACACACACACACACACACACACACACCATACACACACACACACACACACACACACACATTTTGAAACCAACAAAATAGACTATTACTACTAAGAACTGCTCTCACCTTCAGATGAGATACACAGTAGGGCTTCAACCTGCATATGTTTATCAGCTATCTTCTACTGTACATAGAAAGCCTGTTCACTGTTCCATTTCATACAAAAAGAAGAAAAAAAGAAAACCTTGAATCAAATGACTACACAATGCGATGCCTCCCAAAAAAAATCTCAGGTAGACGAAATACAGCATGTTCCCTGTAATCAGGGGAAATCGTGTTTGGGGAAAAGCAAACCAAATACAGGTTTTAGGCTCAAGAATATTAGCAACAAGCTAATCTTATCTCTAAAACAAATGTGACTGACAACCATGACACGGAGGTGGTTGTCAAAACTAAGCACATAAGACTGTGAGGCAGTCTCTGGACGTCGTCACAAGAGGAGGAACACTCCAGCACAAGCCGTGTTCAGCTGATCTTTGAAGATATCTGCTATGAAAGCTGGGAAGCGCACCCTCGCCCAAAAGTGTGTTGGCAAACTTCAAGATATTTATGCATTAATATTACACTAAATATGAGTCTAGTATCATAAAAAAACTCTCTTTAAGGCCCACCATTCTGAACTATTTTTTTTAAACTTTGATTTTTGTGGCAAGTACCATGAACTTTGTTGATTATCATTTTAAATTGGCAGTGCTTAGAGTTTTCTCTGCCTGTGGGTTGGTGCCAGAATACACTCAGTGAGATCGGCCTGCTCTGGAAACACTGTGGGTTGAAAGCAAACATTATGAGCAAAGGAAGATAAACATGTCCCGAACAATAATTAATACAGTGTCTAAGGAATCTAGCATGAAAACCTTGCATGTCCACATGGGTATTTTGCCTATATTTGTAGTCCCGAATCAACAATGTGGTTGTTATCTTGTTCTATGTACATTACATGTTCTGATTTAAAATTTCAAAATGCTTTCCCATGTCAATGACAATCTTAATAGAGCCCAATTAGTTCCACAAGGCACTTTCTGATGCACAGCCCTCTGGCTTGATTGCGGTGAATGGTGGGTATTTCCTGTATTTAAGCTCACATATGGATCGAGTAAGGCGGTGGCAGGGGACTACTGTTTTCCTTCACTATATCTTCTTTGCCTTTTTCACAGGCTAAGCCTTTTTTTGTTTTTCCTGGCTCTGTTGTCAAAATACTGACCAAAGTTTTGGCTCATGGTTTCGAACATCAGGCCAAAACAATCCTCTGGAAACCAGTGTGGCAAAATGCATTTTAATCTATACATTCACCATTCAACCCGGTGCACAATAACCACACCCACGGACCCACTCTGCGGTTTAAAAACAACACGGGTTTGCCCCCAGAACAGTTTGATTTATATGATGAGTTTTTTCAAACCTGCTCTATCAACATTAAAAAATGTTCTGAGGCCTGGTTTCATCACATCTCTTGTGGAAAAATAATAATATTAACTGCAGTATGAGCATTTTGTTTCTGGGATTTTTTTAAGGTGGATTCTTTGTGTGTTCTGCAGAATGTCTTTGAAAATTCACTCAAATTGAATCAGAAGAAGTTAATGTAATTATTAAGAGTATTTCCTAGCAGTCCCCACATGGAAAGCCTAAAAAATTCCCCAGAATATATCAGCATAGTTAGAATATTTTCCTCTTAGGCTAATTGAAAATGATTAATTAATTTCCTTAAATATTAGAATCTACCATTTAAAAGAGGTTTCTTTTTCCAAGACTGTTGGATTCCTTCTTTAACTATAGCAATATCACGAGTTGAGCAAGCTCTTGAGCAACTTTAAGTAGTGCTTCAGAGATAAGAGTACAGGCAGGGAACCACGAAGTGAACTCTGTTCTTAGTTAGTATTAATCCATTTCATTCTCTTCTTTGATCAATCAATGGTCTCCCCACATTAAAGTTCTGAACTAACAAATACATAAATGGATGCTAATAGCCTCTGTTAAGAAAAATGGATTTGCACTTGCATCGAAAAGTAGCTGTTCCACTCAGAGATGCTTGTGTTAAACCATACGAGGCTGGAAAATTTATAGAGTTACATTAAATTTGCCACCTGGATTTTCTCCCAGATGAATGACAAAAACTAAAGTAGTCAGGAAAATATCTTTTGACTTTAAGTATTAAACCTTTCAGCAATGCAGTTTATAGCAAGGCAGAATTTTACAGGGTTTCCCTTCCCTTTCCTGCACATGTGCTCGCTCTCTCTCTCTCTCTCTCTCTCTCTCTCTCTCTCTCTCTCTCTCTCTCTCTCTCTCTCTCCTTTTTTCTTCTCTCCTAACCTCTGAAAGGACACAGATACAGATTTCAGTTTCATAATATGAACGTTTCCTTCTGAAAGTAAAGAATGAGTATGATTTGGAATGTAACTTACAAGAAAGTAGAAAAGGACCAAGGATGGGGCTAAAGTCATGGCATTTTGGATGCTAGTGACATACTTTGAGCTATCCCATAATATGATGTTTATTTTATTGAGTTCTATCTTTAGACTTAATTGTTCCATTCTCTATCCTCAACTCAACTACTAAACTGTGAATTTCCATAAACAGAGATGCTCCGAGTCAGAAGTCCATTGGTCCCTTCACATCCCCAGACTGCTGAGACCACCTGAAGCCTTGTACATGCATTGCAGGGCAGTAGTTTACACTGTGATCCAGGGACAGCTGAGGGCTTTGTCCCTGGCTAGGCTGTTGCCTCTGTCTGGGTCCTGCACTGTGTGCAGCAGAGCATGTGCATTCTCTGGGCACCAAAATCCAGCCACGTGCACCTGAACACAGCTCAGGATTAAAGCATTATTCTGCTCTGCCTCCAAAACAAATTCTCCAGGGAGACTGAGGAAGGGGCACAATGGAGGAATGCAGGCACAGGGCTCACCCTTTAAGACCCATCAAACTCAAAACAAGAGACAAAACCTCTCACATGCTTTGATGAGATCAAGCCTGCATCTTCTGCACCAAAGGAACTATGTTTTTCATAAGCTACACTACCTTAATGCCTTACTAGGCAACCAAAACGATGCAGACATTTCATAGGAAAGAAGAGAAAACCTGTTACTATCTGGAGCAAACAGGATAGAACAATTATTTGTGGGAAATTGGGTTTTATTTATGATCTGTGATCTATTTGAATATTGGTCCTAAACATATTTGATGTTGAGTTACCAAAACTTTTATGAGTTATAAGACTAATAAAGTAATCTTCAAAAGACTACAATATCAAAAATTGTGATATTTCACTATTTTATTAGAATGTATCGTTTATCACCTATTAATATTACCTTCTCGCTCCATAGTAGAACAGAAATACATCTGTTTCCAATATTCGCAGGATAGAGCCAGTGAGCTACTAGTTCTTCTGATCCATTTCTGCAGGGGCAGAATAAAGACCATAACTGACACACAAATTTTACACTTTCATGTTTCTTTCTGGTGCCAGTTCAGAGATGGTGCTGAGACTGCTGGTGCGGCCCTGGTTTTCACCCTAGACGATTAGTGTACAGAATGAAGTGTGCCTACTCATTACCCATTGGAGAGTACAGTGACACAGCACACCGTCAAAATCTTAATTCCAAATGAAAAGAAAACATAATTCTTTAAATGTATTTAGAAAGGTACACAGCAAGGCACAGTCTCTTCCTCACAGGCAAGAATTTGTAACTGGTTATGCTAACAGTACTGAGAACATAAAAACACGGAGCAAAAGTATTGATTCAAGACTTCACTGAAGAAAACAATCCAGATGTACAACTGGCCAATTTGACTTCCTCTAACGTCTGCTACATGGGTTGTTTATGGCAGGCAGGTACAGCTTGGTTGGTCCACTTCATGCTTTCTTTCAGCTTTTGTGAAAGAAAGTGTTATTTGTATTGTCAGACTTACATTATCTCCATGTTAATTGTATCATCAGCTAACTGGGTCTAGAAAAAATGACACTTAAGAGGAAAATGGCAACCATCTCCAGAAACCAGCAGTGTAATGGAAAATGGTAATTAATTTAACCTCCCAATCTTCTATAATGGCAAGTCTTCGTCAGGGCACGGATGGAACTCCAAGGAATTCACGATACTGTGTCTTCCCTCAGATTCCACAAACACTGGCTAGACAGAGGGAGATTTCTCTTTCCATTGCTTCAACACCCACATTGACAATATCAGCTTAAAGTGTTCTATACTTTAAAGAATAAAATGTATGTACTAAAGAATTTAGAACTTGTGACATTAAAGAGGGAAAATTAAAAAACAAAACTATTATCTCCAAGAGTTTTGACTTTATATGGTGGAAGCAAGAGAAAAATCTTTGTTAAGAGATGCAAGGCCAAGAATTCAGTATTACCTGTCAATATTATTTCAAATTCAAAACTTGCAGCGAGAGAGAGAGAGAGAGAGAGAGAGAGAGAGAGAGAGAGAGAGAGAGAGCGAGAGCGCCAGGCATTCTTCAGGGAAATGAGAGAAACACAGGTGTCTGCAGTTAGTTTTGTGAAATCCCAATCACTTTTTTCTTCCCTGTGTGTTTTCAATGTTTTCCAAAATTTCACTAATAGAAAAAATGATGAAGAGTAGGATGATCTTCACTCGGAGTGATCTGTGGGTTTCTTGGAGAGAAGAATTACGACACCAGCCTGGTTTTGGCTGCTGAGATGCCTGCCGCAGTGATCCTTCTCTACACATTTCTTCTGTCCTAGTGAATTGTCAGGGTATCTGGGAGCCAGTCACTTCGCTTTATTCCTTCCAAAGAATCATTCATTGCCTTATCAAAAAATCTCTATTTGTGTTAGTTTCCATTCCTTAAGTGTGAATATAAACACAGGTTTGTCTTTCTCTTATCACAAGAAACAGAAAACAACCAGTAGGTCCTGTGAGGATCCCACTCTTGGGACATGCTACTTCAGAGTTCCAGAGAAACTAACTGACCAGCGTTCTGAGCTGACACTCAGTTATCACAGGCCTTTGCTCAGGGTCCTTAGCTTGGAAGGAAGCAGGGAAGATGGCAGCAAATGAAGGATATAGGCAGAGATCATTGTCAATAGGAGGACAAATGCTCACCTCAGTGAAGTCACGCTCCTAGGCTAGGGCTAAGAATGACTTTTAGAAAGTACCCCCTTAAAAAGCCTCTGCTGCAGTGTTTTAAAGCTTCTAATCTAAATTTCCAAATCTATCGCCCCCTCCATCCCTCCTTCCCTCCCTCTCCCTGTCTCCCTCCTTCCTTCACCCCCCCTTCCTCCCTCACTCCTCTCTCTCTCTCTCTCTCTCTCTCTCTCTCTCTCTCTCTCTCTCTCTCTTTCTCTCTCATCTGCAGTTTGAGGAGGACATCTTCTCCTGGAAATGGTTTTAAATGTCTTTCTGTAGTATGTGGCAGAGGACCACAGCCCTCACAGCAGCCGAGAAGACGGGTTTTCAGTGATGGTAAAGAGGCAGCTACACCTTGACCTGCTCGGTTGCTTCACTGTTGTACAGAGAAAGCCTGAAATGGCTCCCAGGACCATTCTGTTTTGTCCAGGGTAGTTTGGACTCTTCCAGAAATTGTGTTCCCCCAGTTCCCCAAAGAGAAGGCGCTAGAAATTCTGTGGCCTTACTGGGAAAAAGAATTGATTTGTCCTCTGACCGGGACACTGGGGGTGGAAGGTATCATCTTGAAGCTACAGGGACCTGCATGCATACATTAGGCCGAGACTAAGGCTATCAAGGTGGGTAGGCTGGAGGGGAGATATGGAGATGGGAATAGGGGAAGCTTCCTGCTGTGTGCCTTTAATGGCTTCACTCCTGGCAAGAAGTACAGGCTTAAGGTAGGGCAGTCTAACAACAACAACAACAACAACAACAACAACAACAACAACAGCAGTGACAGTAAAACTAAAACAACAACAACAAAGGAGCATTGAGGACTTCATTCACTATAATTCTCTGCCCTTTTTAATAATAAAGAAACGATATGGGTCACAGTAGAGTTAAACCGCAGGATGAAGACCTAAGGAAAGAGAAAGGTTTTAACATCATTGGAATCAGACACTAAAAATGTCCTCAGGCTTGCAACTACTGCATTGTATGTAGACTTGGTGCTTGCCTGGTTGAACAAAACAAAACAAAACAAAACAAAAAAAAAAACAAAAAAAACAAAAAAACCCAAAAACGAAAAACAAAACAAAACAGAAAAACAACCAAAAACAAAAACCACCCCAACTAGTCGTTTTTGCTTCTGGTTGTATTAAAGGGGGTGCTCTAGGAGTCAGACTTGGTTGAGATCCTGAGTTTGTTACCGCCTGACTGGCTGTTCTTGCTTTAAACAATTTCCTGGTGGCTCTCCCTATGCCAGAAATTATTCTAGTTGGCCAGATGACCCTGGAGCTTACATAAAGTCTAGTTGTTAATCAGAACTGCAGGGCTGGTATCTTGGTTCCCTTCCTACTGTAGGATTTGTCATTCGTGGTGGCTGTGCCCTTTGCCTCTAGGAGCACCCAATGCTCAGCTTAGGGTCGGACAGGCCCTTTGGTCACTTCTGGGCAGGTCAGATGCTATTACTCTTCCCACCAAGAAGGCAAAACAAAATTGTGCGAGCTTCTCTTAACCCCATGCCAACTACCAGACGCTACTGCAGGTTGAAAGAAAGAGCTCCTCGTCATCCTACTGTCTGAGCAGCCTAGGTTTCAAACCAAGTCTTTGCACCTAGCCAGGGAGCCAGGTATGCGGGCATCCTGAGTAAGGGACACTCCAGAGACTCCAGAGACTCAAGTACTCCCTCTTCCCAGCGCTGAGAGCGAGGACTCTAGTCAGCTGCGGCGGGACAACCCCAGAGCCCACTCCTCTGCCCACAACGTCAGGAGCTGCTGATTGAACTTCCTGCCTAACTCCCATCCAAATCTTTGGGACCCTTAGCTACTGTTTCCTTCTAGGTCTCTAGCCACGGCTGCCGGAGGGGGTGAGTGGATCAAAGAGTGGACCTCTGGGCGACAGTGCCCCAGGAGGTCATGGAGAGCCTTGACGCACTGCAGCGCTCTCCGGGAAGCCTCCCGACACCTTCACACCACGGGCCTTTCTCGGGAGTTCATGCTTCTGCGCGCCGCAGGTGACCCGCAGAGTCCGATGTCCCCCGACCTCTTCAGGCTTCCCTTCTTCCTGAGGCCTGGGGATCCTCCCGGATAGCGCCTATCTGTATCTCCCGATTCCCGTTCCTTCCCCTAGCTCCCCACCCCACTCCCCGCCCTGCACCCCATCCAGGGTCTGTGAACCCAGGCGGGTGGCTGCGACACCGCGGTGACCTGCAGCAGCCACTGCGGAGCGTCGGGGTAGAGGCGGGGAAGGGAGCGGGGGGGGAGGAGTTGAAGCCGAAGAGAGGTGGGGGGCTGGAGCCAACTGATCTTCGGGCTAAGCAGAAGCAGCTGCTCGTAATAGACGCCGCCGGGAGCAGGCTGGTGTCCCGGTCCCAGAAGCTCGAGGGTACGCAGGGCGAGCGGGAGGGCCACCGAGGCGCTGCGAGCCGCCAGGCAGCTCCTCAGAACGCCGTGCTCACTACAGACCAGTTCCATCCAGGATGGGCCAGAGTCCTAAGGGCTTCCCGGATCTGCCGTCTTCACTGGACCAGATGAAGTACCCGAATCACCCCTTCTTCCCCCTAAAAGAGTCCCCTCCTTTCCCCCGCTAGCAACGGAGGAAAAGATGCTATTCAAAGCTCTATAAGGTGGTGGCATCACGGATGCCCTTGAAGATCCCTTCAGCTCTTTTCTTCACATCCCCGCAAAATCCAGAAGCCTTACTGTTTCTTTAGATCTTTAGGTCTAGCTGCAAGGAATTGCTTTACTCTCAAGCATCTCTTAGGTTACCTCTCCCCAAGAACTTCACACACTCGAAATAAGGAAATGGCTGGTTCCAGGTGCTTGGCGTATTAGCAAGTGTTTGTAAATGAACATTTTTTGGAAACGTTGGGAAAATTCTATCGCGGAGATAAACCCACAACAACCCGTAACTGATTTCTATCATTTTATCTCTCCATTTATCTACCTAAATGCAAAACCCGGGATTCTCTGTAGTATGCATAAACCACAAGCATTTGGCACTTGTGCCATGATTTATTCCCATACATCCATGAATTGGCATCTGGCCTTAAAATCTACTAAATTCATGCTTGGGCCCTGGAAAAATGAAACCAAGATATGCCTTTCTCATTTACATTTCATGTGTTTTATTTTGTTTTTCTTAACTGGAAGAAACTTCTGTAAACATTCTCTCTCTCTCCCTCTCTCTCTCTCTCTCTCTCTCTCTCTCTCTCTCTCTCTCTCTCTCTCTCCCTCGTGTGTGTGTGTGTGTGTGTGTGTGTGTGAGAGAGAGAGAGAGAGAGAGAGAGAGAGAGAGAGAGAGAGAGAGAGAGAAAGAAAGAATAATGAAATTTTATTGACCCCCAAATATAATCAACCTTGAATTTCTTTGGGTGTTTACCCCGCCTAGAGTTTTTACTGCAGTCTTACCGACATGTTTTGCTTAATTCAAGCCATGCTAGAGAAGAAAAGCAAAACTCTGTTTTTGTTGGGAAATCGTTGTTGACTTTTTTCTAAACCCTCAATGTGACAGAAAGGGTGGTAGTTCTCCAGCTTTGCAATGAAGTGTGTTTGATTTGAGTTTATCGAAGAATTCAGCTTTGTTGACAATGTTTGTCTTTTTGACTCACTTACAAAAATATGTCCTTTCGTTTAAAAAAAAAGATAAATTAGCCAAAAGACACCGCTTCTAGAAGTAAGCCACTCCCCCGCCTACCTGTTTTTAAAGACGCAAAAGCTACAAAAGGTGTCTTCATTTTCTCTACTTCTTAAGAGATGGGAGTCACTATTAATGAATGAAATTCGAATATCCTGTTTGAGGAAGTCGACACATCTCTTAATCTTGAGTTTAGACAAAGGCGCTGTTCATATCTCTTGGGGGGAACTATCTCCCGCATCGAAACAGCGTTGCCAACAGCATCTCTCTCTCTGAGAGGTCTCCGAAGTAACCCACAGACATTTCCAGTTGCCGTTGCTGCTAAGTTGAATGCGGCCGTGCTGTTGAAACCACTGTCGTCTAGTTTCCACTTTTATCGGACAAGCGGGGCTGGAAAGAGCTAAAACAATTTATACCGGAGAAGAAAAATAAGGAAGGCTCAGGCTATTCTGGTTCCTACTTTCACTTTTCTCCCCGCCTCCCCCTCCCCCTCCCATCCAATTTACAGAACCACGTGTGGGGTTCTACATCTCCGTCCTCAGTTCTCCAGTTTCTTATACAGTTTGGGTTTGAGGGGTTTTTTGGTTTTTTGTTTGTTTGCTTTTTTCTTTTCTTTTTTCCTTTTTCCTATTTTTTCCCTCTCTCTCTTAATGGTAATGCAGAGTGAGAAACGGGTCTGAATTCGGATTGCAGAGCCAACAGAAAAAGTACAGGACCTACAGAGCTAATCAGGACTTGCTGGACTAGCTGATCCCCTGGGATGAGCTGCTGACTACCTGAGAGAATCCTAGCCTCCTAGCTCGGAGGGAACAGAGAAGCATTGAGCGAGAAGCTAGGTTTACACAGAGTGGACGCGAAATCAACAAAGGAAAACCCTCCTGTCGAGGTGAATTTCACTTAACTTCTGCATCAGGCTCCTCTTTGGTCCAGGACTAGTCCTTAGTAGCTACAGAACAGCATGAGATCCTGCTTATCCCCTCCCCCCTCCTCCTCCTCCTCCTCCTCCCCCTGCTCCTTCTTCTTCTCCTCCTGTTCCTCCTCCTCCTCCTCCTCCTCCTCCTTCCCCTCCGCCCCCTCTTTTCTCATCTCAGTTTTCAAATGGATCAACTATTGTTGATCTTGCAAGCTACGTTCCCAGTATTTCTTGCACTATACACTTTTCCTTTTTCCGGAGCAAACGGTTTAATCGGCGTTTTTAGCACACAATTAGTTTTCAACGTGTATTCATGTCCCCTTCTGTCTGAACTCACTAGAAATCCACATTCAACCACACAGAGCCAGCACAGGTAAATGCAACACTTGCATTTTACCTCTGTATATGTAAATGAGTCTGACTGCTTGTAAGTATGTGACTGCTGCAGGATTGCAGCCCAGACTCATTAAATTACTGACTTCAGACTTTAAGGAATCACACACAGCTTCAAAAATTGAAATATGCTATGAGCAGCAATAATACGTTTTCTTGTTTCCATATGCATGTGAAAAACTTGGAGTCCAACATTTTATCTCACCGGGTTGCCGATTACCAGTGGTTCTTTTAGATGTTTGTCAAGTAATTTGCGTTTTCCTTTTGTAAAGATAGATTTTATTGTTTAAGAGGAAATGTCTCTAACATTTTGGGTCTGTTTAGGTTAGGCATTTGCTTTAGGGTCTTCAGCAAATTAACAATTAGAAATCTGGGACAAAGATTTCAGGATTAAAATGGTCAGTAATATTCAACATGCTCCGTGGCAATAAAACTAACAGATGAAATTTGCCCCCTGGAGTTCCTTGGTTCAAGTGCGCTATACAAATGTTAAAGCCGTGAGTCAGATAACACTCAGATTTAGTATCATGTAAATGCTTGGTTTAAGTGAGTCCATGAAGCAAATTTCAGTTCTGATCCTTAAAGTACAGCTTAGGAATTGTGCATATCTAGTGTTTGAAAAAGACCCAAGGGAGAGCCAAGAGTAGAATATACAGCCCAGCGAAGCAAGCAGAAACAAAAGAAACGCAGTCAGCCTCAATCAGCACGTGCAATCGCTGCAGCTCAGACTAATACTCCCAGGCACATTGGGTTTCATTACAGAGGCTGGCCCTTCAGAGTGCCTGCCGTAACATGGTCAGAAACGGAGACAAGGACTCTGCTGGAAACAGACGTTTTCTCACTGCAGACAGTTTATGCTTATCAGACATTTTTCTTTCTGCCTGCCACCACTCCTTTGGCACTAGTCTTGGCACTTAAGCGGGTCCTGGTTTGGCGTGGAGGTTAGGAAAGTTTGGAAGAGATCTTTCTGCTCCCTCTGGTACTGGCCTTCAGGAGTGTGGAGGTCAGTGGACAGCTGCTCATTCGGTCCGTGTGAGCCCCTTCCACACTCTCAGATTTAGTGGAGTAAGTCCTGATGGCTAAAACCCTGAGAGCCCAAGCTCCCAAAGACTTAGTTTTACTTGGTATGGCGACAGAACTCAGATGGAACAGGGTTGGATTTTTGTTGTTGCAATTGCTTCTTTTTAAGTTTCATAAGAACTTACAACTTTAAACCAAAGTTACACACACACACACACACACACACACACACACACACACACACACACATACACACAAGCCTAAGTAATTTCCAGGAGTATGCATGGAGATATAAATAATCTAAACAGCATACACTTAAGATCTAATTCATATTTTTCATGAATTCAACCTCTAACTGTTTTCTGTGGACATTGGGAAATGCTTGCATAATACATAATTATTTTCTAAATCACACTCAGAACAATATAATAGATATTTTTTGAATTTCGCTCTCTCTCTCTCTCTCTCTCTCTCTCTCTCTCTCTCTCTCTCTCTCTCTGTGTGTGTGTGTGTGTGTCTGTCTGCCAAAAGAGAAAAAAAAAGATAAAGAAAAAATTGTCAAATTAGATTTAGAATGCAGAAATATTATATTTCCATAATTGGGAATTTTACCTAAGACTGATCTTTCAATATTTTGTTTAAAAAATTAACCAAACATGTACTAACATTTTCCATAGTAATTATTTGTGAGATGTGAGCTAGAGATAAATTGACCCCAACTGTTTGCCTAGGTGGAAATCAGGTCAGGACTTCTTGTCCCTTTCTAGGTCTTAGTGCAGAAGGAAAATGTCCCCTTGTTCCTTACAGCCCAGGTCCTTTCACTGTCTGGCTCAAGACCCTGAGGAGTGATTAAAGGACCTGCTGATGTCCTTTGAAATCTTCATAAAAGTAATTATATTTCCTAATATAATTCACAGGCAGTTGGTTTAGAAAACCAGTCCTAAATATAATAAGAGACACTGGATAAAAACATCAGCACTGTGGGTCCTGTTAGAAATACCTGTCTGCTGATTAATCTACTTAGTTCCCTTCAAAGATGTTTCATGGGATCAGTAGGATGTGTTTTGTGATTACAGGGTATTCTAGTAGACTGAAGAGTACATGTGCATATTTATATTATAAAAGTCTTGGAACTTAAAGGCTGCCTTTAATTGTATGCATAACTTTTGCTGACTTTATCCCAGTACCTTCAATTAATGTTCCCTAACCAAGTGTGTTCAGCATCCAATGGGTTAATATTATTCCAAACTATATCAAGTGATGTAGCTGGGACAAAGGAGAAACTTTAGCACTGGAAGAGATTGTTCTAGGAAGTGTTTCTTTATTCCTGCAGCACACCTGGGGTCTTACATGAGCTGGCTTTTCTCTGATGATGGTCAGGAATACATTTTTTTTAATTAATAGAAGATTTATTGATGCAAGAGCAGAGGCATCCTTGCCAAACTTAGTAGGAACTGCTAAATTTTCTGTCCAGTTTTCCTCCTGGATAAGTCTTTCCTTTCTGTCCCTGTCTGTTTTGATAACATAATACCAGAAGATGAGAGGCCCTAAACCTGCCACCGCTCCTAAAGTGAGTTCTTGGGAGTGGGTCTGAAATTAGGATAAACATTTGCTGATCTTGCATAGGTCCAACGAATTAAAGCAGGATCCTCGATGTGCGTTTGGCGTTTGGAGTCGTTGTACTGAAGCAGATACTCCGGTTTAAGCCGGGCCCTTATGCTCATGCGCTCGACCTGCGCCTTTCGGGTCTCTGGAGACACGTCATACTCGTCATATTCAGCGGGGTCGAGGGTACTGGGGAGAGTGGCCAGGGGCGCAGGCTTATACTTGGAAAAAGACATCTTGGCTCTCAGGAATACATTTTGACCTAAATTAAAACAGGCAGTATCTGTTTTCTCTTTTTAAGATTTGTTTTTATTCTACGTGTATGAGTGTTTTTCCTGCATGTATGTATACTGCATTTATGTTTGGTACCTGTGGAGGCCAGAAGAGGGCATCAGATCCTTGATCCTGGAGTTATAGGTGGTTGGGAACTAATGCGTAGTAGCTGTGAACTGTCCCTGGCCCCTCTGCAAGAGCAACAAGAATTCATAAGCACTGATCTATCTCTCCAATGCTTCTTCTCCTTTCTAACGGAAAACGTCAATCATTGGGTGCATTTGGAAAGCGTTATCTGAACGAAGCCACTTTGCCACACTCAATAATGGGAGGTCCGGGTCTTTTAAATCAGGACCAATCACAACACAGCCAGTCACGTGCTCAGGAGCTGTAAGTCTTGAGGTTTGTCCTTTCCCTTCTACAGCTCTACTCTGAAGAATCCGAACAGGACCCAAGCTTCATGGGCTCCCCTGTCACTTGTGTTTATGTTGTAAAGCAGAGAGTATCATTGCACTCCAATATCTGCTGTGCCCATGAACGTGAAAAATGCTAGGATTTCTTTTCTATATATACTGAAGATTGGATAGCAGTTGGGATTAGCTTTTATGACATGTAAACAGTTGGATGTCTGAAGTGTCATCCAAATTTAGAGATGCACAGTTGTGCCTTTATGACATTTAAAAGTCATGAACAAATTTAGGGATGAAAATATCTATACACACCTCAGTATACGAGTACAAACTTATATGATCAACTGGAAAATTAGAAGTGTATGTTCTTATTATGTCTTGGCAGAGGGTTGCAAAGGACATTACATCTCCATTGCAAACATTTTATTTGTGTCACTTAAAAAAAAAAAGAGGATTTTAATGTCAAAGGAAACCTGTCTTGGGCAGTAGAACACATTTGCTGAGGGTGACCTTCTACCCAGGCAGGACTGTATGTGACACTGTGTGTCTGTGATTGGTTTGGGATTTAGACTTCTGATTTGGCAGAGAGATGTGTAAAACCCTCAAGTAGTCAGCAGCTCCCCATCGGCTGTGCACCTGAGGGTCTCAGGAGCATTGTGTATGCCAGCAAGTGTCTGGAAGACATTACACTCCGTGAGTCGGCTTCTGTCACTGCTGTTTTAGATAATATGGAAGCTTTGTATATTGTGCAAAGGCAGTGTGCTTTGCCTGAGCAGTTTCCCCTAAGAGAGAATTCTTAGTGAGGCTCTAGCTTCTGACTCTAGTACAGCTGATATTTTAAACATGTGGCATTCCTAAATGAGCAACAGTGAAATAATCCCCCACGTCTTCAAATTAAAAACCTGGTTTAAAATTTATATGCTTTTATCCCTAAATCATATGAAACCAGGTTTCCACAAATTAAAATAAATGTATTTGGATTAAAAGAATTATCGCAGTAATCCATACATATTTTAAAGAATATTTTAAAGAAATAAAAAAAATCATTTCTGAATTATGGGGATTGGTCCTTTATTTAAAACCAATGACTTCCCTATAGTCTTTGAGAAGAGAATCCCTGGTTGTCTGTGGTGAGCTTTTCATTAGACATTTGGTGTGGTAATTTCAGGTTGTTGTTACTGTTCCTTAAATAAAAATTTTGATGGCTTAAATTTTAAGAGGCGCTGCAGTCACTTTTTGTCATGGGAATCTTTATACTTGTGAATGGATATCACCAATAAGAAGTGGATTAAGAACTGCAAAGCTGTCCTTGGAGCTGGGTTCTTGGGCTCCCTCATATGTTTAAGGAGGGCCTTAGTTAGCTAACAGCAAATTCCCTTCTCCAGTCTTTCTGACTCAGTATATCATGCTGTGTTTTAGAAAGTCCTAAATCTGCACACATGCAATCATCTACAGTTTAGAGTAAACAAAACAGAACAGAACAACAGAAAACCAGCCTTTGCTTAGATCCCCCATACCCCCCCCCATGTGTTGTCTGGCCCTCTCTCTAATCTGTGCCCTTTGAAGGTGAAAGGTTGGTTCTCACCGTTCTGAGTCAGAGTGGTGCCTAGCACAGTCAATAGGTACTCCCTTGGTGACCGACAGAAACAGCAATAAAGCCTTTGAATCTAGATGATTTTCAAAGACTGTACAAAAAACCCCACCTACATTCATGCGGTGCACCCCCCCCCAATACACATACACACATCATCTCATCTGAAGGGAGTAACTGAGTGGAGGTGGGGGAGGGATGTCATTTGACAGAGAAGAGCCAGCCTTTGATGGTCACAGAGAAGTGATGAGTCCTTACAGCAGGTCATCACACAGTATATCCGGGTATCTTTCACTGCTCTGAATTGGGCTCCCTAATCAAGTGAGAGGAAGTTCCGGAAAATAGTCTATCTGATTACTGCTCTTTAATGGCGGCTTCACCAGTGCAGACAGGTCCTTACAGGTTGCCTCTAGGCTCTCCCCAGTCACCTTTCTGAGGCATATCAGGGTTGCAGAAACTCAGATGAAGGAAAGCTTGCTCCTTGATGCCAAAAGAGTTAGATGAAAGCAGAAAGATAACGGACCAGTCCTGGACGTTTAATTCATGTTTCTCTACCCCCATCTCTGAGAAGTTGAAGTGTGGTTCATATCTTCAAAATCATATTTTAAAGTATTTGACTCATCTTGGATGTTATTCATGTTTTAGGTTGTAACATTCCTGCCCCATTACTAACACTTCTAAATCTCCAAGTCATTTCACACACCCTTCAGATCAGCACTCCCTATCAGCTCCCCCCTTGGCCACCAATGGGTCCCTACACTCTTTTTGTACATCTGAGTACTAGTAAGCTCCTAGGCCTAGGGAAGTTGGGCTTGTGGGAGGGGCTTGGCACCCTCAAAACTGAAGGTGCTTGAGAGAAGGTTGCCCTGGCTAATGCTTGCCCTAGTGCCCAAGCCGAGCCACCACAGGCACAGCAGTAGTTTTAAAAAGAGAAAAGGGAGAAAAAGCTACCATCTGGCTAGAATTTCCCGAAGCTGAGTGTGGGGTTACACAGCGCACAGAGCCAGAACCCGATTTGGTGCTGTCCTGGTCTCTCCCTAACCCATTTTCGGTTTGCTTTTTGTAGAACCGGTTCCTCAGCCTGGCTTGGAGGGGTAAGAGGAATAGATACAGCAGCAGTCTCCGGTCGCCGCCACTCTCCCCTCGCTCCCTCCTGCGCACCACCTTTTCACCACAGTGGCTCTCCAGTCTAGCCAGCCTGCGGGGCTCCCAGCTTTGGCTTCCAGTAAAGCGCCAGCAGCCGTGACTCGGACACTTGGTGCTGAAACTAGATCTTTCACCAAGGCTGGAGGCGAGGCGCCAGCCTAGAGCCAGAGGTGGCTGTCGCCCACGGTCCCCAGAACGGGGAGGGCATCCTGGACCCCCATCCCCCAGCTGACACAACCCTCCCCTTGGCCACCTTCAGGACCTCACCAGGTACGCGCGCCTGCGAATCGCCCCACAGATAAGGAGCATGGGAAACCCCCTTTTCACCCTTACCCATCCCCCCTCACTGGGGTCTTGTAGCTGTAGTCCCCTCACAGGAGAGATGGAGCTGGGCTGGTCGGTTTCCCTTGGGGAGATGGTGACCGACTGCCCCTCCCCCCAACCGCAGTGTTGTGCAATCGCCTCTCAGATAAGTGTTTTGGGGCTGGAAGTTCCATTAATGGGGGCAGTCAGGGCAAGAAAATATAAATTGACCCCATTTTATCCTCTTGGGTGTCTGCCTTTGGCCAACAGTGTTTTTAGTTGGTGCGAATCAGTAGCAAGTTTAAAAGAAATAGCAGATGAGTTGGAGACTTTACAATATTGACAGACTATTAACTCAATGAATAATTCTGTAATCAAGTTGGGAATGGAAATTTTCTGTTTTCCCTTTGATGAAGGTTGTGGCAGGTGGGTGAAAGGATGTGTAAGCCCAGTCTTCCTTGTCTTCTTTATGTGGAGCAATGCCTACCCTCGCTTTATTCTGTTAGCTGGCTAAATTGTTAACACAAGATTGAAAAATTCAAATCTGCTTTAAAAAAAAAAAAGATGATGAGAGGATCAGAAACACAAGGTCACCCTAGATAGGGAGGTCAATGTCAACCTGGCTTTATGGACACTGTCACAAACAACTAAACATTATGTAGGAAGGATCTCGAGTCTATCAGCAAGTATAAATTGATCATACAGTCAATAGAATCTGAAGCTAGTATCCACTGAGCACAGAGTTGCCAGCAAGGGCAGGGGTAGCATGGCGGGGCAACAGGCTTTGTTCACCTGAGGGCATGCTTCAGTCCTGTTCATAGTCCCAAGCTCCCTAAAAGTCCTGTGCCTCTAGTTTAAATGAGTTCATTCAGAAAACACAGAGAAAAGTTGAAAGGACCAGGCTTCATGTTGTGTGGATAAGAAACAGTTTCTGCCTGTTAGGAGGACTCCACTGATATTGTGAGCCCAAATGACTAATGCTTGAAAGGGGAAGTACAAAGCCCCAATCCAAAATACAGTGTTCCAGGCCTTCCTGGTGAACTGGGCTGAACGGGAGGTCTTTGATGTTCTGCGGGACTGTAGCTCAAATGAACTCTTCAGGGGAGTCTTTGGTATCCTGAGAAGGACAGCAGTAGGCTGGTGGTAGGCTGAGCTGCAGCGATGATTGGCTGGGATGCTAGCTGGAGCCAGATGAGGAAGGGCTTGTGCTTTAAACCGAATCCCACAAAAATCAAACCTGTCTCTCGATTAGGAGACAGTGCAGTCTATTGTGTTTCACCCCTGGCAACACAGGATAACCTGGGAAAAGGTGAGAAAATGGTACCTAGAGAGGTTATAAAGCAATAACTATGAAAAACATAATAGTGAGATAGTTTAGCTCATACGAAGTAAACTTAATAATACTGTACTAGCTCTATTCTTAAAGTAATCAGTTGTCCCTTAGCAGTTGACTTCCATGACCTGATAATTGTTGGATATAAAAAGAAGAAGCCGGGGTTGGGGATTTAGCTCAGTGGTAGAGCGTTTGCCTAGCAAGCACAAGGCCCTGGGTTCAGTCCCCAGCTCTGAAAAAAAAAAAAAAAAAGAAGAAGCCAACAAATATCTTTGCATACGTTTCATGACAATATTCTTTAGTAAGATCCTTCATTTGCCTGTACCTATTGAACCTGTTCTGCCGGTAGGACAGATTGCTAATATTCTATGTTGTGTGGGATTATGTTAATGCAGTTGCCTTGATGACAAAACAGACTAAGGGACGTTGTCCTGGAGTATAGCTCTGATGAGTGCCAGGGTCACAAACACAAATCCTTCCTTCCACATCAAGCCTTTCCAGTAGCCTTGGATTCATTAAGAGTGACTCTGTCTAGGCTTCATCATCATCATCATCATTGCCGCCACCGCCGCCGCCGCCACCACACCTGTCTTAAAGGAGGGAAGCAAATGCAATCATTTTTTAGGCAGGTGGCTTTCGCCATGCCCTGTAAGAGAGTCTTTGGTCCAGGAATTGGCAAACCAAAGGGAATCTGAGGGAGATTGCTTGATGTGTAGAAAGGCAGAAATGGACAAGAGGAGAATTTCACAGAGATCTTCCCCCCTAGTGCAGAACAGAGGAATTTAAAATAAGACATTGGTAGAAGGCTTTGGTAGTCACGGAGCTGAGTGCGGAGGAACGTCAGTCAGATCAAGAGGCCATTGATTAACAAGTCATTGTATGTATGTATTTATATTTGTGTATCACAGTAATAATGAAAAAGATCATGAATTTGTGAGAAAGTGCAAAGGGACAGAGGAGGAGTGAGAGGGGACAGAGAGAGGAGGAGTTAGAGAGGGGACGGGGGAGGAGTTAGAGGGAACAGAGGAGGAGTTAGATGGAACAGAGGAGGAGTTAGAGGGGACAAAGGAGGAGTTAGAGGGGATGGAGGAGGAGCAGAAATGGCATAAATGCAATTCCCATTTATGAAACTTTCAAAATTGTTCAATTAAAAAAGATGTACTGTAAGATCCAAAAAGGAGATGTTAGGGTTGCAGTTGTACTCTCCAAACATTGCAAAGGCTACTTTGACTGGAAGAAGGCTGTATGTGTTTATACTCGTTCAGAAGAAAAACCGACCCTTGAGAAGGAAGGTCTGGGTAGGCCCATTCCAGCTCAGTAGCAGGAAATGCTTCCTGAGCATGACGGCCCAGCTCTGCCCCAAGTAGCTTCACAAGCTGGGCAATTGCTGTCCTGAGAGGTCTCCCAGTGGAGCACATTGGCTAAATACCAGGCTGTCCCAGGTGACTCCTGCCCTGCAGGGAGATTCCAATCCTCTGTGTCAGGGTTCATCACAGTGCGCATGATTGTTTATTGTTTATCTTTTCCTTTTCCTGATTAGCTGGAATCAAGGACAGGAAGAGTTCTTAAACCTCTCTAGCTTTGTTTTCATCTAAGGTCTCCTTTGGTTTTTAAGGAAAGAGTAAAAACCCCCAAAGAAATCCTGAGTCAGTGCCTCTTTTCTGAAAACTTAATGCTTTCTCTATTACTGTCCTCTTACCTGGTTGTCTGGAGCCTAAGGCTGCTGTCCTGCTGGGATACTCCATGAGACAATTCTTACTCTGGTAAAGAAATAGCAAAAAGTGAGAGTCAGCATCCAGGAAATGAGGAAATCACTTTGCTAAACACGACTGGGATTGGCTCAAATCGTTTGGGTGTTCTGTTGGAGGAAAGCAAGGAGGCAGGCAAGGAGGCACGCTTCTCCAGCTCTTCCTAGGCTGGGACCTGCTCTGTGCATGAATTCTAAGGACTTGTGATGACTGTGTTTATGCTCCTGCTCCAAAACAGATAGACATTGTCTAAGATTATACCCAGGTCTGCAGTATTACTTTTGAATGTTAACAGAAGGTAAGAGCTACCTGACACAGAAGTTTGAGAAATCATCCTGCTGAATTCATTGTGAGCAAAGCACAAACAAGACGGCTTACAAAACTGACTGAGTTTGACTAACAGTGGTTGACTCCAACTTAAATTCTATGAAAATATCAAAGCCTATACAACTGCCTATATTGTTAATATATCAATAAAATCCTAAATGAAACCCTAGCGTCCAAGAGCGAGCCTTATGTGTTTTCTAACTCTTACCTCTCAAACGAAGAGCATACATTCACCAGTCTTTGATTTGGTGTCCAACAGTGAACACCATGAGTTGAGTTTGCACCACTGCTTCAGGTAGGAGTCATTCCAGTCTGTACGGGAGAGGATCACAGGTCGGGGATCCGCACTGGCCTGTCTGATTTGGGAGACTACATTAGTGCCTGGTGAAAGGAACAGACACTATTAAAACATTTTGCTACCTCCTTGATGGGCAATACCTAATGAAACATGTAATGTGCAACATATTTTTAAAGCTAATTATTATTAACTGGATGTAATGGTGCATATCTGTAGTCGCAGCCTGGGAGAAGCTGAGGCAGGAGGATCAGGAATTCCAGGCTGGTCTGGACTAAAAGAGGAGACCCTGTTTCCACAAAATAAACAAAATCAAGCCAACCAACAAAATGTCTTACATGTACTAAACATGTATCTTGATGTGTTCTTAGTACTCAAGCAAGGACCCTCACCACTCACAGCCCCAACAGTCCCTTTCTGGCTCTCTAGCATCAACCAATGTCACCCATCGGTCTAGCCCCTGTATAATCATAGTTCAGCGTTGCCATCCTAAGGCATTTTTGTTTCATTTTGTTATATATATATATAAAAACAGTTTGAATTCATCTTTATTTGCCACATAGGTGTACTGTCACTTTCCTAATCTGTGACTAACTGCCTTCGATTTCATATGAAGTTAGACTAGGCCACAGATGCAGAAATTCTATATCTGACTAGGGTGACTGAAGCTAACATTGATATAGTGCGTCCTTCCAAACAGATGCAGTAAATGACTGTAAATGACCTCACGACCAGAACAAATAGCTGTTTATAAGTGATGTACATATTAACCACGCTGATTCGACATCATGCAATACATAAATATACTGAAATGCTATGCTATCTTTTGCAAACACGTATCAATACATGACAATCAAAAAAGGGAGTAGTCTTACTCATTTGTAAATTACATAAAGAATAAGCAGGCTTCAGAATAAAAGAGAAAATAACAACAACAAAACCCATTAAATCTCCAGAGTCAGAAAATGAACAAAAACTATAAAACAAAATGAGGTAGAAATTTGCTTCTGTAGAAAGCAAATCTGCTTCAGCAGATGGTGTCTGCCTAGTGCAGATCAAGCTGGTCTGCAGCAAGGACTTCCGGGGGGAGGGGGGAAAAGCCACACCCCTTCCTTCTTAAGAGGCCAGGGTGTGGGGTGGCATAAGTGCATTTGCCTAAACTGTTTTCCTTGATGAAACCAAATTTCTTAAGAAGGCAAAGGAAACAAAGGTGATAGTTGGTGCCTTGTGGCTCCTGGAGCCCCCTGATGACTGAGTTCCAAGGTTCTCTGCAGGTTATTTCGCCAACGATTCCTTTCACTACAGGCGTCTGTTTGTAAATTTTCTTAGGGCCCCTTGATTTGGTATGTTTACCCAATCCGTAGATGTCGTCTTCTGGGCCATATGTCAGAATAGCCCTTTTCTTTTCCTCAAAGCAATGTTCGATCGACAGTTTCCTTCTGCCTCTCAGGAATGTTAGAACACTCAACACGTAGTGAGAAGGCAAGGAGCAAAGCCACGGTGTGCTGTAAAGAAAATACTCTTTCATCCGGGGAGCCACAGGTATGAGGTGTCTGCTGGGGCTTGGGTTCATTACCGATGACTAATGTGCCCTCTGAAGCAATCCATTTTTCAATACCAGCAGGAAGAAAATAAAATACACATGATATATGAAGTAAAAAGGAAATAGTTTTTCCTAATTCTGTCCCTGCTTTTACCTCTAGCCTTTTCCTTTAATCTAGAAATACTGTCGCAACGGCTTCCCAACTTGACCCTCTCTTTGTCTATTTTGCACACTTTGCAGACAAGACCTTGTGAGGAGCAGATCCAATACAAAAGCTTACCTTCACACAAGATATAATGCTATTCTTTATCTTAGGAGATGTGAGAAAGGAAGATGGTGTGAGTGCCTGTTGGGGAGGTTTTTCTGTTTTCAGTAAACGATTTTCCTGAAGCTGGAGGCTCTGGGTTCTGAGCTGTTGAAGCATTTCTTAAAGACCAGCAAGCGAAGGAGTTGGGGGAGATGACTCAGTTAGTAATGCGAGCACCACATAAGCATGAGGGCCTGAGTTATAACCCAGCATCCAAGTAAACATCTCAGGCTTTGCAATCCATGCCTGTGATCTTAGAAAGAAGACACAGAATTCCTGGAGTTTGCTGGCCAGCCAGCTTAGTCTGAACAGTAAGTCACCAGTGCCATTGAGCAACCCTCTCTCAAGAAACAAGGTGAATGACATTAAAGTAAGGTGTACCCTCCCAGACACACACCCCACACACACACACACACACACACACACACACACACACACACACACACACACACACACACACGCACGCACGCACAGATTGGGAGGATGCTTGCCAGCACCTTGGAAAAATTTAGGCTATACATGTTAACTAGATGCTCTGGCTCACATGTTTTTGTCTGTGCTTCATATTTTGCAAGCTTTCTGGTCACAATAGTATTTACAGTGTTGTTTCCTAGTTGCCCCGAGCTGTATGGGAAGAATTAAGTCATCACAAGGGGCCCGACTTCATGATGCCTCTGAGCCCTTAAGAGGACTGCTATGCTGCTAAGTTCTGGGCCAAGTCCATCCTTGGTTTCTATGGAGTTTACTATTTTACCAATGCTTACATTTATTTGCTGGCATGTGCTTGTCGGAACTCCTTCCACTACACTCCAAGAGTGGCAAAGAAAGGAAGTTCTTAAAGCATCCATTCACCCTGTGTGGACACATGCACTGAACAAAGCAAGCTTTTCACTAGCAGCCCAGAGCCTCGCTTCCCACAACTCCTTTCTTCAGTGAAGGCCAGCGATGGGCCTTGCATAACTTCAGTTGGCCTTCATTAAGGACTTGAGAAAGCCTAGTTCCCTCTGGTGTTGAAAAGATGTTGTCTCTTTCTCACACAGCAGAGCCTCCCTGCCCTTCCTTGTCTGGGGGATTATTTTTCAAAAATAATTTCCCTAAGCAAGTAGCTAATCCAAGGCTGTGACTATAAGGGGTTCTTCCCTCTAGAGCTATAAAGCTCTTACTATGTCTCAAGGAGTCTGATGGGGATGGCTGGGCTGTTTGCCTCTGCGTGCCCTTAGGGGGCAACCAGGTAGCCCCAGGCACGTAAAAGACACAAGAGTCAGGTTGTATTTAAATGCATACTCAGCTGAACCCTGTTCAGTAACTTCTCTGTGTTTGCCCAGTGTGCCCTTCTTCCTACAGAACGAGATGATGACTCAGGATTTAGGAAGGCACCTTTTGTTTATACTCAGAGCAGATTATTAACCCTACTAACCTTGGGCTTTAGGTCTACAGGTAGGGCCCAGGGTACTGCTAAGTTCCTTGGTTTCTTTTGAGAAACACTGTGTTTTAGTAGCCAGCGCAAGGGTGGCTGTCTGCCCTGTACAACTTCAAGGGCACGCATGTCATACAGATCCTTATCATGGTTGAGCCAGGTGTGGGCAAATGAAGGATCTTACCCCTGGAGCAAGGGCACATCTGAGTGGTTAGTCTGCCAGATGGCAGATAAGATGAGTGGATAATCTCCACGGGGGCACCCCTGATACGAAAGTGCCTGCCTGTAGTACCACAAAAAGATGATTCTCAGTGACACTGTTGCATCCTCTTGTAGGGGCCATACCTAGATTTAGCGTGACTATCCTGGTATAAGTCAGTGTTGACATCTCTGCTATTGTGAAACAAGAATAAGCATTAACAACAACAATGAAAAATAATGACTGTAACTTATGCTATAATGGGACCTTGCCATGATCAAAGTACAAAATCTAAACGTTGCATCTGACAGATGAATGTAATGGGAACGGGTGGTGAAGAGAGGAACAAGAGGTACGGTCAGCCACTGTAGAACCTTTATCATCGTAGGAAGGTGCACTTGAGAGAGTGAGAGGCCACCAAATGTCACCTCCACGTGTACTTACACATGGGCATACCTCTCACTTTTCTCACTGCTGTGACCAAATAGCAAAAAGCAGCTTAAGGAGGAAGAGGGTATTTGGCTTCATAGTTTGTGGTGATTATCTGTGACAACCTATATTGGTTTGTCAGCTTGATGTGCCTGGGAAAAGGAAATCTCAGTTGAGGAATTACCTGCATCAGACTGGCCCATGAGCGTGTCTGTGTGGCATTTTCTTGATTGACGCATGAGGGTGGCAGCTGAGTATGAACAGTACCACTCTAGGACATATCGGCTGTGGCTGGATAGGGAAGGTGCAGACGGTGAGCGAATCAGTAAGCTGTCTTTTCCGACTGGTTTACTGGTTCCTGCTTCAAACTCCTGCCTTGAGACCCCACCTTGGCTTCCCTGGATCACAGAGCAGGAGCAGTAAGTTAACCTGAATCTTGTTTCCCTGAGTTGCTTTTGGTCAAAATGTTTATCAAACAAACAGAAGACAAACTAGAACGCAGTCTACCATGGAGAAAGGACACAGTAGCAGGGAGGACGAGATGGCAGGACACACAGGCACGAAGCAGAGAAGTGGTCATTAGTAATTAGATTGCTCAGTGTTTTTGTTTTATCCAGTCTGGGACTACAGCCCAAGGCATGGTGTCATACACACGTGGCGCAGGCCTTCCCTCCTCTGTTTAATGTCTTTAGAACACCCCCACAGACATTTCCAGAGATGGAGTTTTTCCTAAGTGACTGAAATCCACTCGTGATTAAGTATTATAGTAGGTTCCTGCCATTTCAGGAATGGATTACTTCATAGAAATAGGTAGACAGACAGACAGACAGGAATCAAGTCACCTGCTTTGCTGGAGTCCACTTCTTAGGGGAACTAAAACCAATGCTTAGAGCCAGAATGTCTATGGATTCTTTGCAAATTGCTTGACAATATCACTCTTTAATTGTTCATGGAATTCTAGCTCAATATTTCTATCCATACATTAACACTACTCATCCCCCCACCAATTTATTTGCTGATTCATCCAAAGCATATTTAATGAGTTCCAGATGTGACCAGGACAATAAAGCAAAACGTAGTCCTAGACCTCAAGGAGCTGCAGTGAGTCAAAGAGACAGGTAGGGAAATAATTGCAGGCCCACTAGATAAATGCTGTAATGGAGGCAGGCTTATTTATAAACCATGAAAGATCAAGTCCAGCAAGGGAATTAAGGGTTTGTCTGAGCCAGGCTCCTAAATATCAGTAGGCTCAGTCATGTCATATATTTCATGGCTTGGATTGACATGTGGAAATCTGGAAGCAACTATGCTGATTTAGCAAGCAGTGCAGAGTTTGTAAATAAAGTCCATGGTTCTCTGTGATTTTTCCAAATTTCTGAGTGGTAGCCTTTTGGGGTGGAAACCTCTACCTGAAGCAGATGAATGCTGACTGTTTGGACTTCTCAACAATCTTAGCCCTTTCTTTTGAGCCCAGGAAACAATAACAAACATGATATTTAGTACAGAACAGCTTCGTCTTCAGCAGGAATGAAATTACAAATGAAGTACCTTTCATGCTCATGTAACCTGACCATTCCTAATACCCCTGTACATTCAATGTGGAGCTATGGAGAAGAAACACATGGCCAACAACACTGGATATCAGATGTCCAGATTCTGATTAAAACACGTTCTCAGGACAGGTACAGAGAGGATGGCGATTTATGGGGAATCACAGGGTCTTTGTCTTTGCCTGCTCCCCACGGTGAGCAACGAGACTTTGTTCTCAGATATAGATGCACTATGGGCACTTTGTGAAATGTGGCAGTCTTGCTGATGTGAGGAAGGAGTATGACCTTGACTGTCAACTCCACATTAGTGCCTAGAAAAGTTGGTACCCTTAAGGTGACAAACGTAAGCAATGATAGAGAGAGAGAGAGAGAGAGAGAGAGAGAGAGAGAGAGAGAGAGAGAGAGAGAGAGAGGAGAGAGAGAGAGAGAGAGACTGCTTCATTTCTGAGATATCTTTACCCTAAGTAGGCAAGGAATCCTGTAAAGCAGCATTGTGAACCATGATGTTCACTTTGGGAATTTTGTGCATACACGCAAAATAGTACTGCGTTGTGTTTTCCTGCCTTAATGGGTGTGACTGACCAATGCAATTTTTATTTACTCTGAAGTTCAACTCATGACTTGGACTCGGAAATTTGATTTCCTGGTAACATTGCAATGTTAAAAAATCACTCTTTTAACATGACCCATGAGTCTTACATCATCCAAGGAGACTCACCTTATTCTTGGCAGCGGGTAGGTCACGTGTTTTATAGCATTGATACCTGTTTTACAGCATTGATAATTAAAAGCAAACTAACTAAGAGGATGTTTCCAATACTCCAAAATGACTTTTCAAATGAAGTATGCTTAGACTATTTTATCAGGAAATTGTGAATGCAAATGCATGTACTAATCAAATAATAAAATATGAGATCGTGCTGGCTAGTCTTGGTTGTCAACTGGGATACACTTGGGGGTGATAGAACCTTGCCTCTGTCAGGTTGACCTGGAGGTGTGTCTGTGGGACATTTCCTTGAATGCTATAGGAGCATCCAGTCCACAGCATGACATCATGCCACCTCATTTGTATAAGAAAGCTAGCCAGGCACCCTTCAGGGAGAGCAAGCTAGTAAGCACCATGGCCTTTGCTTCTGTTTCTGTGCTGACTTCCTTAAGCTATGGCCTGGAAGGTCAAATCAACACTTCCTACCTCCTGACTTGCATTTGGTCATGGTATTTATCACAGCAACAGAAAACAACATAGAATAATATTCTCGTAAAATATAAAGGTGAAAGATACCACCCAGTTGGAATCTTCCATTTCACAGATGAGTAAAATAGAGGCCCACACAATCTTCATTATTTGCTTGACCTGTTAATGTCCATCAAACCAAAACACAAAGGTATTGTCTTTTGCTCTATGGTTTTCCTAACATGTGAACACTCAGAACCAATGCGCCTAAAATTAAACTACCACGTGTTCTTTGTCTCGAAATTGTATCTTAGTATTAAAACTTTTTCTTATCCTTACTAAATATCTACATATCTCCATTTTGAGGTACTGTGAATCATATAGAACAATTCCTTGGTTCTCAAGTGCAAATACAAAAAACCAGAGAGTACCTTTTAAGCTCTTTATTTGACAATAGACATGATAAGTGATTCTGAAAGTTAGGGAGTGAGACCGGGAGGCTAGCTGGCCACATTATCTTTTAAAGATAGTTAAGTGTAAAGAACTACATTTATTGACTCTACTTTGAAAGCTCTTAAACATTCCCTCCCTGAAGGTGTTGAGTGTCTGAAGGTGCAGAATTGATCAACCATGAAATGGTGACCTAATGTCAACTTGCGAAGAATTAGTATAATAATATCCATGCCCTGAGGGGAAAGCGCTCAGCCCCTCACTGGTGCTTTCATCCTGGCTTGCACCACAATCATATTTCTTTCTTAGTATTTCCTCTTTGCATTGTGGGGCTGCTGACATTGACAGATAGCAGGGGAGAAACTGAATTCAAGAAGAAGAAAAAAAAGAGGAGGAAGCATGTTCTGTACTGTTGGCTCAAAAATAATGCGTGTGTGACGCTCTCTGGGAGCCCGCTCCTCTCCTTTCTTCTTGATCTGCGGCTGCTGACAGCAGGCATCACTGAGCTATAATTTGGTCGCATTTGGCTCATGTAAATTGTGATAAACAGGGAGCCCATAATATTTATTTTAGAGATTCATTCAGTGAAGTAAGCATTCTTGACTTGTGTATACACGCTGTGAATGGAAGGCTGCAGATGTACAGCACTATTAACATGGCTGTATGATTTGCTCCACACAGGTGTGGAGCGTTGAAACGCTTTGAAGAGGTGTGTTGCTAATAGCCCATATATAATTGCAGAGAAGTCTTCAATGGAAGCCCTTCGTGAGATAAATGGACAGTCTGTAAGTAAACAGAGCGTCAGTCTTAAGCAAAGAGTTATGGCTTTTAAGATTGTAATGACTATTTTTGTTGTAATCCGAGTGTCTGGAAATCTCTCAGTCTCTCTACCAATTTTTAATGATTTTGAACCTTATGAATTAAGTAGTACACCAATTTCATCAGCCTAACCTAATTTATGACTCTTCTTAGAGGTATCAGCTATCAAAAGTCAAGTCAGAGAGGAAGAGCCAACCTTCAGTATTATGTAATTACACCAATATGTACAGCACAATTTTAATGCTTATTACATTTTCCCTTGCCTGAGGGAAAGCATATTGTCTCACAAAACTTAAAATTAATTCCTGTTTTAGATGGCTTAATATGTATTTTTTATAGTATATAAAGTGTGTGTTTAAAATGTATGTTTGATATGGAATTTCCATAGCCTGACAAACTCCCAAATGGATTTCAAATAAAGGAATCTCAGGTTATGCTTAGTTTATCTTGTAAGCAAAGAAAAGGTTCAGACATGTTACTCAGAAAAATTTAGCGAGGCTTTTAAAGGAGTGTTTCTCATTTGAAGTCATCATATCCAACTTCTGAGTTGTTTCCGTGAGTTAAAGTTGCTTCCTTAGAAAGTGTCTCTAGCAGCATTTTGGGGTAGGATACAGGACTTTATGTTCTAGGTGCCCTGCTCAGATGAAAGGCTTTCAGGCTTCATGGCCTGGCTTTGCACACAATGGAATTATCACAAACCTAGAGTGTAATCTTTAGTAATGCTGTTGTGGTTCCTGTAAGTGTGTGTCTTACAAGCCCTTTCGGTGTTATGCAATCAGCTCTAACTGCTAATGGATACGGATTTTAATAACCAATGGTCAAGTGCTATCATGCTAGCTTTAGTTGTACTGTATGCAATTACAGAGTAGACTTTATGGATCCTGTAAGCCATCTGTGAGGTAATTCAGACAAAGTACTTCAGGACCACTTTGTATGATGTAGCTTTTACCCTAAGCAGGAAACAAGCATCAGTAATCGATTTAGTTATTTATTTTATTTAAACTCCTACTAGGAATCAGTGGTATTGCATTTTATTATATGAAAGTACTTGCATAATTCACATAATATCAATGAAAAATAAAATCACCAGCAGCTTAATACTGTCACCTTTGTTATAGAGGCAAGTTGACATGTTGGAGAGTCTGACAAGCTTAACAACTTTAGCAGAGATGTGTCAGCTTGGGTGACCACGTGTTGTATTTTGCCAATACTAATTTAAGAGCAAAAAATTACAATTCAAAACTAAAATAATTAATTTGTAAAAAGCATAAGGATTCAGAGGAATGCATTGACTTTCAACAAAAATACCATGCTGCCTACATTTTGAAAAACTCTTCATTGTGTATGTTCATGGTACTGTGGTGCATAAGGACATCCACACACGTACGTATTATACAACAAATATATTGGCCCTGTATCCTTAACCTTCTTTTCTCCCTCCTCCTGTGTGTCCCCCTTCAGAGCAAAATAACATGTTTAGTGAGCAACATAATTACATGTCATTGTTCTTTCTCTGTCTGTCTGTCTGTCTGTCTGTCTGTCTCTCTCTCTCTCTCTCTCTCTGAACCTCTCTCTCCCTCTCCCCCTCTCTCTTCCTCTCCTGCCCATGAACATGAAGCAGTTTCGAGAATGACCAGCACAAAAGCAGACAGGGCCGCTTCTCAAAGAAAAATGCCATGTGGTATTGATTGGAGGAGCCTTTCCTGGCCATTTGGCTCCTGTGTGCTCAATCAGGAATGAGCATCTTTTCTTCAGAGGCTCCTGTGTGGAGGCTTTGGGTGGGCTCCCTTCTTTCAGCTCCCAGGATCCCTTCCCCTTAAAGACAGTTTCAGGATGGAAAGAAGACCTAGAACTTTGGCTGCAAGTGTTGGTAGTACTTAGGACAAAAGAGTAGATAATGTCTCGAACCAGTAACAAGAAGTGTTCACACTTGGAAGCAGGGAACCAGTAACAAGAGTGTTCACACTTGGAAGCAGGGAACCAGTAACAAGAGTGTTCACACTTGCAAGCGGGGAGTCAGTAACAAGAGTATTCACACTTGCAAGCAGGGAATCAGTAACAAGAGTGTTCACACCTGTAAGCAAGGAATCAGTAACAAGAGTGCTCACACTTGCAACGGGGAACCAGTAACAAGAGTGTTCACACTTGCAAGCAGGGTTGAAATTTCCCTTGCTCCTCTTTCTTATCACAACTCAACTGTATCTGATACAAATTTAAAAAGCACACTATACCCCTGTCCATGTGCTGTGTGCATGGATTCCTTGTTCCATGTGCTGACAGAGACGACCCTCACAGCCCAGTTGTGACAAACAAGCATATCCATATGACCCTCGCCTTTCACTAAGCACAGCTCCCCTTGCCCTGGCAACTTTAGTTCCTGTTTTGTTCAATATGCTCCAGTGTCCATCCCCTGAACCCATAGACAAGCATTGCTCATGGAGCTTCCCTTCCAACTCTGCC
Source organism: Rattus rattus (assembly GCF_011064425.1). Lineage (NCBI taxonomy): Eukaryota > Metazoa > Chordata > Mammalia > Rodentia > Muridae > Rattus > Rattus rattus. The sequence continues at coordinate 148,996,217 of NC_046154.1, read as the reverse complement.
TATTGCTTCAAAAACTCATGTATTTTGAATCCTTCCTTCCACTAAGTCCCTTACTTCTGTTTTCCCTTCCCATTGTACCTGTAAGTCGCCTCAAGATGATTGTAGTTAGTCTGCTGATTTTTTGTTTTTACCCTATGGGTAGCATGCACTGCATATATGTCTTTTGGAAAACATTAAACATTTGTAAAGTCTGTCTCTGAGAACTTTGATTGCTGCACCAGTAGAATGAAGAGAATGAGAGTTACACCACAGGACCAGTCCTCTGTACAGCAGTGCTGTCCGGCCATCATCTTCCATTCTACAGCCTTCGCTCCCAGGACTGTACTTACAAGCGGCTCCTTGGAGGAATGTTTATTGTAACTGGAATGACTCCATCCTTGCTCCCTCATATCTCCATGAAAGGAATCAGACTTCTGGCTCTTCTCATCAGATATTTTCTAAAAGAAGTCTTTTGAATGGGTTCATATACAAAACTTGGCATCCAAACATAGGCGTAATCCTCAGCACATCCAACTATCATTCCTCATAAGCTCCAGTGACTCGGTTCTCCTTGATTCTTTGCTCCGAGGTACAGAACTGTGACAAGAAGGGAAGAGATGGTGGCACTCTGCATGTCTCCCACTTATTCCAGAAGGCTGGACTGGGCATAGAGCAGACAGAAGTGCAATCGCAGTCGCTGGTCTTTTCACCTCAGACAGCTGGAAAGTGCAGGCAGTCCCTGGAAGGAATGACTGAGAGATGTGTCTTGTCACTTTTGTGGGTGTGATGATTGTGTTTGAGAAGCTTCTAAACCACCAGGCCCAGCAGCTCACTAGTGGCTACACCACTGAAGAAAATCTCCCCGCCTCCCCTAACAACCATGCTTGCCTAGAGATCTGTGGGTTCGGATAGGTCCTCAAGAGCCCCTCCCACCTCCATGGCAAGACATTGTGCAGCAATTTGGTGCTATGAGTTGTCCAGTGAGATGGCCATGTCAAGCCTGGTAGATAGTTCCTCAGCTCTCCACCCCTTCCTGTGCTTGGGGATAGGATTTTCAGCATCAGGCTCAGCAGCTATATGATGAAGTGGTAGCATTTCTTTCTCTCTTTTTCTTACTTCAAATTATAAGTTTGCAGTTCAAATAGAGTGATTATTCAAGAAGTCTTTTTAAAAATAAAAATGCAATATAGTTTGAATGCACTGTTTACCGGCAACATCTCTAAAAGGGACTGGAGTGGTTTCTCAGCAGTTAAGAGCAATGGCTGCCCTTTAGAGGAATCAGGTTTGAATCCCAGCACCCACGTGGTAGCTCATAACCATCTGTGACTCCACTCCCAGGGGGAAACCAATGCCCTACCTTCTCTGGCCGCCATGTGTTCCAGCGAAGCTCATGATACAAAGACATACATACACATAGGCAAAAATCCTCACATTATATAAAGTGAAATAAATTTAAAAATGTTAAATTTCCAGAAAAACATAGGCCACCATAAGACATTACCTGATTATGCTCCAATCTACAAAACAAACACACAAACAAAACCCAGAAAACTTAAAAATGCAGCAAACTTCCACAGCTACACCAGTGAGGAAGACCAGCATGCATAGGTGTGACTGGAGTGTTGGCAGCTGGTGGAGAGGCCTAGAACTGAGGCGTTTTATTACAAAGCCAGGTAACTTACTTGAACCTAGAAAGTTTCAGAGGATTATCTTTTAGCTCTTTTAGGATAATGGCACTTTTAGGGTCCTATTATAATTCTTGAAACTCAAATTTGGCTCCTTTAAGTTAAGATAAATTTGCATTAATAATGACAGTTTTTATTTGGCTATTAAATTTCTCAGTAAAAAGACGTTAAATAAAACATGCATATATCTTAATTTTTGTACTGGGGGACTCTAGAAAGAAAAGGTGACTTTGAAATAAAATGGAAAATTTCAGTAATGATCTTATTAATAGAAACAAGCAAAGCCCATAATGGCTTTCACCAGAAGTTATAATATAAATATCACCCGCATTAGAAGTCAAACTGGGGGTGCTGCAGAGATGGCTCAGTGGTTAAGAGCACTGACTGCTCTTCCAGAGGTGCTGAGTTCAATTCCCGGCAACCACATGGTCGCTCACAACCATCTGTAATGGGATCCGATGCCCTCTTCTGGTGTGTCTGGAGATAGCTAAAGTGTACTCACATCGTCAATCAATCAATCAATCAATCATCACCATCAGCAGCAGCAGCAAATAAAAACAGTCAAACTCTGCAGTTATGACTATGACACAGGTTTTATTTGAACAGCCTAGGGTACATTATGAAAACCCAGACTGGTAGACAGCCACTGTTGGACTAGCTGGACATAAGCCTGCGAGCCACTCTAATAAATCCCATACACTTGTGTGTGTGTGTGTGTGTGTGTGTGTGTGTGTGTGTGTGTGTGCGCGCGCGTGTGTATATTCACTGTAGTAACACAGGATCTTAGCACTTGATGTACCATCACCTACATTCTGAATGCCTTGATGGAAAATCTAACAATAAACACATGTAACTGTTTTCTAGCACTTAAGGGGTTTTCCATATCCATCAGCTTCAGGCTGTGGCTTTAGCACCCTGGATCTCTTCTCTCCCTTTGTCCGTCTGAGAGTGTAGGAGTGTCTGCTTTTAGCAGCTAGTTTGATCTGGAACTGAGGTTACACTGATCCAGATACACTGATTATACACTAAACAAATTACAACTTGAATATAGGAAGCTGGAACATGGTAAAGACAGCAAGGAATGTTAAATGTGCATCAGGACTGGGAATTTAGCTCAGGAGGCAAGCGCAAAGCATTGCTTCATTCATTATATTGGGATGAGGAGTGGGTAAGGGACTTAACGATGGAGTATTTCAGTAAATAGTGTCAAGAACTCCACCTCTGAGCTTCCATTCTGTTTTTAGAAATAGATCATAAGATATATATTGGTGGGTCTATGCGATGAAGAAATAAAATTGCATATGCCAAAGCACTCCCTCTGTAAGTGCAGTGAGGTAGGCGAGACCCAGGGTTCAGGCCTGGGGCACCTTTTAGCCATACCATAGTTCCTTCTCATTTGCAGAGTGGGAAATGGTGTCTGTGTGAACGGAAATAGCCTAGGAGCAGCATGGGGAGAGGAAGCTCAGACTCCAGCCTGACTCTGTGCACGCACCTCAGCTGCCATGCACACAAGCTGCCCAACCCCTAACAAGTGCATTGCATCTGCTGGGCCAATTCCCATATCTGACAATGAACTGATGTTCAGGGGAATTGAGAAGACTAACGGGGGTTCTATATGTGACTGCTAAGATCACGCAGACTTCATGGCCTCTCAGTGATTTCTGTTATTATTAATACTATCCCAAATGTTCAGTAAGTACTTGATAAGATTTATTTAATTAAAGTGTATTTGACTGTGGGAGAAATAAGTTACCATTCCTTTTTTTATTTACATTTCAAATGTTATCCCTTTCCCAGTTTTCCCTCCAGAAACTCCATATCCTATTCCCCCTCCCCTTGCTTCTATGAGGGTTCTTCCCACTTACGCACCCACTCTTGCTACCCTGCCCTGGCATTCCTCTACACTGGGGCATCGAGCCTTCACAGGACCAGCTGCCTCCCCTCCCATTGATGCCAGAAAAGTCCCCTTCAGCACCTTCAGTCCTTCCCCTAACTACTCCACTGGGGTCCCTGTGCTCAGTCCAATGGTTGGCTTCCAGCATCCCCATCTGTATTTGTCAGGCTCTGGCAGAGTCTCTCAGGAGACAGCTGTAGCAGGTTCCCATTAGCAAGCACTAGTGGCGTTAGCAATAGTGTCTGGGTTTGGTGTCTGCATGTGGGATGATCACCAGTTAGGGTAGTCTCAGGATGGCCTTTCCTTCAGTATCTGCTCCACTCTTCCTTCCTATATTTCCTTTAGGAAACTTTCAAGGTTAAAAGTTGGAGATGGGTGGGTGTCCCATCCCTCAACCAGGAGGGGTGATGGTGGTGGTGGTGGTGGTGGTGGGTGGGTGGGTGGGGAGCACCTTCTAACCTCTAGATATGGTCTTAACTGGTTCTTCCTCCCCTTTGTGGGATATTTCAGCTAATGTCATCCCCATGGGGTCCTGGGAGGATCTTGCTCTCCTGGCATCTGGGACTTTCTCGTTGCTACCCCCAGATCCCCATCCTCATTGCTACACACCTGTGTTCAATTTCCTGACCCTCTATACATCTCCACCATCTCCTCCCATATCTGATTCTGCCCCTCTTCCCCTTCCCCATCCTTTCTTCCTTCCACATCCCTCCCATTCTCTACTTCCCTTGATTATTTTGTTCTCCCTTCTCTAAGTAGGACTGAAACATTCATACTTTGGTCTTCCTTCCTCTTGAGCTTCATGTGGTCCATGAGTTGTATCATGGGTATTCCAAGTTTTGTGCCTAATATCCACTTATCAGTGAATACATACCATGTGTATTCTTTTGTGACTGAGTTACCTCATACAGGATGATACTATCTAGATCCATCCATTTGCCTATGATTTCATGAAATCATTGTTTTTAATATCTGAGTATGAATACCTCCATTGTGTAAATGTACCACATTTTCTGTATCCACTCCTCTGTTGAGGGACATCTGGGTTGTTTTCAGTTTCTGGCTATTATAAATATGGCTGATATGAGCATAGTGGAGCATAGTGGAGCTTATTACATGTTGGAGTATCTTTTGGGTGTACGCCTAGGAGTGGTATAGCTAGGTCCTCAAGTAGTACTATGTCCAGTTTTCAGAGGAACTGCCAGACTGATTTCCAGAGAGGTTGTACCAGCTTGGAATCCTACCAACAATGGAATAATGTTCCTCTTTCTCCACATCCTCGCCAACATCTGCTGTCACCTGAGATTTTGATGTAAGCCATTCTGACTTGTGTGAGATTGAATCTCAAGGATGTTATGATTTGCATTTCCCTGATGACTAAAGATGTTGGACATTTCTTTAGTTGCTTCTCGGCCATTTGAGTTTCTTCAGTTGTGAATTCTCTGTTTAGCTCTGTTCCCCATTTTTTAATAGGGTTAATTTTGTTCTCTGGAGTCTAACTTCTTGAGTTCTTTGTATATTTTGGATATTAGCCCTCTATCAGATGCCATTTTGTTTTATCGACAGTGTCCTTTACCTTACAGAAGCTTTGCAATTTTATGAGGTCCCATTTGTTGATTCTTGATCTTAGAGCATAAGTTATTGGTGTTCTGCTCTGGAAATTTTCGCCAGGGCCCATGTGTTTGAGGCTTTTCCTCACTTTTTCTTCTATTAGTTTGAGTGTATCTGGTTTTATGTGGAAGTCCTTGATTCACTTGGACTTGAGCTTTGTACAGGGAGATAAGAATGGATCAATTTGCATTCTTCTCCATGCTGACCTCCAGTTGAACCAGCACCATTTGTTGAAGATGCTGTCTTTTTTCCACTGGCTGGTTTTAGCTTCTTTGTCAAAGATCAAGTGACCATAGGTATATGGGTTCATTTCTGAGTCTTCAATTCTATTTGATCTACCTGTCTATCTCTGTACCAATATGATGTAGTTTGTATTACTATTGTTCTGTAGTAGAGCTTGAGGTCAGGGACGGTGATTCCCCCAGAATTTCTTTTATTGTTGAGAATATTTTTCACTATCCTGGGTTTTTTATTATTCCAAATGAATTTACAAATTCCTCTTTCCAACTTTACGAAGTTGTGATTTTGATAGGGATTACATTGAATCTGTAGATTGCTTTTGGCAAGATGACAATTTTACTATATTAATCCTGCCAATCCATGAGCATGGGAGATCTTTCCATCTTCTGAGGTCTTCTTTGATTTCTTTCTTCAAAGACTTGTAGTTCTTATTGTATAGATCTTTCACTGGTTTGGTTAGAGTTACCTGAAGATATTTTATATTATTTATGACTATTGTGAAGGGTGTCATTTTCCTAATTTTTTTCTCAGTCTGTTTACTCTTTGAGTAGAACAAGGCTACTGATTTGTTGGAGTTAATTTTATATCCAGCCACTTTTTATATCCACCAGTTCTCTGGTGGAATTTTAGGGGGTCACTTAAGAATATTATCATATCATCTTTAAATAGAGATATTTTGACCTCTTGCTTTCCAATTTGTATTCTCTTGACCTCCTTTTGTCGAATTGCTCTAGCTAGAACTTCAGGTACTGTATTGAATAAATAGGGAGAGAATGGGGAGCCTTGTCTAGTCCCTGATTTTAGTGGGATTGCTTCAAGTTTCTGTCTATTTGATGTTGGCTACTGGTTTGCTGTGTATTGCTTTTACTATGTTTAGGTATGGACCTTGAATTTCTGATATTTCCAAGACTTTTAACATAAAGGGATGTTGAATTTTAAATTTTTTCTCAACACCTAATGAGATGATCATGTGTTTTTTTCTTTGTGTTTGTTTATATAGTGGATTACCTTGATGGATTTCCATATATTGAACCATCCTTGCATTCCTGGGAAGAAGCCTACTTGATCATGATGGATGATTGTTTTGATGTGTTCTTGGATTCAGTTTTTGAGAATTTTATCAAATATTTTTGCATAGAAATTTATAAGGGAAATTGTCTGAAGTTCTCTTTCTTTGTTCAGTCTTTGTGTGTATTTTGGTATCAGCATAACCGTGGCTTCATAGAGCAAGCTGGGTAGTGTTCCTTCTGTTTCTATTTTGTGGAATAGGGGGAAGAGTATTGGTATTATGTCTTCTTTAAAGGTTTGATAGAATTCTTCACTAAACCTATCTGGTCCTGGGCATTTTATGATTGGGAATCTTTTAATGGCTGCCTCCATTTCTTTAGGGGTTATGGGACTGTTTTAATGGTTCATCTGGTCTTGATTTTACTTTAGTCCCTGGTATCTGTCTAGAAAAATTGTCCTTTTCATCTAGATTTTCCAGTTTTGTTGAATATAGGCTTTAACTGAAGTACAATAGGCACTTTTTCACAGGATTTTGCTGAATTTATAACTTGGGAGCTCAGACTATGGTGAAAGGGATGGGGAAATTTTTCATGTGAGCAGACCAGTATGGTTAGGCACACTAAGAAAGTATGTCCTCAGAGCTTAGAAGAGATGGGCCAGCAAAATTCAAATTGGGCACCAGGTTGTAATAGCAGTTGAATGATTTTAGGTAAAAGATAAAACCCAGATAAGACAGGAAAATTACTCCAGGGGCAGGACAGTGACATGTTTATCTTTCCAGGGCAAAGCACAATGACAAGCCATTCACAGGCCCTCAGTAAATGTTTGTTTATCTGAGCTGGCTAACATTTTGTGTTCTGGTGTAGCTCACTAGGTCTACATGAAGTAAGTAAATGGAGTGTGACAAAGATGGAAATTGTTTGTGACGGATGTTGGAAAGAAAGGCAAGGGAGAGCTCTAACCATGAAGAAGAGCTGACCCTTAGGTGCTTCTGTTCAGCATACTTCCACAGCAATGGTACATGGGAGGCTGACTTTCTGAGTAAACACACACATCTTGATTTCTTTTTCAAATAGTAGGATCTAGGGTAATCAGTATAAATTTTTAAAATAAAAAATACCCTAGCTATACATGATGATGTACACCTGTAATCTCAGATTTCACATGGTAAGGCAGAAGGATTGCAAGGTTGGAGCCAGCCTGAACTACATCCTGAGTCTTTTACAACAAAATGCAAAGCTAACCCCTGAAGTTGTGGCATAGAAACCACTCAGTTGTTTACATAGATGAGAGTCCCAAGGTTGTACGCAGACTCAGTGAGGTTCTCTAGGTTGTCCTCTCCAAGCTGGTACTGATGAGTGGCTCTACAATTGCACAATGTCTCCTCTAAGCCTCCCTCCTCTAGCCTTCCAGTCAGGCTAGCCTGTTACTTTGTTGTCTTCTCTTCCTGGCCTACACAGTGCTCATTTTTAGCATGGAGAGTTTGGGAAATGATTGCTTCTGATACAAACTCTGTGTCATTCTTGGGTGCTTACATTAAACTGGAAAACTGACATCCACAAATAGTTCATATCACAGTGAATCTGTGTGTCATCAAGGACTGCACAGGACCCATCATACACTGGGCATCAGCATGAGCTTAAGGGTTTCCCCACTGAGATGAATCTGTATGTTCTAAATTTTGCTTTGCTTTGCTTTGCTTTGCTTTGCTACACACACACACACACACACACACACACACACACACACACACACACACACACACACACTTGCACACTTGTCTCTTAGTCTCTCAGTCAATGGATAATATTGTTCACAGAGTGTCTACCTTTGTGTCAGCACTAATGTGGTGATGGTGATGAGTGTCCTCAGAGTCCCACATTGTAGGCTGTTTGGAGTTTGTATGTGAAACCCTCTACAGGGTTCCTATGATTAACTTTAAAGGATGTGTAGAATATTATGAAAAAAGGCCACTCCATCTGGAGCCTGAGTCACTTCACTATTCCTCTCTTTAAGAGAGGAACCTTGGGCTAGAAAGATGGCTCATTGTTTAAGAGCACTGACTGCTCTTCCAGAGGTCCTGAGTTCAATTCCCAGCAACCACATGGTGGCTCACAACCATCTGTAATGAGATCTGATGCCCTCTTCTGGTGTGTCTGAAGACAACAACAGTGTATGCATATACATAAAATATAAAATAAATCAATAGAGAGAGAGAGAGAGAGAGAGAGAGAGAGAGAGAGAGAGAGAGAGAGAGAGAGAGAGACCTTGTTGACAGGACTCCTTGGGAAGGGGGCTTGTTTGGACCCATCCTCATGAGTGTTGTCTAGACCTGGTGACACATTTCTAAGCAGGAAAAAGGAAGTCATAATAGCATGCTGATACTAGGTCATAAAAGCCACTGTGGCTCAGATTATCCTCTTTGGAAGTCAGCTGTGATGGAGAGGGGCACTCAGACCACTCTATGGCCAGGCCAACATGGCCAGGACCTGCAGCCTTCTGCAGCAACCATGCAAGTGCAACAATTGGGAGCAGATCCTGGCATGACTGAAGCTCTAATAAATATTATAACAAATGTGTACTTTTAAATGTCCTTTTGTCTGCTTACCTATCTACACACACACACACACACACACACACACACACACACACACACACACAAGATGAACCTAGAACTTAGGTAAGCAAAATGCAGACTATACTGAACTGTATTCTTCAACCCAGTGTCTGATGATGGGTTAGATTCTGGGACAATTTGTTACACAGTGATAGACAACTAACTAATGGAGTGAACCTACCAACCTAATTTTCAATTAAAATTGCTAAAATACTGTTTTTGTCAGAGAGGTATTTTCTTTGTAATTATGTGTATTGGTGGATTTGTGTGCTCAGTGCCATTGGTGACCAGAGGTGTCAGAACTCTTAGAACTGGAGTCATAAGCAATGGTGATTTGCCCGATACGAGTGCTAGAAATTGAACTCAGGTCCTCTAGGAGAGCAGCTCTTAATTGCCGAGAGTCTCTCCAGATCAGACTCAGGAATCTGGAATAAAAGAAGTGAAGCTTGATAGTAATTACATAAGCAAATTTAAATAATTATATACATGAAGTTCCATAAATAGAATTAGTAGTTATTAGAACTCTTTGCATTTATTTTTCTCTTTTTTTGTAAACTAGAGTCAGAAGTTAATTTATTTATAGTTTCTTCCCTTCCCCCCAAAGAACCCTTTCCCCAAACAATAAGTGCTTTGAACTGCTAATTAGCATAGTGTTTTTCCTATCCAGTGTTGTCAGTCCTAATTTGAAAGTCTGTTTGCCTTAGATCCTGATCTCTTTAAGGACAGCAGTGGGCTGGGAGCAGCCCCTGCCTCTGGTGCTGAGACTCCCTGTTTTGTGCTGTTGTAGATAGACTTAAGTGTTTTGGTTGAGTGAATGAATGAACGAACGAATGAATGAATGAGTGAATGAACACAATTGCCTGGAGTGAAGGTTTTGTAAATAGAAATCTTCACAGGCTTTGACTTGGCAACCTTCATTCTTCCTGGCTTCAGGGAGTCACGCACCCTTGCTCGGAGCTGCCTGGTGCTGCTTGTTTCTCGGCGGAGGGGCTCTTGATCTGACCAATGCCACTGCTAGGAAAAGAAGCCACATGGTCTGGCATTCCAATACTCCCAACATTCCCAGGAAGAAGTCTCAGGAACTGGAATCCCCACACTTGTGGCAAGTTGATCAGAGGATGGAAGCAATTTTACACACATGCCTTTATAAAAATAGGCATATTATAAAAAATTAATATTAGAGATGAATTCAACCTTATTTTCACTAACCCTGTCTGAGTTAGTGAAAATAAGTGGACAAAATCAGTTAATAATCACATAGATCTCAATCATATTATTCCCCTTAAATAAGCTATATTTATTGAAGAAATTTTCCAGGGTGGCCTTAAGTTAAACTAGATGACTGTAATTCCAAAGAATTTTTTATTTTTAGGCTTTTGTGTTTTTTAACTCTTGTTTTACTGACAGGGTCTCAAATAGCCCAGGCTGACCTCAAACTCATTATGTAGCCAAAATCTTGAACTCTTGATCTTTCTTTCTCAGCTTTCCTGCCTTCCAAACCCCAGTTCTGGGATTCTATGCATGTGGTACCATAGCAGCCTCAAAGGGGTTCTTAATATTTTCACAAGAGTTCTTTCAGTTTCAAACAAGATTCACCAGGCATTCGGCCTTAACAATATATTAGTCCACGTAATTCTGTACATTTAGTCCCGTCTCATATTAAAGCAATGACTGACCTTGGGTTCTTAGTATGAATAAGAAGATATCTAGTTGAGGGTATTGGAGGAGCCTGCTTGGGTGGGAAGCAGCTGATGGTGGCTTCTGGAAGTCCCAGTGTAGCTGCAGCCTAGCTGTGGGCCAGTCTCTAGGCATCCCTGAGGCAACATCTTTACCTCTAAAACTGAGATACTGTGTATTCTTCACCCCATATCTATACAGAATTGTTCTGAGAGGCACACCAATACTCAAACCTTCTGGCTTTGGCTCAAAGATAATGAATATTTTACTAACTTTAGTAGTTGTCTACTGTTGTATAACAAATGACTCCAAAATTGCACTTCAACAGATACCAGGGCAAGGAGTGTAGCTCTGTTATACAGCCTGGGCTTAATCTAGTCTTCTACAGAATGGCAAGGATTTGTGAATATGCATGGCTGCCATGATCTGTACTTTGAATCATCTTCAAGAGCCTGGTGCAGCCATGTGTGTAGCCCCAAGCTGCTTAGAGGCTGAGGTGAGAGGATCCACTTGAGCCCATGAGCTCAAGAGCAGCTTGGGCAATATTCCAAATGTTGATTAATTTAAGATTAATTTAAAAATCTTTAGATTTTTATGATACCAGGAGAATGAGAATTTTATGTAAATGTTGTGTTATTTGAAGAATGGTGACACGGGAAATAGCATACACGTGTTCGGTACAGATGCGGTTGTTTTCTTAACTATTTCCTGTAGAACTTTGGCTGAATCCATGGCTACAGCATCTTTAGCTACACAGAGAGAGCTACCTCAGTTGTGAGCATCAGAGGCTCATGAAGGCCTTTCCCAAGCACTGTAGCAACATACATACAAGCGACAAATAAATAAACACCTTCCACGCAGCACAGCGAAAACGAAGCCCAGGGAGTTCTCTGGTCCTCCCCACCTTTCTTCCCATAAAAGAGAGAAGTATTGTTTTCATTACTATTATGTCTACTCCTTATTAGACTTTCTTACAGGATCCTGGGGAGGAAATGTATTTTGAAATTGCTAATTCAATTTAATTTTTTTTTTATTTTGAAATTTGGAATTTATTCCAACTGTGAGCCGGGATTGTCGTCTTAACACAAGATGGTTGCCAGCGATGGTTCTGAACAATCATCACATCAGTTTGTGACACTGAAGGAAGGTTACGCCTCTACTAGATCATCAGCATAGAGAAGGAGACGTCACTGGTCTGGTGCACACAGTGTGTGCTAGTGATTTTGAAAGTTGCATTAACTTTATTAATTTCTGCTACAGTGGTTGTTCAGGTGAATGGCCCTTGTTGATTCAGCCCATAGCAGTGGATTAAATTTTGATGTTACTTTGGAAGGCCAGGTCTGAAATTCTTATAATAGTCTCAACCTATCTTAAAAGATCATAAACACTAAAGACATACATATTCACACACGTACATATTTAGAAGTTTGTAATTCTAATGAAGTATTTTAAAATGACAAATATACTTTCCTAAAAATAACAATGCAATTAGATCTTAGCTTGTTAGAGACATTGTTCCAAGCACGCTTCTAAGTGCATGCAAAACAATGGCATTGACAGTAAGTTCTCCATGTAGTTATTATATATCGAGTCATTATACCAACTGGATGTCCTCAACTATTACACCTTAAAGAAGGCATGGAACTGATTTCTTGGAGGCACTGCTCCTGTCCTTAGGCTGGACCTGTTATGAAGGAATAAATAAGGTGAGATGATTGCCTCTACAATCCTTCCCAAGGCTGAGACTCACTGAGTGAGGACATGAGGACATGGGAGGGTAAGGATCAAGGTGGCTTTTCCATCTCCAGGGAGGGAAAGTGCACAGCTCTCTGCTGCCCCTGTGGGCTTCCCTTAGATGAGAAAACTCCCCATGTTGTTCCCGAGAGGCTCACATGACACCCTTACAAATCAGAAACACGTTAAATATGCCTTCCATTCCTTGGTCAGCTCTCAAGTAAAAGTCCTTTAATTCTTTAAAGGTCTGGAAAACTGAGTACTGATCTGTGATTAAGTTAGGTAAACTAGGCAGGCTATAAATTAACTTAGGGATAATCCTGCTGCTTTTCTGACTTCTTTTCCATTGTTCTCTTGTTTACAGATGCTCAGGCGGAAAGCTGTAGGTCTGATTTAGAGTACTAACTCCTCTGTCATGGCCCACAGAGAATAATAATAAAAGAACTTTTGAAAATATGTGCAGCTTAGGGAGAAAGCAAAACACGGTATTGCTTGTGAAGTTTGGAATAGTTTCTAGTATTAATTATTAATCTATGGTTCTTGAAGCAATTCCTCTACTTTATTTTAATTGGAGGGGGATAAATATATTTAGATTATTTTAGATTTTTGTGGCTTAAAAAATGCACTAAGAGGCCATCCATATTTCTTTTTTAAAGATTTCTATAAGTAAAAGGATTCTTGGTGATGTCTCCAAACCCAGCGCTTACCATGCATTCCACTGCTAGACATTTCTATCAAACCAAGTAGCGTCTTGCCTTGAACATATTTTAACTTGATTCTTTACACATTCATAGAACATTGCCTTTCACCTTCCAACTTCTAACAACCTGCCTCTCTACACGGTGAGAAATCAGATGGATTTTTTGAGTCAGGGTCTCACTGTGTAACCATGGCTACCCTGGAATTTGCTATACTGACTGGGCTCAAACTTAGAGAGATTTCCCTGCCTCTGCCTCCCGTGCTGAGAGCAAATGTGTGTGCCACAACATCTGGCCAAATTAGATATGATAGTATGCTTGGTTTAATGTGATAGAAATTTAATTGAGATCAAGACTAAATCTAAGATATAATGAAAGAATTATTTATATTAAGACAACTTTATAGTTCTCCTTATTTATGGGTGCTATTACCAACTGTTTATACTATATACATTGACTTCTATTATCCCCTCACACCCATATTTAGTTATAACACATTCTCTTTGGTCTAATTCAAAACACTATTGGCTTAGAGTTTAGAAAAATAAAATGGACTCTTACATATTTGAGGGTTTCATATGTGTATACAATGCATCTTGATAATAGTCATTCCCAGTATTTTTAAACAACTAAAAATCGTTTGTTGATTTATTTTTTTATTTTATGTAATCCAAATATGCCTATATGAGTTTGTGTACATTGTATGTGTGCAGATTAGGTGCCTGTAGAGGACAGAGGGCTTTGGGTCCCCTGCAACTGGAGTTATGGGTGGTTGGGAACTGCCTAATGTGGGTGCTGGGAACAAACCTAGGTCATTGCAAGAGCAGCATGCACTCTTGGCCTTCAAGCCACCTCGAAGCCATCCCACCTGGAAATACGGATTTTTTTTTTAAGAGTGATTATGCAAATGTATCCCTGGAGAAATGTTATTGTCTTCTGACCAGGTCCAGCCTATGATTAAATATTATTTTTAAAACTTTTCAAACAGCTACAAGTTGAACCTAGAATATTATTGACGGCTGAGGACAGAAGCGGAAACCTCAGCCCCTTGTGTAAGTTTCCGAATGAGCCTCCACTAACGTTACCTTCCTTGCAGCTTCCAGGGCTGGCTAATTTTGCAGGCATGCCTATGGAATCTAGACAAACATTCACAGCTTCACTCTGTGCTTCTGCCCCTCATTACCTCAGCCGTGCTCAGCCCTTTGAAAGCATTGGGCCTTTGGCCTGAGAGCAAGCTCCTCTCACCCAGGCTGAACTCTGGCCCGGGGCTGTGGAGGGGGAGAGGAAGTATAGCTTCTCTTTCTCAGAGGTGTGGCTCTTCTGTTTACCCTGGAAAGAAAAGACACAAGTATCTCCTAAAGTGGATTAGCCATGGCAAGACAAGAGGATAAATTCCTACCATAAACTTTCAAGCAGCTGTGAGTAGGCAGTATGTGTGAACTTTCTTACCTTCTTAAAAGTCTTGATAGAGTTGTAGCTAAGCCCTTAACAGTCAAAAAACAAACTGCCAATGAAGTTTATTTTCTTTTTTGCTGAGTTTTCTGGACCATTGTTCCGCTTGAGGGGCCCTGTTTGTTAGTTTTGGCTCCAATCGCTTCAGAATCTGGTCTCCTCAGGCACCCTTAGTGTGCAGGGCTCAGGGCCTCACTGAGCAGCGCCCGAAGCCTGAAGCACTGCCTGACTTCCTGCCTGCGGTGGAGGAGGGGTTCCAAGGAGTGGGTTTGTATCTGTAATGTAAATACGTAGCTGATTTGGGGGAAACTGGGATATTTTTGTTTGTTCACATGCAGGGATCCTGCTGGAAGTCTCACTCCAAGCCTGCTGTGACTCGTACACTGATCTGATTTTCTGCTTTCATGCCCCCTTTTTTTCAAAAATTTAAAATATTTAATTCAGCATTAGCTGTGCTCGCAAGCTACACAGCAGAATAAAATCACATTACAAACATTGTAGTATTAGATTTTATCACCATTTATTTCTTCGAGCCTGTCCAGGGATTTCTTCATGTTCAATAGAGCTAATTTGCAGTCAGACACTGAGGTCTTCTAGAAGACCAGCAGGCTCCAGAAACTAATTTATCCAAATAACCGGTCCCTCTCAGGCCAGCCAGAGAGGGACACCAGAATGGCCTAAGAAGGCCGAATGCCCCTTTTGAAGTCTGGGATGTTTTGACTGACTTGAAGCAGGCGGCTGGAATGAAAGGATAATTTTCAGTGGCCCAGGGACTCTCTCTCTCTCTCTCTCTCTCTCTCTCTCTCTCTCTCTCTCTCTCTCTCTCTCTCCATTTTCAAATATTAGGTGAAACAAAAAGAAATTGCTTGCTCTAATTTACAAAGACTTAGTAATCAGGAAGCCACAGAGACGAAGAAGAAAATTCTAGTCAGAGATACCCTCTTAGGAAAAACATTCTTACAGTGGACGCAGCCACTGTATCTGTGCTTTCTGCACCAATAGCAAAATCTATCCCCGTCAGTCATGAAACAAAGTATTAACCACTTCGATTTGGTACCATCTCCCAAACAGTGCTTATATTTTAATCTTAATTTTATTCAACAAGCAAGAGGTTAGCATATAACTTGTTGTATGTTTACCGGAAAGATTTTAAGGCTACTGTATGTTTAAAGTAACCTGTGTGAGGTGCTGGCCAAGAGTCACACATTCTTAGAACATCAACTCAGAAGAGGTCAAAGGCATGTTGAAGACATTTCTTACTTGCAGTACAGACAGATGAATATGCATTGCCACAGGAAAAGAAAGACACCTTTAAATCAGCAGTTTTCAAACTACGGGTCATGATCCCTTTGGAGGTTCCAATGAGCCTTCTACAGCGGTGGCCTAAAACCATCGGAAAACACAGATTTTTACATTACAATTCATTAACAGTAGCAGAATTGCAGTTATGAAAGTTATGAAGTAGCAATAAAAATAACTTTCCAGTTGGGGCCGCGGCACCACGAGGACTGTATTACATGGTTGTAGACTTAGGAAGGTTGAAAACCACTGTTCAAAATAAAAGAAAAATAGAAGCTGGAGACCAGAGCACCATGCACCAAGGTGCAAACAGGAAATACGTCATTGTCTGGCACACCGTATATCACCCTCAGAGCAAACATGCACGTCTTAGGGAGAAAAGGAATTAAGTAATACCGTACGTAATTTAAAGTTCTGAATTCAAATAGACAACAACTTAGGTTTTGAACTCAGGCCTTTTTTGGCCATTAAATGAATACCAATCCTGTGGCTGGCAAGTGTCCATTTCAAAATTAAGTGTGTAATGAATTAAGCGGAAAGGAAACTATAATCTTTCTTGTTTAAGAGTTTGTCCGTGATTTCTGATTCCGTTGGTTAGTCCTCTGCCCTTGTCGCTGAGGCTGTTGGACTTTGCTCCCTGCATTTGGTTTTCAGCTTAAAAAAAAAATAGCAGTGCTTAAAATTAGGACGGCCCTAAAAAGCCAGAGTACATAGAAGATACAAGAAACTCCACCTAAGGCAGAGCGGTCTAAAGGGAGGGGGTGCTGTCATTATTCCTAACTTACAGAGAAGAAATGTTATTGCCCCTCAATTTTACATGGCCTTCAAGATTTTCTTGTAGCTACTGAGAGTAAGAAATATCAACACTTTAACAAAGTTGTGCTCAAGCACCTTTGGAAAAAGAGGAAACCGGTGTAATGAGGGCTGAGGAGGCCAGCAGTGTTGACTGATTCAGGAAGGAAGGTGAGTTAAGCTGTTTTTGGAAACTAGATCTAAGACTGCATACGATCTGAGGACCTTGTGGAGCTAGAAACACAGTGATAGTGGGAGCCGGGTTTCTCTGCCCAGTTGCTGTGGTTGTCACATGACTCAAAGGTCTCTGTGTTAGAAATCTTCCAGACAAGGGAAGGTGATGCATCCTTTAAGAGGTGGGGCCAGCATTCAAGTAAACCCTTGGAAGGGAGTTGGTTGTGAGTATGATTGTGAACAGGTCTCATGATACACTGGACATGACAGTAAGTCTGACTCCCCATTCTTTCTGTCTTTCAGTGTTACTATGCAACCTTCCCCTTTCCAATGCCCTCCTCCTGTAATGGAATCTGCCTTGTAGTAACTCACCCCTCACCATAATAACAAAGAAATAAATGAAAATTATATATATATTTTTTCTTTGCCTGAAATAAAAATACAGTGATTGTATATTATACTTAAAATACCACCTTACATTTATACAACTTAAGAAAGAACACTGAGTAGAAGATATTTAACCTGTTTTTGAAAGAATGTCAAAATATACTATAAGAAACCACTATGTGGCTACATACCTTTCCCAAATATTTAAAATATTTCTAGGTAGATGAGAAATTCATCTTAATGTGTTTAATGTAGAAGATGGATCCAGGAGTTCTGGGTTGGGTCCTGTGAATCCCTGGGCTCTTCAGCTACCCAGGTGACTTTTGTCATGTAAGCAGGCTCTACATTTCCCTCCTGGCCTCAAACAGATTTGATGCAAGCGAATGATGCAGACGCCAGTATACCCTGTGGCCTAAGAGTCGTGTTGAGAAAAAACGGAAGACATGAGGGTCAGGCAGAGAATGAGAGTCTAAGGACTTAGGAACATTGTCAAAGTGGATGAGCGAAGATGGGACAACCCTACCAGACAGAGGACAATCTACTTGGTGTCCGCTTTCTTTGAGGGAGTGTGATGATTTGTCACCTTTGTGGAGTGTAGAGACAACTGGGAAGAGTCGACCAGGGCTGTCTCTGGCAGCTTATCTCCATGAGGTTAACTGAAGTAAGCAGACTTCTCTGACGTAGGCACTCCCTGGATGGGGAGCCCACACTATGTACAAATAGGAAAGTGAGTAGAACACACACGTATACCTGTTGCATGTTGCTTGATAACGGTGGTGATGTAACCAGCTGCGTATGTCCCTCGTGCCTTGATTTGTCTGCTGTGATTAGTAGACCTTTGTTTGAACTTATGAACCAGAATAACCCCTTTCTTCCCAGAGTTGCTTCGTCAAAGTGCTTTATCATGGCAGCAGGAAGGGAAGCCAGGACAGTGAGTAAATCAGTCAATGAAGAGTACAAAAGATGGATACCATTGATTTGGGCAGTCAGAGTGAGAGAGTGAAGGGGGAAATCAGATTGCTGGAGTTGACAAATCTGAAAGAACCAAGACATTAGGACACAACCCTGAGAGTCAGCAATGCTCTCTAGAAGTTTGGCGAAGTAGGGGCTCAGATTTGAAGGGGACTGGATGGCCTAATAAAGGTTTGTGGAAGAAAAAACCTGTGCAGAAGTCACGGGAAGGTCTTTGCTTCATCCTGGGCCCTCTCCCGGCCTAATGCTGGTCCTTCTTAGGCACCCTTCTCTTCGGAGGGCACAGCAGTAGGAAATGGGAGAAGCAAATGAAAATGGGAGGAAAAAAAAGCCCAGGAGTTATTTTTGGCTACACCCCACATATTTACATCTACACAACAGCAAGCAGGCATTTCTGTGTGCTGTGGTTTGAGTTCCGGGCGGCCCCCATGGCTCATCTTGTGGATATTCTGTTCTTTAGCTTGCAGTGCTAATTTACAGGGAGCCGTTAGGAGGTAGGGCCTGGCTGGCAGAGTAGATGACTAGGGACAGATTGGAAAGTGATATTTTTCACTGGATCCAGCCATGCTCCCTGTTTCCTGGTTTTAGGATCTAGATCATAGACGCCATAGAGTCAAACACCATGCGACAGATTTCACGTGGGAGCTTTATTAAGAAAAGCTTGCTTCCGGTCGAGGGCGGAGGAAAGAAGAGAGTAGGGAGAGGGGCTTTTCTTTTATGAGAGGGTGTGGTGCAGGCACAGGGGGAGGATATGTGAGACTCGTGGTGAGTGGTGACCGTGGGTATGCGTTGCATCTTAGCAGCTAGTAATGTCTGCTGTTGCTAGGTCCCTGGGGGCAGGCGGTGGACATACCTGCTTGCTAGCACCAGGTCCACTGCTATGTGAGCAAACCATGTGTTCTTCCCATCAAGGACGGAGCCTCTCTGCCATGCCTCCCCCATCATGATGGGTTGAAATCTCTCTGAAAACATGAGCCCAGATCAGCCTTGCCTGGGTTAAGTTTTGTCAGGTAGGCCTTCGCAGCAACATAAAAGCAACAAACTGGGTTAAGGGAGAATCCTTTTGCTGCTGCTATGCCAAGACTTTCTCCTTGGCTTTACAGGCTCTCCTGTAACTAGCCACTGCTTATTTTGAAGTGAAAGACCTGACCACATGTGATGTCTACCCTGATAATTCCCACTACTTTGTAGAACTAGGGATTTATGTCTATTTCAGATTTTTTTTGTCTAATAATTTTTGAGTTCTTAAGGGATCATCTTGTTCTGTCAAATCATGATTTTTGTGTGGCTTTTAATAGTGACTCAGTTAACAATGAGTGAGCTGAGCGTAGTTCTTTAGAAAAAACTAAGAAATAGAAAAGGCACTAAAAATCTAAGTGACTGAGTTACTGACATTATCTTACACATCTACATGTAACTTTCTGAAGGTTAGTTTGATGTTTGTAGAAAGAAGGATAATTATTCAAGTTTATGAAACTTAGGTTTACCCATCTGTCAATCTCTTTTTTATCAAAGAAGTCATATTTTATTGTGTTCATCCTTCCTTGAGAGCAGAGAGAAATTAATACAAGTTTTGGAAGAAAGTCCGAGTTGTAAAATATCTCGCTGGGGGTGCGTGTGCAGTGTGCACTGACCGTCCTAACAGAGACTGTAATGTTGCATGGACTGCAGCTTAGAGCTTTTACTGCCTTCCAGCTCTTACTGCCTCTTCAAAGGCTGCTCTCATTTAGAATTGCATCAGAATCTTCAGAGGAGGTAGAACGCAGACTGTACAAATGAGAAGACTGGGTAGGGTTAGCAACAGTTTTACATAGTTTTCCATGTTTCCTGTCATTTTTCTTGACAGCACTTGACTTAGCATTTTTGCCCATGACGATATGCTGGTACTGGAAAACCAGCTCCGTAGGTAGTTAGAGGCTTCGTGTTTTGATACTCAGGTTAAGCCTGTTCAAGAGCTCTCCTGTGGCTTGAAAGGATTCTAAGCTGTGCTTAGCTGCAAACTTTCCCACGGCAGTGGCTGGACACTTTCTTGCCACTAGGAGGATAATAGGAAAGAATTTCTCTTAGAACTGAGACGGGATTGGAGAAGGCGGAGCATGCTTGGGGGTCACATGACCTTGCTTCCCATTCGGGAGTCTCCACTGCGGAGCTATGAGACCTTCATCTGGTCTCACCTGAAGAACAAGCTAATAAAATAGAAGTGCAAAAAATGCACGATTCTGTGAATGACAACTGTCAGCTACTCAACCAGGACTCGTGCCTTCTCAGCTTTGTTTGACTATACACTATAGCGTGTACCACGGAGTCCTCTCCTGCCTTCCTTGCGCACTTGGTGACATTGGGTCCTGGTTCCTATGCCCAGAGCTCTTGTTCCTTTCAGGTCTCAGTGTAATTCTTTCTAATTTTCTTTCTACTTGTTTTTGCGTTTTAGTTTGCTTAAGAGACTCTGTTATTTCTGTAAACATGGGACATTGGAAATCAACTTAAAGGGGTTGGGGATTTAGCTCAGAGGTAAAGCGCTCGCCTAGCAAGTGCAAGGTCCTGGGTTCCGTCCTCAGCTCCAGAAAAAAACAAAAAGAAAAAAAAAGTAGGGTTTGGAAATAAACTTAAATAAATATAATAAACTATTTAAAAAGGAAAGGAAAAGAAAACCCTTTGAACCCCAACAAAAAATCAGCAAAAGTAAAACTTACCTCAAATCATTATCAGAAAAAGAAAAGAAAAAGCATAGATATATTGAGTATATGTCTTCTAGGAGAGTGTGTGTGTGTATATATATATATATATATATATATATATATATATATGTATGTATATATATATTACATAATTGAATAGTGTCATGTATTTTAATTAAAATGACTCCTGTTATTTTATTTTAAAACACAAAAAACCTTGTTCCCAAAGGCTTGTTAATATCTCAACAAGTGTTGCCATAGTAGCATTCTAGGGCTGGAGAGATGGCTCAGTGGTTAAGAGCACAGGCTGCTCTTTCAGGGGAGCTGAGTTCGATTCCCAGCAACCACAGGGCAGCTCACAACTATTTGCTCCTCCAGCTTCAGAGGCTCTGATACAATCACACAAACATTCATGCAGGCAAAACACCAACACTCATGAAAAAAAATCTTTAAAGTAACATACTAGAAAGAGGAAAATGATTATACAGACGAACACAAAAGATACTTTTTAAATGAGTCATATCCACTTCAGGAAAAATATCAGGCTTTCTCGTGGAAAATCTGAGGGAATTAGCCCATCTCTAACATGTCCTCTTCCCCATTTTGTCTTCCTACAATCTTTTGGTACAAGGAGGTTTAATAAGAATCTGTTATGAAAGTTAGAGCTTGTCTGATCGTTGGTCCTAAATAGTCTTTGGTGTTTTATTGAGCTTAGATTTTGTCACCTGTCTCCTGTTTGCTTTGGAATTTTAAATAAACTTTCAAGAAGACCACATCCCCTGAGGTTGTACAAGTGAGAGAATGCCTGCTTTTTGACATCCTACCTAAAAGGAAATTTTGGAGGGTGCTAAGTTCCTGGCCTTGCTCTTCTCTCTGTGATATTTCTAACATTTCAGGGTCCATCCTAATGTCCCCTGCTAGTTGTCCTCACTATTGGGAGAAACGAGAGCAAAAGAGTCTTTCCAGCATGCATGCAATTACATTATTTTTAATATTCTGGAGGCTTAATAACAACATGGACATACAAATTGAGTTTTCCTTATTCTTACTTTTTCCCTTTGTAGAGAACAGTGTGTATTTTTAAAAAGATGTACTTCCTAGGAAATTCTGTCAATGTTCTGTGAGTTGGTGGGCACTTTTGATTGGAAAGTTCAAGCATCAGTTATAGGAGAGATTTTGTTTTGTTGTATTTAAAATCCTCTGTTTCATTCAGGCAGCAAGTCCTTTGCATAGTAATTTTGCTAAACTTTTGAAATCTGCAATGTGTCTGTTGTCTATAAAGTCTGTTCTCATTCCTTCTGCGTCCCTAGGTCATCTGCGCTGTCCCTGTTTAATTGCTAGTTACCTTAATCATTGCTTCTTCCCTTGCAGCTATCACTTTGTACCGTTCCTATTTTCTCTTTCTGTTTCTCTCTGGAATTCCACATGCTCCTTTTTGTTGATTTGTGTTGTCTTAGTTCAGGTTTTTATACTTTTCATAAAGAGATCATACATACACGATTTCTTTTACAAAATTTTAAAACTTTTTTCCAAGCTTTCTGTCTTCCTAATGCCTTCTGTGATGTTTGTAGTTCTGGGCATGTTTCTGAAATTCAGCTTTGAACTCCCCTGATCTTAAAAGATATTATCATTCATTCATAAAGCCACTCTGAAGGAGTCCTAAGGAAACCAGTGATTACTTCTGATAAATTGGCCTTGGCATTGTACAAAACGCAGTCTCTTACAATGATTCAGGAGGCTTAGAGTTCATGAAGGGCTCTCCAGATGGGAATGCTGTCAGGAATGTCATTTGATCATGGTAGCAAAATAGAACAGCCAGGAAATGTGGCCTGCGCTTTACTACTGGGGACTGATCTACAGACCGCGTGTGTTCTGGTCACAGTCACCAGGAGAGAAGAGTAAGTGTGGGGCAAGCAGAGCCACTAGAGAAATCCAGCAGTCTCCTTGTTTATTGGTGCTCCCCTCTAACACCCCCCTCCCCGCAACTTCCTCCCTCTGCTTTGCTCCTGCCTGGTTAGGAAAGTTTGCTCAAGGCTGTTTTCCCTGTATTCCATTCAGTCCCAAAGGATGATTTATCAAAAGACAACAAGCAGTGGTGACATACTGTCAGGAATGTGTGGGCCCCCGGGATTGACAGGTGATGTGATGGTGTCATGGCAGACAGTCACCTCTCTTCTTCACAGGAGCCTTTCATCCTAGACTCATTCCTCGATGCTATCTACCGTCCGTGTAGTCATACATGCTTCGCCTCTGTCCAGAGGCTCTGCTCAGCTTAGCTCACCATATATTATTAGAAAATAGAATCCAGCTGCTGAGAGAAGCTGTGCAATGAGTACTATGTGTTTCTCCTACATTGCTCAGTGCAGTAGAATAAGGATAAGGAAGTCCGCATCTCTGTGTGGCTCCTGTCTTGGTTTGGGTTGCAGAAATGAAACACTAAAACCTTGGGGTATACATACATAGAACATAGAAAGTCTCTTTCCATCCTTGAGGCTACAATGTCTAAGATCAAGGTGCCAGCAGATGCCAACCCCAAAGAAAGCCCATTTCCAGATTCATGAATGGCGAACTTCTGCTATGTCTTCACATGATTCCAAAGATAATTGCGCTACCTTGAATCCTTTTGTATAAGGGCTCTAAATCCCATTCCCAAGTGTTCACCCTTGTGACTAATCATGTCCTGAAAAGTTCCATCCCAGTACTATTACAGTAAGGATTAGGTTTTACTCTAAGTTTGTGGGGACTGTAAACCTTCAGGCTATAGTACCCCTAAACGGTGCCCTTTAAAAAGCTCCGTTGTTCTTATGAGCTCCATAAACTTACAAAGGCCACTGAAGGCAGGAGGGACAGCACTGATGAAATGTTTGTTTCTGGATAGTGGAGAGCAATAGAGTAAGAGAAGATGACAGGGAGGCTGAAGAACAGAACCAGGACGGCATCAAAACCAGCCCATCCCCCTCCACGGCTGCTGGAACTGCTGAGCAGAAGGTCTCTTGGGCCAAAAGCTGTACTCAAGCATGACTGGAGCTCGCAAACCCTGCCATCTGTGCTGTGACTATATAACTGACAAAACTCGGAAGAGAGGAGCCACACAAGCCTACATTTATATTCTGCCATTTTACTTTAACTTAAGAGGTGGGGTATACTCATATGTTTATGGTTTGTGTTGGGTGGTGACTCTTACTAAGATTTAAAATTAGTATCTTCTTTACCTTCTCCCTAGGCCATATGAAATACACGCACACACATGCACACATACACATACACACTCATTCTTTTTTCTTCATAAAAGACAACACACTAAACATATGGATCTGTACTTGATTCTTGGGTTCGCTATATATCAGTGATTATTCTATATCAGCTGATAGAACAGCAGTTTTCCATATATACAGTCAGCAGTTTTCCATATATACAGTTATATTGGTGTGATAGATGACCCAAAATCGAATTGCTGCATTGCCCTGGTGGGATGTGACTGTTTATATTTCAGCCGCAATACGTCAGAGTAACCAAGTAAGGTGTGCCTTAGAATGTTTTCAGTCTTTGTCTGAGACTGGAAAGGTTGCACTTTGGTGTGCTGTAGTGTGCCTTTCTACAGGTAGGAGAGGAAGTGGACTTGGTGTCACTCCACTCAGGGTCAGAGTTACACTCCATCATTTACAGCTCAGTGGCCTCAGGACAGTGACTTCAGTTTTGGTGCCCCTGCCCTGGTGTATGTACTTCAGAGAATCAGAGCAACTGCTTAGGCTTGAAGGATTGTATGCGATGTGTTTATGAAACTCCCCCAGAGCATGGGACAGAGTCCATCTACTTACATACACTGTCGTTAGTGGAATCTGTGCGGTTTGAATAGCCTTTAGCCTCTCTCTCTCTCTCTCTCTCTCTCTCTCTCTCTCTCTCTCTCTCTCTCTCTCTCATATTTTATCACTTGACTTTTCTCCTATGCGATTTTTATTAACCCTGATATGTTCATATTAGCCTTGTAATATACTATTAGTTTTTATTGTCGATCATGTCTTATGACATGCATTTCTAACTTTTATGTAGCTGGATTGATCTATTTTTTCATAAATTTTCGGGGCTTTTCAATCACAGAGCAGCACTGGAAGGTTGTACAGCAATTATTCACGGTGGATTGGTCTGGCACTTTCACAGGCTTGTTTTTTAGAGGTGACTTCTTGATCCATTTGAAACTCAGACATGTGGTTAGAGACAGTGTCTTAGTTTGCCCTTCCAAAATACTCCTTCCAAGACATCGAATTCCATTTTTAAGCAATGGCTGACCCTTCGCACACATCGCTAGCATTTTCTGTGATATAGTTGAAATGGAAAGTGTCAGTCACAGGTATGGCTGTGCACTGAGTTTTGATGAGTTTTGATGGACACTGGGTCATCTGTCCGATTGCTGTGAGGGGTCAGGATACAAATCATGTTTCACAGTCAGGAAAAGAATGCTGTGTACACTGAGAATAAAGTCATAGTCAGCCTATGTTGCCCACAGTAAGTGGCTTGAGTCCAGATTGAGATGAAGCCCTGAGCCCATCCTAAAGCCTGGCCTCCTTCACAAATCTCTGTGCACTCACCTCTTTAGTTTTCTGGATGCTGTGCCTCTGGGGCCTTCTTCTGTATATCTCATCACAGTGGTGTGCTTTCTATGCTCTAAGGATTAGTGCTTGAAGCTTCCTCCCTTCCGTTCTCCATGTTGTGATCTATAAAAGGAAATGGGGCATCTAAAACCTTCTTGTATCACTGTACTTGGTAACTGATTGCCTCAGAGCTAGCATCGAACTCATCGGGTGTTTTCCAGAAATACCTTATTTACTATACAGACTGTTAGCCAAGTTTTCATTTTTGATATTTCTCAGTAATCTCCATTCGCATTTGTTTATTTTGCATTAATAGTATTTTCTCTAACATAACACTTTATTGAGTATTTGAGAATTTCACACAAAGTATCCAAATCAAACTCATTCTCATTCTTCCCAGATCCACCCCACCAAAAAAATACACACCAGAGGAAGGGGAACAATTTATTTTGCCAATATCCTCATTGGATCGTGGTCAAACTCGAAGTGACCAACCCTTTAAAGACAAGCACTTTCACTTTATACCATTCTAGTCCCCTGATTCTAGTATATAATCACATCTGTTCCATTCTGCATGACATGAGGTGTCAGAAGTCCATCCTTCAAGTCAAGGAAATGAATGCAGTTCCCATCTGAGGAAGTCATATAAGAATCTTATTTTGGCAAATGACTACATTATCATTACATGACATAAATCTGAGGTCATTTTTGTCATGAACATAAGCCAGCCAAGTATCTTATAAAGCTATATTTTCCTTAATAAAAAGTATGATCCATGAAGAGGAAGAAGGGAAAGAAGGAGGAGGAGGAGGAGGGGACAGGAGGAAGGTGGTAACGCTGCCTGGGCAACGGAGCATTATTTCGATTTCTGACATGTTTGAGGGATGGATGTTTCAAGACTTATTCCATCAGGCTCTCCAACACCCACAAATATCTGTTAGATCAAAAGGGGAGGAATGTGGAAAGCGGTGAGCCCTGCTGTGGTGGAGCCCTCCTACATTGCAGAGTCTTGGGGGCACTGAGGGAGACCACGCTTTCCCTTGTGGGTGGTCATCCTGAGCGTCATCCACTCTTGTCTCGGTGGCTAAGCAATGAAAGACATAGAAACTGAACAGATGTGTTTTTGTTGGTATTGCTTCTAGCTAGACATGGGCTTGGTTACTAATTATGACACTGGACAAGCATTATGAGGAAATGTGTCACAGAGCTGTCTAGCCAGTTCTTCTATTTACCGAGCCAGTTACTCTCCACCTTGACTGTCAGTCAGAATCACCTGGAGCAGTTGGAGCCCCGGACTGGGACCTCTGGTGTATGACCAGGCTGGGAACCATTGTGTGTATGTTTCTTACTCTTCTTTAAAGACAATGCTATAAAAAAAGACAGAACTCATGATTTCTTTAAGTGAGACCCTGGGGTCACAGGTGTCAAAAAACTTGATATGTGCGTAATTATCAAAGCCAGGTCCTGGAGCTGGCTGTGTCGGTGAGCACACCAGGCAATGCTCTCTATATGCTTACACTTGAGCAAAGCTGAAATATGCAAACCAAGGTAAGTATAAGCCTCACCATTGTTTGTATCTTGCTCTTTTTTAAGTGTATCTATTTTATTACAGTGTCTTCATTGCTCATAGTGATGGCATTCATAAAAGTAATTTTATACACAAATGTACTATGTACTTTGACTATATTTCTTATGGCTTGAATGAAAAGGACTCAAATAAGTTCATTTATTTCAATGCCCAGTCCCTAGTTGGTAGTCTGTTTAGGTAAGAATTAGAAGGTGTAGTCTTGTTACAGCAGATGTGGCCCTGTTGGAGTAGGTGTGGCCTTGTTGGAGAGGGTGTGGCCTTGTTGGAGTAGGTGTGGCCTTGTTGGGGTAGGTGTGGCTTTGTTGATGTGGCCCTGTTGGAGTAGGAGGTATAGTCTTGTTGGAGGACTTGTGTCACTAGGGGTAGACTTTGAGGTTTCAAAAGGCCATACCAGGCCCAGTGTGTCTCTCTTTTACTGTCTCCTGTCTGCTCCAGCACCACATACCTCAATGCAGCCATGTTCCCTGCCATGATGATAATGGATTAACCTTCTGAAATTGTAAGCCAGCCCCCAATGAAGTGCTTCCTTTGTAAGAGTTGCTCTGGTCATGGTGTCTGTTCACAGCAATAGAACTGTTTCTAAGACAATGTTCAGTCCTCATCTTCCTATTATATCTCTATGTTTTAGAAAAGCAGCTTTCCTGAAGATTCAAAACAGAAAAATGTAACTGTGATTTTTTTTTAATAGTGAAAAATATACAGCAAAGAGACCTGGGAGGAGATAGTTGGAGGGGTAGTTTATAAACTTGGTAGCCATTTTAAGGTGGGACTTGGGGCAAGGAGCCTGAATAGTATATCTATACTAGTCATATTTTAAAATATACTTGATTACAATTTGAGGGTTAGGGTTAGGCAAAGTTTGCTTGCTTACATGAAACATTTTGAGCGCAATCACTCATCTTCCAAAAGTCAAAAAATTAATTAATGAATCTACTTTTTGGTTTGTTTGTTTGAGACAGAGTCTCACCTTGTAGCTCTGTCTTGGAATTCACTATGTTGACCAGGCTAGATCTTAGAGATCCTGCTGCCTCTACCTTCTAATTGCTGGAGCTGAAGGTGTGTGCCACCACATTCAATCCTAATCAATTTACATTAGAGTTGTGAGTTAATAAGTTTTAACAAATGCATACATACTCAAACTATAACTGTAATACAATGAGCATATTTATCAGAAAAAAATGCTAAAAGTTTCCTTGTGCCATATTTGAACTGTAGTTTCTTACTCATTAAATATTTTCATGAATTTCCATAGAATTTAGCTTACCTGGGAGAGTGTTAGTAGAACTCAAGGCACAATTTTTATGCAGACAACTAATGTAGTCTTATAAACTTTTTGTCGTGTTTTTATTTTTGCTTTTTGAAATAGAGATTTGCTATGAATCTTAGGTTCCCTTTGAATTTCTCATCTAGCCTAGACTAGCATGGAAGTCTTGGACAGTCTTCTGCTTCAATTTCTAGAATGCTAGCATTAAGAGTTATTGTACACAGCATTAATTTCAAATTCTTTTTGTTTGTGCATGTATATACATGCATGTGTTGGGTGGATTGAAATCTCAACTAAGCATTTGAGTCAGGGTCACCCAGCTCATTAGTGTCCATGGTACCGGAGGAGCATGCTGCTTCTCCTATAGCATCCCAAAGTTGCTTCAGCATCTCACTGCACGAACTGAGTGAGGGCTTTCTTCTTCCCTTTGCATGGATGTGTATAGTCTGGCCCACTTGGTGCATTCAATCATTTACATCTGTCTGGACAGAATAGAGGATGCCATACAGTTTTCCCTTGGTAGGTAGAGCTTCACTGAAATAATTACACTCCAATAATGTTTTCAGCATAACTAGTCCAAGATGCACACATATAATTCAGTTTCCCACAGCATCAAAGACCAATAATGGCCATGTTTCATAGCAGCTCAGAAGCAGGGTCAGTAGAAACATGTGCTCCTCAGCTATGCTCACCTAACTCCTTCTACTTTTTACCTTGGAAAACCACTGCCTTCCTTGACAGTAGACCTTGACTTATATTCTGGACAGTTCTATTGTTTCTGTTTGTCCCATTGCCAAGTTCAATAAACCAAGATATTATCCTAAAATCAAGTGATTCATGAGATAATATTAATACAATGAATTTATTTCTGCATGTCAGCTATGTTCAATGGCAGCATGAAGTCTAGGCGTTACACTTTAATGGTGGAAGTTGTGACTTGACAGCAGGTTGAGGACAAGATGTGAGTGCAAGGATAAATGAGAATGGGCGAATTGATGTGATGAGTGTTTTTTGTTCTGTTGTTTTACATCTCTAGGGTTTTATGAACCCTCACCACCAGTGAGCTAAGTTTGGAGCTAATTCGAAATGCAAAGATTATTAATGTTCTGCTGAGGTGAGATTCCATGTTGCTCTAAAGCTCTTTGTCTTTTGTCTTAATGGAAATAAAATCATGGTCGAGCTATGTGTGTGTGTGTGTGTGTGTGTGTGTGTGTGTGTGTGCATGATTGCTTGTGTATGTATATATGTGTGCATGTATGTACATCTGATTGTGTGTGCATGTTTGAGTACAAACGTGTGCAAGTACATGTATGTGTGTGTGTGTGTGTGTGTGTGTGTGTGTGTGTAACTACCATTCTACTCATCTTCCTCTATCCTGAACTCTCTCATATTCCCTTGGCAGTTGCAGCCAGCACAGTTTGAAGGTGGAGGCTGTGACCTGCAGCAGTTAGAGACCAAGGTCCTAGTGCACCTTATATGAAGGACACGTGTGAAGGCTGAAAGGTTTGTGTCTGAGAAGGCTCTGTGTAAGTGAACTCACCCTCTGCAGCAACCTCCCAGTGTCTCTGACCATGCATTTTCATCCCTGATTTATTTGGACGCTCTATTCCTGACCCTCCGTATCCATGCCACACTGAATGACCTGTTTTGCTATTACTATTTCACATGGTGCTATAATAGTTCAGTTAGATATAAATAGAAATTATAAATATTTCATTAAACAATTTGGAGATCTCTTCCCATTTTCCAATCTGTTTGCAGTATCAGGACATAAGCTAAGTGATTTAAGCACAAAGACCCATAATACAATGATTTGCATAAGGCTGCCAATACAAATTAGCCTGGCAGTTATTCAGGTAATGACAATGGGGTTAGCTTAGCTCTGTGGACTCCTGGAAGCAAGCCCACAAGAGCAATTAGACTCCCACACTGATTTATTACCTCTGCTGCAGGTGGTGAGTTTTATGGGAACAGGGGATTATCAGACTTGTCTCTACACAGGTCAGTTCAGTTATATAGACACTTAAAAACCACTCATTGGAGCACTTGAACAATTAAAAATAGTGTCCTCATTCCTGAGTTCTTTTCCTGAAGTAAAGATGACTTCAAAATATAAAAATCTGGGTTTCAGTTTTAGCAGTGTCCAAATCAAACCAGTGTTTAGGAATACATGTTTATTTCCCATGAAATGTATGACTCATTATAGAGTCTTTACCTTTATGTGTCACAAACATCCACTCTACTAAGGGGACCTTGCTGGAGGCTGATCCCTTGCCCAGGCATTTTAATAGGTAGATGGGAGGGGGCTGGGGGCTGCAAGATATTAACATATTACCCCTTTACCCAGAAGTAAAACTTGTGTAGTTCCTAATTGTGGAACTGTGGGTGTTCTTAATTACACACAGACCTGTACCATATAGCAGTGTCTTGGTCAAGAATGGTGTACAGATGCAAAGGGAATCAGCACCATCTAAGTTTAATGTAGTAAAATGATGTAAGGACAAGGTCACTTAATTACCTATCTGTGAACTCATTCCCTCAGCAAGCAGTGCCTGACTGCATTAAATGTGGGGCAAGTTGGGGGCGGGGACTGGAAGAAGAGAAGACAGGAGGTCAGGAAGGGAGGGGGGAAAGATAGGAGGAAGGGAGGGTGGGAGGGAGGGAAAGAAGGAAGGAGGGAGGGAGGATAGATTGGATGGAGGAAGTGAGAAAGGAAGAGAGGAGAGGGATAGAAGGAAGAGAGGAAGGGTGGGCAGGAGGGAGGATGGGAAGAAGAGAAGGAGGAAGGAAGAGAGGGTTGGGGGAGAGAAGAAGAGAGGATTGGAGGGAGGGAGGAGAGGAGGGAGGAGAGGAAGGGTGGGAGGGATAAGGGATGGAAGAAAGGAAGGAGGAGAAGGAGGATGGGAGGGAGGGAGAGACGGAGGGACGGACGTAAAAATATAACTTCTTATGAGTTAACTATGTTAGCTGAGAAAGAAAATGTGGCAACCATAGAATTTTGACTTAAACCCAACACTTGATGCTAAGAGTTTTAATAATTCCTACAATTAAGTTTTACCGAATGCTTAAATTTCACATGAAACCAGGGCAATTAACACAGTTCTCCTGCTGCTACTTTTATTGTGGTTAAGTAAAAAAAGTCATCTAGGAGTACAACAGGTTTAAAGAGTTCCAGCATTTTATTGAAGAAGTAATGACCTTTTATAGCAGTTTTAGGGACCTTGAGCTTTTATGTGGGATTTCGAAGCTCACAATTTCTTGTTGTTCACAACAAAACAAAACAAAACAAACAAAAAAAAACCAACCAAACAAAATCCAAACCATACATTCACAAGGCCATAAGTTTCAAGTTTGTGGTTTGCCTAAATATTTTCTGTATTGTGATGTTGTTCCAAAGTCAAGGAAATGGTCACAAACAACCCAGAGTTTGCTCTTTCTATATTTGCAAATTGCAGCATATTACCTTGGCTGTGAAAGAGAGTTGAACCTTAGACAAGTTTCAAAATGAAGGCTCAGTTTGGGTCTGTGAACTCAGACTCACAGACTCACTTAATAAATATTTTATTGAAGTTGGCTCCCAAAATATTCACATATGTGTTGCTCACGCTTAATTCTGTTATTTACGGAGTGTTTTCCTTCTCCATATTTCTGATTATGAATGCTTGACTTGAAGCAGCTGGGTGCTCGAGTCGTTCCTGACCTTGGCCTGTAAGTCTCGCTCTAGGCGGTCTCTTTTACCTTTCCCCAGATCTCAAATGTTCACTGTTTTCTCTCGCGCTCTTGAAAGGCAGCAAATCACTCACAAATGTTACATGGACACTGTAGCTATTGATCTGCTTTCCTGAACATTCTGTGGCCCGTGCTTAACCTGTAAAACAAAATACTGACTATTGACTAAGGATACATTGCCCAGGTCATGAGAAGAATCTTAGTGTCTAAGCAATTTACCCAAACAGCCTACCACTGTTTACGCCTTCATTTGAATATCATAGCTTAGGTTGGTTAAGATGGAGACGAGGTTGTCTAGCAACTAAGCCCGAAGTGGACCTCTTGAGTGAATTAGTGTGTCAGTGCAAGAAACTTTCAATGCATAAGGAACCGACAACTTTTGCATTTTTATTACTGGCTTTAGTTTCATTTTGTCTTGGATTTATTTAAACCTATAAAATAATCTATAAATCCAAGATGTGAAATTATGTGCAAAGCCATTGCGCCTCAATGAAAGAATTATAACTTATAAAAAATAGTAAGTTAAAGCTGGATTGCATTTTTAAATTCCCCACAATTGTTCTAATCAAATTGTCCATAGGAAAATATAAGACCTCTTGAAGTGATTCACTATTTCATTAGATAGTTTCTCTTAAAAACATATTTAATGTATTATAGATAATGAAATTCACACTATTTCAAAATTGACTTCCTGTAGAAACTGAGTGGTTTTCTCTCACATGTACCGAATACATGGGAGTTTAGAAGCTTGCTGGTTTTCTATTAATAATTAGTCTTCTTGGTCTTAAGTAGTAAAGAAGAGTTCCCCTAAGCCCAAAGTCTTTAGGACAGTTTTACTATTTGGATACCAGTGGCTTTTATATTATCTTTTGCATAATAAAGGATGCTGGCATGATTTCAGGGACTTAAGCATCAAGAGTGTACTTCAGGAGTGGGGCGATACCTTAATTGGCAAGTTGCTTGCCTCACAAACATGAGGGCTTGAGTTTATATCACCAGCACCCACTCTTGCCCCTACGTGCACATGCATACATGAACATAAATATGATCATATGCAGCCATATATGCACACAGAGTGTTTCATTGTGGAAGTAGGCAACTAGGCTGGTGCAGAGAAGGAAGGGCAAGACAGCAAGAGAGGAAGTGATGTGCTTATGTGAACACAAGGGATTAGAGTTTAAAGTGTTCTACCAACAAGGGACACATGTGCTTGTGACGGACAGTTACCATCACCCTCTCCAAACACCTCCTCTCCATATTATTACATTCAAAGTGTGTCATGGTCATATTTAATCTGAAATAACTAGACATAAAAAGTGGCAAGCCAAATGGTTATTTGGTTTGGCTTATGCTCTGAGGCACATGTACTCACAGTTGTTCCTGTACCCATAGGAAACACTGAGATGGCCACTGTGGCTCCTCTTCCTGAAGCAAGGCTCGCTCCCAGCCTCGGTGTTAAGTGTAACACTTCTGCTAGTCATTGCTAGTGGTCTAGCAATGGCTCATGGTCTAGCAATGGTCTCATAACCCCAAACCCATCAGCCATATTGCCTTAGGGACTGTTGCTCCTGTACTGGCCCCCTCTGAGGTGTCTCTGTAATCTCTTCATGGCCTTCCTCAGGTGCCTGCCCTTAATCTCTTTTTTCATTCAGTCCCCTCAGAGGAAAGCCCTACCTCCTTGACCTTAAATAGCCTTAATTGCAATTTCTAAAACTCTACTGCTGAGCATTGGGGTTAACTATTTTTCTTTTGGATAAATACCCAGATAATCACCTTTTAGAAGGGAAGTTTTATTTTGTTGTCTTGGCTCCCTGTCAAGGAGACAGTTCGTGGTTCTTTGGCACTGTTGCATTTGACCCTACAGTATCGTTGTACATGGAGCTGAGGAAACTGCTTACATCACAGCAGCCAGGCCTGAAGAGGTCCCAATGTCCCCTTCAAGAACACTCCCCTAGTGGACCAACTTTCTTCCATTAGGCCCTGCTTCTTAAAGGCTCTACAGGCTAAGATACAAGCCTGCTACATACAGTCTTTGAAGAGTACTCAGAGCCCGTACTGAAGTGTGGGCGTGAGGGCTTCAGGGTAGAAATGTGGTGGAGACATAGGCCCTACGATCTGTTTTAGTCTCTGTTAAAACAGCCTCTTCTGTCTGTCTGGTCTTCTGTCAGCTGGACTCATCATTTCCGGTAGCTCCTGTTCATTTCTAGACTTACAAATGACAAGAATCCAGCTTCCCTGAGCAGTGCCTTTCCACTTAATGCTTTTCTTTAAAACTAAGTGCAGTGAGACACAGAATTCAATAATCTGAGAGACTGAGGAAGTTAAGAACTCCATCCCTGTGGCGGCCTCTCATGATCTTGTAGACACATGTGACCACATGTAGTGGGCAAAACCAGAGGACCGTTTGAGTCTGCTTCAGAGCTAATCTTCTGAGAGTCGGCCTACTATTGTCTCTCATCAGTGAGTGAGGTTGCTCACTCACTCACTGATGGTTAGCCTCCTGATGCACTTCATTTGTCCTTCCTCACATGAAGGACTGTGGGATGACAGAGGCCTGAGCCTCTCGCATGGTTAACCTATCACTCCCTATTCCTTTCCTGCTCAGTGCTAAGTCACTTCCTCAAGGAAAAGTCTCTGAAGTGTTAATATGCTACAACCTTCTTTACTGAAAGGATTTTTCCCAGTTATTTACTCCGGAAAAACTATTTCCTAAAGATGTTTCAAGTGTTTGAAGTGGTTTTGTAAGTATGCAGAACATTATTATATGAGTTCATTACAGTAGTCTCATCTTGTATTTCATACAAATTATATCTTCCTTAACTACATGTATACATTATATATGATGTATATTATATTAACATTTATTATGTACACACATGTATGTACATAAAATATTCAGCTCCTTACATATTTTCCAAGTTCTTCTATCATTTCTATTTAACATTGACATTGGAATGTTCTATATTCCTAATATTTACTTTGTAACTTTAAAGTATGTTTATAAAAATACATTTTTAAGAACTTCATTAAAAACATAACTTTCAAAGGTTATATTGTTTAATGGACTATGTGGAATAACATTAAACAAAGAAGCAGCTATTCTGAAATGGTCATTCCAGCATCTGCTACTTCATTGAGCAAATCAAGAAATCTTGTCATTCAGTTTTAATGTTGGAAGATCACCTCCCTTCAGCAGTCTTGTGGTCAGCCAGCAAAAAAAATGGCTGCTAGCTTCTCTACAGCTGAAGGATTATTATGTACTAACGTCACCCACAACTTTATAATAGAAGACCAGCTGTGTAAACTGCAAGATGTTGTCCAAAGGAAGTGCCAAGCAAAACTGTGGTGCTGTTTGCTGACTAAGCTGAAGGGCAGAGACACTCAATTCTTGCCCGTTGTTTAGAAGACTGTTAGGAAAATCATTGGCTTTGGGAGGTGCCTACTCCCCAGGGCCTGGGATCTAGGCCTAGAGATCATACTTGGCCCAACACCTTTGTCTTCAAAATCTGCCTCTGACAAGGCCTGGCTCCTGCAGGGCTGGGCTGGGGAAACAGCTGGGCTGGCCACACTCCTGTCCTAGCCATGCCACACCTTCAGGAAACCTGGAAGTAATTCTTTGTGTGCTCTGGTGTTGTTGCTGCTTTGTCTGCTGAAACTGATTAAAATAAAACATGTCCTTGACTATGACAGAGTCTAGGGAACCCAATTTCCAAGTGGTGAAACCATGGCCTGAGCTGTTTGCCTACAAGTGGTCAGACGTCACATGTTGTATTTCTAATGTCACTATTGATCAACACCCAAACCAGAGACTCAAAGACTTAATAGTATAACTCAGAGGTGAAACAGGCTTCAGGGATAGGGAAGGGAAGAGCCTACCACACTAGACCTCTCCAACCTTCCTTTCTGTTTAACGGTGGCTTTCTCTGTGACGTATACTTCAGACATCTGTTTTCATCCTGATTCTTGTTATCCAGCCTGAGACCCAGAACTCATAACCCAGAAGGCAGCTCTCCTCCTTGCCAGAATTTTCCCTGTAACTCTTCTGAGTTCCACCATGCTGGACTGACTGTGCTTCTCATGTAACCTGAAGCACAAAGCACCCTTCTCTGTCCTCGTCATGGAACCAAGCTTTCTGTTACTACGCAGCATTCTTCTGCGTAACTATCCCACACTTAATCCCGTATATTATTAATATATATTTGACCTGCCCACTGCACTTTTTTAATCTCTTATAAGTAAAACATCTCTAGGTAGTCTGTTTTTGGACATAAAGGCTAACATGTTGCAATAATGGTATTGATGGTTGTTTTTGGTTTCCACTGCTGTGATAAAACACCGTGACCAAAAGCAACTTGAGAAGAAACAGATTTGTTTCGCCTTACAGCTCAGAGTCTGTCTTCCTGGGGAAGTTGGGACAGGAACCTGGAGTCAGGAACTAAAGCAGAGGCCAAGGAGCAGTGCTGCTTCCTGAGTTGCTCATCATGGCTTTCTCAATCTGCCTTTTTTGTAGCACCCAAACCTATTGGCCCAAGGGTGGCACCAGCCATAGGAACTGGGCCCTTCCACATCAATCATTGGTTATGACAAAAGCCAATCTCATGGTGACATTTTCTCATTGAAGTTTCCACTTCCCAAACGACTCTAGTCGGGCATAAGGAAGATGCGTGTTTTGGTTTAGATGGCCCTGTTAAGCTGTCTTCTGAGTCAGTAGACAGCAGCAGCAGCAGTTTTGAACTTTCTTTTGTGTTACACATTTACCATCTCCAGGAATGACTTGATTCTCTGAAACTTCACCATTTCTGGCTGTCCTAGTTCAGTAATGGTTCATTAGGACTTTAATCTGTATTTGTTTGATGCACACATATGTTTCTATACCTCTGTTACCCTCTTGTGTGAAGTGACTGTTCATCTCTCTTTTTTTCATTTAGTTTTTCCCCTTAATTGTTCTCGGGAACTCGTTAGGGAATCTGACTATGACTCCTGTGTTGGATACACTACAAATGACATCTCCTGGTCTGTGGCCATTATGATAATGTTGGTTTGGGGTCAAACCCAGACTCTTACGTGTGCTAGGCAAGTCTTCTACCACTGAGCTGCATCTCACATCAAATATGGAAGTCTCATATTTCCATGCTGCACCTATTGCCCCCAAGGATGAGGCTCCTGAGCAGGAACTTTGTTCACTGTTAAGAGGATCTTCTCATAGGCACTGAATGAAGAACTTCACCCACACCAAGCAAGTGCTCCACC
Organism: Rattus rattus; assembly: GCF_011064425.1. NCBI lineage: Eukaryota > Metazoa > Chordata > Mammalia > Rodentia > Muridae > Rattus > Rattus rattus. The sequence goes on along the minus strand of NC_046154.1, from coordinate 148,958,900 downwards.
ACTCAGGAGCCCACAGTAGCTTTTGCTTAGATTAAACCCATTGAGTTCCTCATGGGAGACTGGTAACAGAGGGCTACACATATTGACCTCACAGTTTTTGACAAGAAACTACAGAGAAACCTATTGCTATGGAAAAGACCTAAATTATAAGTAGAAAATAGAATGGTAGAGAACTGGGCCATAATTCTATGGTGGACAGTACAGGAAAAGTTTCAGATCTCTGCAGACTGTGTTGAAATCAGCTACTTAGAGAACTTTCACTCTGGAAGGGCTTTTGGAGAGCAGGGCCCTGAAATTCTCATTTTACACAGCAAAGTGAGTCTGAAGAATGTGCACTAATCCACTGTAATTACAGTAAACCGATGGGAGCGTTAGATTAGAGCTTCTTAAATACTATGGGAACTACACCTGGAGTGATTTTCTCCATCAGTCCTAGTGGCTAACACTTTGTCTCATTGTCTAAAATACAGTTGGATTTTGGTGGTTATTTTCTGGTGTGTGTGTGTGTGTGTGTGTGTGTGTGTGTGTGTGTGTGTGTGTGTGCATGGTTACCAGTGATTGACATTAATCATTTAAGTCTGTGAAACTCTCACAGGGAACTTAAAGAGGAGAGAGTCGTCCCTCTCAGCAGCCCTACCTTGTCAGTCCTGAGTCTGGAATGAGTTAAGAGATGCCCCATGCAGCACTCTGAAAGAGAATGGAGTGGCACCTTTGGTCCCGAAGTGGATGAACTGGGAAGTGTGACACAGGCATACACAACCAATGCCACTAATATCCTTCTCCCTGCCACCATTCCTCACAATAAACCTGGAATGAATCATGATGGCAAGCTTATGTCTTAAGGGTAGCGTTGTGTTTTAGACACCCTAGTGTCAGCCTTTGGAGACAGGAAAGGGCAATCCAGTCTAACCTAACATCAAACATTGAAATCCAGGCTCATGCCCCCGACTAGCTGCCTACACCAAGCATGATAAAACCACGTTGGGCACTTCTTCTCTTGTGTAGGTCCCTCAGGCTCTTAAAGAAAAACTTATGTGCATACTGAGTTTCTCCCTGAGTACTTAGCAGTGACAGGGATGCCATGACGTCTCCAAAGGAGGCGAAACTGAGCAGTAGGAGAAAGGCCCTACATGTTGCTTTCCTGTAGAGTAAAGCCAGCTCCTCCTCTTCTTCAGGGTGAGGTGAGCCCTTGCAAGAAGAGAAGCTTCTCCTGGAGCTTCCCCTCTTCCCGTGGGCCTTTCCATTGTATCGAGAGACCATTCATTAGCCCTGGGAAACTGCCCTGAAGCAGCCATCCTGGCCTAACACAGACAAAAAGGACTGGGCTTTTCCATATCAGAGCTGATTCTGCTCCACCGAGAGTGGTGCCAGGTCTGATTGGCATGCCTTAGACCAAACCTTAAACACAGTAGGTGCTTGGGGCTGGCAGCCAAACTGCACAGAACACTCCTCAAACCACCATGCAAATTTCTGTTGTGCTACGATTTCTCTCCAATCTATATGCACTCACAAAACTGTCCTCCAGACCCTGGATCTAGAGGTGGGGCAGAGGCATCTCGGTTCTCTTTGAAATTTGGCAAAAGCCATGGATTCCTCCAAAGAACAAAAAACACACTCTCCCTAAAGGCCCGCAAAAATAAGATTTATTGTGGAAATAGCTTCATGTATTATTTCAGGAAACACAGAAAGACGGTCACGCCATCTACAGAGATTTTAGAATGGCTCGACTCTCCATAGGAAGAGAAACCCACACTTAAAGGTAATATTATTGGGAAGGTTTTTGTGTTCTTATCTTACCTCTTCAGCTGAGTTAGAAATTTAAATTTGGTTAAGAGACTAACTAACTCTACAGGCATTCAAACAGAACCCAATACATTTAAAAAGCCTGACACACGAGAAAGCAAGAAGCATACTGTTTATCTACAGATGATTCAGAACTGGAGGACAAACTTCAAAGATTAGTTCTTTGTTTTGTTTTGTAATCAGTTTTCTCTTGTGTTCACTCCACCTTTTATACTTGGAAACTTGCTTGCTTCGGGGGAGTTGTTTTTGTTGCTGTGTTTTGGTTTGGTTTGGTTAATGTTCCTCATCCCCTGAGTGTTGCTGTACAAAGCTTTAATGGTGACACTAGGATGGCAGGGACATGTAGAATCCTATTTGTTCAAGGTCACATTAGTTTATATAATGATATCCTGTCTCAAAAAATATTCCTCCGTCGTCGCGAGAAATGTGAAAATGGACGCAAACAGCTATTCTTTGGTTAAGGTCTTTCTGCATTGTAAAGCCTCTGGCCAGCTCTGGGTTGCTCATGCCCTTTATGTCTCACTTGTCTTTATGAGCAGGGCCTTTGCCACAACAGAGTCAAGTGTTTCAAATTTGGATAAGAAAATTGATTTACCTTACACACATTTTCCATGCAAAATCTTTATTCATTTAAGATTTGTACATTGACCTATTTTTTTTTTTTTTTTGGTTCTTTTTTGGAGCTGGGGACCGAACCCAGGGCCTTGGCGCTTCCTAGGCAAGCGCTCTACCACTGAGCTAAATCCCCAGCCCACATTGACCTATTTTTAGAAGAAAAGTGTGTGTGTGTGTGTGTGTGTGTGTGTGTGTGTGTGTGTGTGTGAAAATGCTACCTTAGTCAGTCAATGTTCTAATGCTGTGAAGAGACACCATGGCCACAGCAATTCTTATAAAGGAAAACATTTAACTGGAGCTGGCTTACAGTTCAGAGGTTCAGTCCATTATCATCATGGTGGAAGCATGGTGCCATGTAGGCAGACACGGTGATGGAGAAAAGCTGAGAGTTGTACATCTAGATCAGCAGGTAGCTAGAAAAAGACACAAAGATATTGTGACTGGCTTGGGCATTTGAAACCTCAAAGTCTACAACCAATGACATACCTCCTCCCACAAAGCTATGCCTACTCCATTAAGGCCACACCTCTTAATAACACCATGAGTAACACCTTAAAAACCTACGAGTTTATGGGGACCATTTTCATTCAAACCAATAGATGTACATCTATATGGTTGGTGAATTTGAAAAATATTTTAAAAATACATTTTCCTACTTCACCTACAAAACCAACCTCACAATTTAATATGTAGCATCAGCATTTGAAATAGAAGTGTGCCTCTATCAGACTCTAAATTTTCATCCTTAGAACACAGCCCACACAGGATGATAGAGAAGCTGTTTAGGTGGTTGGAAACTCCAGATGTGGGCTCCTGAAATAATGCTGTGCTTTGCTAACCTATAGCCTAGGAAGAACTTACAGCTGTTGGTCCCAACTCAGCACTTCTTTCTTACCTTCAATTTCCCACTCTCATTCCCTAGGGACAAGCCAATTTAGTGCCAAGGCCGGTGCATGCAGCCACCAGATATAAGTAGGATATGGTTGGTGGCAGGTGACCAATTAATGCTATCCTTGTAGACAGGAAACCTGTCTGTGTATGGTTGCCTGGCAGACCTCTTAGGCATTGTGCTTTGTCTCAGCCTGGGTGTGTGCCCCTTGGAGATCTGCTTTGGGAATGCTACCCAGTAATCCCCTCCCGCAGGTGGTATAGTCTAGATCTCACCACCCTTGAAAATCACAATGCTGGGGGTTTTCTTTAGAAATGGTCCTATACTCCCTCTAGCATCTTTTCCCACTAGAGACATCACCACCATTTTAGAATTGTCAGGTCATGTGATTCTGTGGGCAAGGCTACTCATAACCCCACATGACAATGTTTCATGTCATTCAAGAAGCTGGTGAAAGCAAACATATTCATGAAGAGTGCTTCATCCCCAAATCTCCTAAGTATCCATCAAATGCTGCACTGCGTTACTGCTGACAGGACTTGGGAAGTGGGCCTTTCTTTGCAGGTGATTTCCCAGCATGGCTAGTCCATCAGACAGGACGAGTGATGAAGTGTGGGAGACGCATTTCCAAATTGAGCACGCAGGGACTTAGCCTTGGTGGGATGGCAAGGTCCAGAGCTAATGGCTGCTCTGAGACATTTCAGCCTTTGAGCCTTGATTATGAGCTTCACGTCACCCTCATTTCTCTGCCTCAATCTACTGCTTCATTCTTCCCCAGCCACGGCCGTTTCTTTAGCCTGAAGAGAAATTAAGACTCTCCCTAAGGTTCTATATAGGAACATACGAAGGAAAAGCTTGATTAGCTTCCCATTTGGCCCACTTTGATGCCCCTCCTTTATCACTTCGATCTTTGCCTTCCCTCTCTGGATGAATATGCGTGCACATGTACACACACACATACACACACACACACACATGCACACATGCACACGCATAATACACACATACACATACACACACACAAATGGACACACACATGCACACATGCACACAGGCACATGTGCACACACACACACAAGACACAAGACACACACACACACACACACTGATTCTGTTGAGGGTGTTATCATATTTTCCCACATCCTGCTGGTTTCGCCAGATTCCCCAAAGACCACATTTTAAAAGTCTCAGAACATTCTAAATATTTGCTTAAGACTGAAGGAGTAGGAATGTAAAAGAATTTTCTATACTAAAAAACAATCCAGTTAAACAGGTTTCTTATTTTTCTTCTTTGTCTTAATATTTTGCTGTTTCTTGATGATTCACAGAAGCCCAGTTTCTTTCTTATTTCAGGATATTCAGTCTGAATGTAGTTGTTTCTAATCACTCACACTTGCTTTGACATTTAGTTAGAGCCCTAGTGAGTATATGGCATTCTAACAGCCTTGAAGTGAGCGTTATACCTTTAGGAAAGAGGAACATTCCAGGCAAAGGAACCACTCTGGGCAAGTACCTTAAGCAGGGGGACTTTAAAGGCAGCAACCAAAGCAAAAGTCAAAGGCAGAATGAAGAAGAATGGCAGAATGTGCTCAAAGGCAACTGCCCTGGATTCAGCTTTGCCTCTGAGAAAAACAGGAATCACCAGTGAATTTGATCAGAAGGACAGTGTGCTCTATCATGTGCCTTCAAAGGATCAGGGGACGAAGTAGGAAATGCAGTTACAGTGGGTGCTTAAACTTCACGTCCAGATATAGAATCCTTCACGCTTTGCCTGTATCTGGAATCTGCAGCCTCAGCATTGTGTCTGAGTTGTGTCCATGCCACTGTATATGCTCATGGATTGTTGTTCCCATCCCATTCAGTTTTCCACGACATGAATATGCTACAAATTATTTACTGTTGAGGGACATTCAGTTGTTTCCCATTTTGTGGCTTTTCTCAACAAGGGTGCTATGACCAGACTAGTCCATGGTCACATGGTGAACATACTCATTAATTTTTCATGGGTATGTAACTGGAGACCAAGCTCCTGAGCTATCTGCTGGGTACGTGTCTAACTGCAATAGCTACTAACAGCTTTTCAGAGAAGTTGAACAGGACATGCTTCATGTGTGAGCACTCCAGGTGTGAGCACTCCAGGTGTGAGCACTCCAGGTGTGAGCGCTCCAGGTGTGAGTGCTCCAGGTGTGAGCACTCCAGGTGTGAGCGCTCCAGGTGTGAGCACTCCAGGTGTGAGTGCTCCAGGCGTGAGCACTCCAGGTGTGAGCGCTCCAGGTGTGAGTGCTCCAGTTACTCTACATCCGTTACTTTCAATGTCAGTCCTTCAGCTCTGCTGAGAGTTGGGCACTGGCTAGGAATTGCTATTTAATTAACATTTTCTAATTAATAATGAGGTTAAATATCATTCTGTTGTTTGTTAGCTTTCTGTTGCTTGTACATTTTTTGCACAATTTCTCTTCTGATATTTTGTTCATTTTTTAAATATGGGACTATCAACCCCTTTGTTATTGCCTAGTAGAAATGGTTATATATTTGAAATAAAAGTCTTGTTTATGCATTAATATTTTTGTTATATATACATATATAATTTGTTCTGTACCCTGTTTTTAAAATTTTAAGTGGTATTTTTGATAAATAGAGGGAAGACAGTGTTCACCTTGTAATGCATGACATCTGGGGTGTTCATGTGTTTCCCATTTTTGGTTAAAAGATATTATCTATCTTTCATCTAACATCTATCTATCCATCTATTCAAGTATGTATACACACACGCACACACACACAAACACACACACACACACTCCTATTCATCATCTATCATCTATTTTCTACCTGACATCAGTGTTTTGAGGTAAAGCATTGGAGCCCAAGTTGGCCTTGAACTCATCACTTAGCCAAGGACAATGGTGAATTACTGCATATCATCTCTCCATTTCCCAATTGCAGGGAAAAATCAACATTTTGTACAAGTGTCACCTTGCTTGTTTATAGATTTTCAAATTAAAACAACCTTAAATGTTCATCTTTATTTTGTGTTATTTACTTTGTAAATTTAACAAAGCTTTAGGAAAGTAATTTTGTTTTGTTTACTTTGTATCTTGCTTTCTCAACCAAGGAATTAAAATCCAGGTGTAATGTGCAATTTCTCTTTTAATCATTTCAGTTAAAATACATGTCTTGATGTGTTTAATATGCTCACAATTGTTACCTAGTTTTCTAAGACCTAGTTTTAATGATTGAACTGAAATGCCCAAGGGTCTTAGCAATCCAATTTTGAACTTGCTTCTGAAACTTTATTCACTAGGAGTAAAAGTCTTATTTAGCTCAACAATGAGAAACGTCATTTAAAAATATATTTTATTTTACATATTGTGTGTGTGAGTATGCTGCAGGGGGTAAGGATGTGCGTGTAAGTGCAGGAACCGTCGAAGGCTAGAGCCTCCTAGGGATGGAGTTAGAGATGATGCTGAACATCCCGTCCTAGGTAACTGTGAACTCAGTTACTCTGAAAGATCAGTATAAGCTCTCAACTGCCAAGCCCTAGTTCCAGCCCTGAGAAGTGCTGTTTTTATTTAAATATGTTTATCTTTTAAAATTAACATGATCGGTAGAGTGGGAGAGTGTGGGTGGGTTGGGGAGCACTCTCATACAGGCAAAAGGGACCGGGAGGGAGAACATGGGCTACGGGGGCTAGTAGAGTGGTAACGGGGAAGTAGGATATCATAGGCTGGTAGTTGGTTGGTGGAGCGGTTAACCAGGAAGTGGGATATCATTTTGAGATGCAAATGAATGGAATGATTAATTTTTAAAAAATGAAAAAAATCTTACATATGTATGGTTGAGCCAAAAAGATACAATACAATTCCCTAAACCAAACAGGAGGCTAAATGGATTGATAGCATTTAAGTCCAAGACAATGGCTAACCCTTTCAGAAGAGCTGCTCAGGAAGTGGACATAGATACAGGGCATGGAGCTACACTCCTGGCTTGAGTAGTGTAGTTACAACAACAAGAAGATGTAAATATTCACGCTTGTGATTTTTGTACCCTTGTGATGTTAATACTGACTTTAATAGCATGCTGAAAACAAAATTAACATACTCATAAATAAGATCCTTTACTTTGTAATGGGCCAATGTAAATAACTGGAATTTGTTTGAGAATATCCTAGTCAGGGAGCATTTTGCTTATGGATGTAAGAGGATTTAACCATACCTGTAGCAATGATTTGTGGAGGCAGATGTGATGCCAGGTAAACATGGACCCCTCAGAGCACAGCCTTGGTATCTGCACTCCCTTCTGAGAGAGGAAACTCAGGTTTTGAAAACAGCATCATCCATGGCACTTAAGCTTCTGATGGATGTGGTCGTCTTAGATTTTTCTATTTAGAGGGTAAATAAGTTGTTAGAGGCTCACCTTAATCTCTCATTTTTACAGACAAATCCATGGAATTTAGTTGAAATGCTTCGAGACAATGCATATGTCCAGATGACTTAACCGGTGACAAGAATGGAAGGTGATGTCTTTTTTTCAGCCAACCTCATGCTTTTGTGCTGCCGTATGAAGGCCAACAAAGGCACTTCAGTGGGCCCCACTTTGTCTCCTGATAATCTCCCATCACGCACACATTAAGCCCCATTTGTGATTTTCTCATATTTCTAAATGAATGTTTTCCTGACAAGTCCTTTCTGTTGATTAAAACTGTCATGACTAAGTGGCCTTGAGATTTCTCAGCCTATGAATACACAGACAGGATTACAAATGAAAGCAAGGACATTTCCGCAAATATATTATGGCCAGATTTTAATTAGGCATAAAGCATCAAGGATTCATCTTCTTACTTCCTTTAGAGAAAAGACAGAAAGAAATTAGATGAGATGACAGAATACAAAATTTAAGTGACTCCATTTATTCCTCAAACCAGTAGGAATTAGGAAGATTAGAGAGGATTTAGGAAATAGTTTTTTTTTCTAACTCATTGTTCTCATAATCTCTTAGTCCGTGTGAAAAATACAAACCATTGCCTAATAGGCACTGTACCTAGAATCTCTCTCATCCATCTCTCACATAGCTCACTGACAGGGCTAATGGCAAGGGCACGGGTGGGGAGCGTGCTTGACTGACATTCAGGTATCTTAGGAAATGCTATCTGTCCACTGCAGAGTGACGGTGTCTTCCCTCCCATGTCTCAGGGTGTTATAGCTAGCTGCCTTCCTTAGGTGTTCTAGAATAGTGCCCCACAAAAGCCAGTTCAAAGGGACTTAATCTCTTCTAGAGATCCCATTAGAGCATGCCTTTATTCTCAGAACTCAGGAGAAAGAGGCAGGGAAATCTCTGTGAATTCCAAGCCAGCCTTGTCTACATAGTGAGTTCCAGGCCACTCAGCCCCACACAGAGAGACGCTTTCAAAAACAACAGAGAAAAATGGGGATCTTATTATGTTCTAAAGAAGATATGTTTAAAGTATTGAAAATACCTTCAACAAATATTTGTGACTCGTGTAGTATTCTGAGAGAGGGAAGAAGAGAGGGAGGGAGGGAGGGAGGGGGAGGGAGAGAGAGAGACAGACAGAGACAGAGACAGAGAGACAGAGAGAGAGACAGAGACAGAGAGAGAGAGAGCAGCAAACAACATCAACAAAATCAGTCCCCATCCTTAGTCAGCTTAGAGTCTGGGTGTAGGCCAGTGACACTGTACACAAGTTGGGACAATATCTGGAGCTCGTTAAGCTGAGCCATGAATAATGAAGCTAGAATAGATGACAGGACAAAATGCTGGAGGTAAGTGGACCTTGGTTTTATATAAAGTGGTCAGGACAGAGAAACCCTGAGAAACTGTAATATGAGCAACGTTTTGAAAACTTGGAAGGAGAGGAGGAGCAAGTCGACACAGAGAAGGTAGATGGAAGAGCTGGCGTGGAAGCCAGTGCATAGGAAGATGTATGATGGGTACAGCAGAAGCTAGCAACTGTAGTGGAAGGAGTGGGCACCAGAAGAAGGGAGTAGAGACCAGAGAGGCTAGTAATAATATAGCACCTCCAGGAACCGTGGCTTTTTTTGTCTCAGAAACAATAGGGTGCAATAGTGAGGCATAAGCAAAGGATCCTGTCGTTATCTTTCTTTCTGATACCCACAAAGAATGTTGTACAAAACAATTGCCACTCTTGTATCCCCTCCTACCTTGTATATGGTAGACACTTGGTAAACATTTCCTGAATGCATGATTGAAAATCCCAACGCATCCATGTGCACGACTCTGATCTATTGGGTGATACAGTGCTTTACTGGAAGACTACTGTGTTTCATCAGTGACCAAGGAAGTTGGCATTCACTGGAAGCCTCGGGTACCTTATCTAGCTGCACTGTGAGCATGGTAGAACACGCCGAAGGCTCAAACACTATATTCTCCAGAGTAGTGGGAAGTTACTCGAAAGTATCTTTCTGTAGCTGGCATGGGTAACACATCTCTAACTAACTGTTCGTAAGTAGGAATCTAAACAGTAAGATGGCGACCAGTAGGCATCTTAAGAGTAAGATGGTGACCTTTTTGAGCTCCTCTCCATTTGTTACCATTTGATTCATTTTGTGTTTTGACATAGCCTCGGTTTGTTGAAGGATAGCCTATGCTCAAGTGACTCTTCTAGAAGCACATGTTAATGACTTCATTCCTGTTTTCTACCTCTGTTGATGCACATGTCTCTAGTGTCCCATTGTCCTCCTCCTGCAGGATCAGTACGAGATCTATCCTGGCACATTTGCACCCAATAGAGCTAGTGGGCACTTTTGTTTATTAAATTGGATGCTGATGATTTTTAAGTTTTTCTTTATCTATTTAGCTCTTCAAATGCTCTTAAAAAATAATTGCTCCTGATCTTTACTGACCCTGTGGTGCGGGAGTTAATTGAAGTATCATTTACATAAGGTGAAATGTGAAACAATTTTTCCTAATACTTTAAATATTTTGCTTCTAGAGTTCTGTGGATCTCAGTATATTTACCATGTCTACAACCATCACTACCACCTAATTCTAGAACATTAGCATCATCTATAAAAGGAATTCTAATCACATTCCAGTAAGGGTCTAAGGCAATGACTCTATGTACAGTAAGATAGGTGGTTCCATGCTTACTTATCTGGATCGTGGGTAAAGTGCACCACATCAGGTAAGGCACTAGGAAATGCTGAATAAATGAGCTGGGGCTTTGAATCATTTTGTCAGGCCGATGGGCAGATTGTTCCTTCTCCCAGAACCCAGCAACCAGTATTCATCATAATGTCTTCTTGGATCCATTCCTGCAGTCGCATGATCAGTACTTTGTTCTTTATGTTTAATTATGCCCCATTGTATGGCTACACTATATTTTATTTATCCATTCCTCAGATGTTAGCTATTTGGGGTGTTCCTCCTTCAAGGATATGTAAATAATGTTGACTTTTACATAGCTGTACATTTATCTTGGGCACACAAGGGCAAGAACTAGGGGCTACTTGGCTCTGTTCTATTTTCTAAGAGATGGCCCACATGTGTGTTGTTGTTGGCACCACTGCGTATCTTCATTCAATGTGAGTGTTCATGTCTGTGCATCCTCACCAGCACGCACTCTTTTACTTTAACGACAATTACCTTTCCAGTTTGTGGGAACTGACAACTCTGGTTTTGTTTTGAGGCTTCTGAGTGAGTATGACGTTGAACATGTTTTCATGCACCCACTGACTGTACATTTTCTTCAAAGAAATGTCCACCCAAACTCTTTTCTGATTTCTTTCCCTATTAATTCTCAATTGAGTTACCACTGAGTTGCAGATTTCATTCTGTATTAGGCAAAAATAATTTGCAAATGTTTTTGCTCATTCTGTAAGTTTTATTTGCATCTTCCTGGGAACACACTTATAAAACTAGGGTTTTTTTTAATCTTTTAATTTTGACAAGTCCCATTACTCTTTTCTGTTAGTGTTTGTTGTTTAGACTTTGTGTATGGGTTATTTTTTTGATTTTCAATTCTGTTTCATTGTTCTATAAGTCTGTACTTAAAAAGCACAGAATTGTTGAAGTACCATAGCTTTGAAACCTCCAAATTTGATCCAATTTTATACTTTGTTGTATTTATTCTAGGTTCTTTGAATTTCCATGGGTTTAAGAGCAGGGTGCCTGCCTCTGTTTAGAAAAGGTTGATTGGAATTTTGGTTGCTGTGGTGGTTTGAATGAGAATGCCCCCCCCCCACTGGCTTGTATATTTGATGACTTGATCCCCATTTGGTAGAACTATTTGAGAAGGATTAAAGGCTGAGTCTTTGATGGAGGAGGTGTGTGTCACTGGGAGTAAGCTTTGGAATTTCAAAAACCCATGGCCTTCCAGGCTAGTTCAGTCAGCCTCCTACTTACAGATCAAGTTGTGAGCTCTCAGCTATTCCTGCCACCACAGTCGTGCTCTACCATCATGGCTCTGACTCTCTGAAACTATAAGCCCAATGAAACAGTTCCTTTTCTAACTGCCTTGATCATGGCAATGTCACAGCATTCGAGAAGTAACTAAGACTGAAGTCTGTTGCACTGACTCTGGGATATCAGTCAGGGGTTTGCTATTATCTGCACAGCATTCGTACTCCACTGACTGAGCTGCGTTGAAGTTATTATTTGGTAGTTTTGGTGTTCTGGACTTGTCTTTCTGTGGATAAATTTATTCTTAGGCATATATTCTTTCGTGATGTGGGATATCTTAACATCATTTTGAGAAAATATTCAAGTCCAACAGTTTTGATGTTCAAAATTTATTACATTTATTTACTACAAGAGAGTGACAGATAGACAGACAGATAGGCAGGGAGAGAGGCAGAGAGACAGAGAGACAGAGTACAGAGACAGACAGAGGCTGCATGCGCCACAGTACCTGAGTGGAGGTTGGAGGGCAACTTTCAGTAGTTGGTTCTCTTTTCCTTCCTGCTGGGTCCCAGGGATAAAACTTAAGTTATCGAACTTTCTGTCTTTACACACAAATCCATTTTGCCTGGCCTGTCAGAGTTTTGAAAACCAATACTTTAATGAACTAAGCATTACTAAATCAACAAACCTAATACTTCAGTCCAATAAACCCTTAATTAGAATTTATCTAGGCAAGAAGAATGCAGTACTTAAGTGAAAACAGTTTTGTCTTTTTGTTTTGTTTGCCCCATAAAAATGTAAGTATTTACTTTCTTTTGAGTCCCCATGTTCTTTTAGAACGGCAGATCATAAATACACAGGGTGTGATGTTTCTGAGGCCTGGGAAATGCATTATGGGTAAAGAGGGCATCGGGGATAGGATGCCTGGGTTAAGAAGAAGGAACCAGAAACAGCTTTCTCATTCAAGCATGGGCTGCGTCTGTTCATACACGGTGAAGTTACAGGTGAGTTTCAGGTAAAGTATGACTTATATCACTTAGTTAATTGAAGCAGACACTACTGAGTAAGTTTAAACTTTGATACCAAATTTCAAAATATTCTGTGACTCTTAGGATACTTAAGGAATATTTGTGGTGAACATGGTTAGAGTCTTTAAAAAACTCATTGATTTCAAATTTACTTTTGGTAGTATTAGCAATCATGGAGGGCTGAGAACGTGGATGAATCTATACATTACTCACAGTGCAAAGATGAGCTGGTTTCCCCAGAAGCCCATAGTCTTGTAATCTCAGCATTAGGCAAATAGAGACAGACTCCTGGGGCTAACTGACCAGACATCTTAGCCTAGTTGGTGAGTTCTAGGCTAGTGAGAGATCCTGTCAGAAAAGAAAGGGAGGGAGGGAGGGAGGGAGGGAGGGAGGGAGGGAGGGAGAGGGACAGAGAGAGACAGATGGAGAGAGACCGAGAGAAGGGGAGAGAGATGGAGAGAGGGAAAAGAAAGGTAGTGTCTGAGGAAGGACCAGAGGCTGTTCTCTGTCTTCACAGACAAGTTCCCCCTCACACCCCAAAGTGAATGGAGAATTATTTAAGGAACAATTAAGTAAAAAGCAGACATGAAAACTACAGCCAGCAAAGACAGTGGTTGTGAAATGCACGGTGTGTAACCACTTGCCACATAGGCAAGCTGCAGAGGAAGATTCACCAAGCACAAAAAGACCTTGAAGGAGGAAGCAAGACCGTGTGTGTCAGCCAGCATACTGTTGTGTTATTTTGAGTATGAGTCAGTGGATGAGTTCATCCTGCACAGATGAAGAGAAAGTTAGACTGGAATAAAGAAACGTTCGCTGAGATCAGCTGCCCAACTGCCTCCCTCACTGTTGTTGTTGTTGTTATTATTATTATTAACCACACCTTTATGGAAAGTAGTTAAAGTTTGAAGCAAGTTCAGCTTGCCTTACAACTTTCATATGTTTCACCTGAACAGAGGATCAATAAAAAAACAAAACTGCATTTTACTCCAGAATCTACTTCCATTTGATAGAAGTAAACTCTCATCTCTGGTAGATTGACTTTGTAGGTTTCCCAGCATGGATGCACATACCTGGCCTTGGCTGGCCTTGGCTGGCCTTGGCTGGCCTTGGTTGTTCAGGTCTGCGCACCCCAGTATTTTCCTTGGATCTTGCTGGCTATATGTCCACATACAATGTCCACTTTCTCCTTTTAGTCATTGAGACTATTCTGGTGCATATCTAGACCATAATCTAGTTAGACAGTCTCTCTATTGCTAAACATAGAGGTTTTCTTTCTTTTTTCTCTTCATCTCAATTATGTAAGTCATTTACATACCTTTAACGTGTAAACAGAGTAGAGTCCCCCCCTGCTCCCCCATCAATGACTGCATAATTCTTCCGTACGGACTAGAGTGAGGGGTTTTGTGGAAATTACGGTTCTCGTGGGTTTGTAGAGTATTTGATGGATAACTTAAGATTGCTTGAGTAAAGTGGAGAGCAGTTTGTAGCAATGGGAGTGCCTGTGAAAGCAGTGATCTTGAGGTGGTAGCTCTTTAGGGAATTTCTTCATTAGCCCTGCACAAATCACTATTGTGGATGCTAGGTGTCTTCATGGAAGAATTGGTTGTCAGAATGACTTCAAGTGCCTCTTGTAGGTTCCATTCTGTTCTCAGCCCTACACTTGGTCAGAGGTGTCCAATTACCTGGAACGCTCTACAGAAGGCACACTTGAAACAACAATGCTTTTCTTCTGACAGATCCTATCGCTTCGTCCTGCTCACACGCAGACCTGGTTAGTAGGTGGAGCCCAGAGCCGGGACTTGGTCTGGAAGTTAGCACGATGAGCTAGACCAGATTGTCCCAAACACCAAGCCTGGACAAAAGGCAGCAGGAGTTGACTCGAGTTAATGGTTTTTAGTAAGTGTGTTACAGCATTATCTTAGCCTGGGTAGCTAGGAAGTAATTAAAATTGGACCATTGTATTTATTTAACATGCTTTAAAGGCACAATGATCGAGGTTTAATCCTCTGAACTAATCTGGCTACTTCCCAGCCCAAATCTGCATTTTATGGCTTTTTCTGCTCTAGCTGCTTTTCTGTGTGGAATTTTATCACAGCAATTGAAACCAAACTCAGAAATATCACATCTATCAATTAATCGGCTATCTAAAATTCATACACAATGCAGAATTGCAGGGAGCACTGGATAAGGGAATGACTTGGGCACCTTGAATTGTATTGTACCTTAGAAATAATGCTGCTTGGTGTTTGACAATAAACCTGGGAAGAGACTTGGCCTCTCTGAGCCTCGTCTGCTTCTTTCTAAAGAAATGCGATAGCATAGGCAAGAATCTATTCTAGCGAGGATTAAAGGAGGTTTATACATTGGAAAGATTAGCATGGCTGGAATAACAGTAACGGCTTAAAAATATTTAGTACTTCTTATAAATACGACCTGGTTTTCATTTACATCTGAGTATAAGATCAGACCAACAATGTTGAGGGTACCATTTTAGGAAAGGATTGCTACAGGGTGATCGGATGTGAGCCGCAGTCACCATTTCTGTAGACATTTTTCTCATTGACTAAAATGAGCCTATAGGTTGTTCGTTTGTTGAAAATGTTGTATTTAGTCATCTGCTTTTTCTTTACAAAACGTTGACGGGGATGTAAGAACAATTGGCTTAAAGTAAGCAGTGTTGAGAGTTGGCTGAATGCCCTCTTCTAAGGGAGGAAAGAAATGGAGCTGAAAACACTAGCCTAGCACAAAAGACAACTGCCATTGTAAGTCAGGGTTCATGTTTTTAGGATGAAGGTTAGAACCAGTGGTAAGCCCTTGGACATCTTTGTTTCTTTCGGGACATTCTCCTTAGAAGATGGATTCCTGGTTCACAGGAGGAGCGGTGATCTCTCCGAGAAACGCGTGTCTATCTGAGGGAGATTTGCAAGCCTCAACAGATAAGCACGTGAGGCACGATGCTGCCCTTCCACTTTAAACCATGTGCTTAAAAATAGAGAAGGGTGGGGTTGGGGATTTAGCTCAGTGGTAGAGTGCTTGCCTAGGAAGGCAAGGCCCTGGGTTCAGTCCCCAGCTCAAAAAAAAAAAAAAAAAAAAAAAAAAAAAAAAAAAATAGAGAAGGGTGAAGTCTACCAGAATGTTGCATGATTTAAAGTCAGAGGAAAAATGTACACATTGATAACCACAAATTTAATCTTCATGATAGAGTACTCTTTCTTTTTTTCCTTCAGAAGAGATGATAAGAATACATTTTATTTCCACAAAATACCCCCTTTATCAACCATTTAAATGACTTGTGTAGCAGCACACCCAGATCCACATATAGCTCAAGCTTCATTTATAAGTAATACTCTTTGCCTTTTGGTACAGCTTATTTTGAATATATTAAACCCTGTGAATATAATTTGTAAGATTATCATTCCTATTAAAGATATACATATGTAAGTGGATATAAAGAGAGTAAAGTGTGTCTATCCAAGTGGCAATCTATAATCAGAAAAAGTGTTCTTAAAAATTGTTTATAATGTATGGGAAATGAGCCAAGACAAAGGATTTTGTAATTATTTAGAGCCATGTAACCATTGGGAACTGTAGTTCTTGGAGTGCTTCCATTTCTGTATGGATGCTGTAGCAATGTCCGGTTGTACTGTGCATTTAGTGTTCCCTTCAAGGATACAATGGCAAGAGCTTTGTTTCTTTTCCTTCTAGAGGGCCTTGTGAGTCAGTTGACCAAATGACATTTGTAGGTGACATATTTTTGTGAAGTACTGTTATTAATTTCACATTTCGAATGGTGGTGAAATTGTCCGATTAGCTTACGTTTAAGATAATTGTAATCGAGATTGATTTCTGTAAACCAGTCTTTATCTTATTCCTTTTATGGAAAACTTATTTTTTCTCACATAATATATCTTGATTATGTCCCCAACTCCTCTCAGATTCTTCCCATCTTCTCTACCTTCTGGATCACTTCCTTTCTGTCTCTCTTTAGAAAGCAAACAGGCTTCTAAGGGGTAATTAAAATAAAATAAAACAAACCAAAAATATGCTCCTTAATCCCTTACTACAGAGTAACATCTAACTATATAATCTCCCTAGAGAGTACTATATCTAACATCTGTGTTTCTGTGGTCTGTACCTTGGTAATTATTGACTTAACAGCTAATATCTACAGATAAGTGAATACATTCTACGTTTGTCTTTCTGGGCCTGTGTTACCTCACTCAGGATGATTTTTCCTTATTTTCTTTAAAGCCAAGGAATAATTGTGTAAATGTACCACACTTTTCTTTTGTACTTTTGTATCCATTCTGGTGGGGGACATCTAGATTTTTTTCAAAATTCTGGCTCTTACGAATAGAGCAGTAGTACGCATGTTCTGTGGTAGGGTGAAGCATATTGAGGTGTATGACTATGAATGTGATAACCAGATCTTGGGATAGACCCCATCTTCCTGAAAAATTCCACTCTGGTTTCCATAGTGGCTATACAAGTTTGCACTCCCACCAGCAATGAAGTAGTGTCCCCTCACTCCACATTCTCACCAGTGGGTGCAGCTACCCATGTTTTGTTGATCGTAGCCATTCTGATGGGATTAAAAGGAAATCTCAAAGTAGTTTTGATTTGCATTTCCCTGGCAGATATAGATGTTGAACATTTCTTTAAGTGCTTCTCAGCCATTTGAGTGTTCTCTCTTAATAATTCTTTGATCTGCACCCCATTTTTAAAAATTGGGTTGTTTCCTTGATATCTAGCTTCTTGAGTTCTTTAAATATTTTGGATAGCAAATAAGATGTGGAGTTGGTAAGAACCTTTTCTTATTCTGTAGACTGCCACTTTGTCTTATTGATGGAGTCTTTGCCTTACCGAAGTTCTTCAGTTTCATGAAGTCCTGTGCATTGTTGATATCAGTGCTTGTGATGTTGGTGTTCTGCTCAAAAGCTCTCCCATGTGCCAGTGTGTTCAAGTCTATTCCCCACATTCTCTTCTATCGGATTCAGTGTTTCTGGCCTTAAGTCAAGGTCTTGATCCACTTGGATTTGGGTTTTGTGCAGAATGATAAATATGTATCTATTTATGTATTCTTCTATATGCTAACATTCAGTTTGACCAGCATCATTTGTTGAAGACATTGCCTTTTTTCTCCAGTGTGCATTTCTGGATTATTTATAAAATATCAGGTATCTGTAGATGTAGGATTTATATGTAGGAATTCAATTAGACTCCATTGATCAATGTGTTTCATTTTGTGTCAATACCATATTGTTTTAGTTACTATACCTCTGTATTACAACTTGAAATTAGAAATAGTGATACCTCCCACAGTTCTTTTATTTTTTTTTATTCAGGAGTTTTAAAAAGGTATCCTGGGTTTTTTTATGTTTTAAAAAGATAGTAGAAAATGGTCTTTTAAGATCTGTGAAGAACTGTGTTTGGATTTATATTGGGGTTGTGTTGAATCTGGAGATAATTTTAGGATGGCCAATTTTTAAAAGATATTCATCCTGGTGATCCATGATACAGAATATCTTTCCATCTTTTGATATCTTCTTAAATTTCTTTCTTCAAAGACTTGAAGTTTTTATTATACAAGTCTTTCACTTGCTTGGTTAGAATTTCCCAAAGATATTCTATATTATTTGAGGCTATGCAAAAGGCGTTATTTCCCTGATTTCTTTTTCAGATCATTTGTCATTTGAATAAAGGAGGGCTACTCATTTTTATGAGTTCATTTTTTATCCAGCTATTTTACTGAAACTTTTTTATCAGCTGAAGGAGTTTCCCAGTGGAATTTTTAGGGTTATTCATCTATGTGATCATATCATCTGCAAATAAAGATACTTTGACTTCTTTCTTTCCAATTTATATCCCCTTGATCTCCTTCAGGTTCCTATTGCTCTCACAAAAACTTCAAGCACTATATTGAATCAGCATGGAGAAAGAGACAGCCTTGTCTTTTTTCTAATTTTATTGGAATTGCTTTGAGTTTCTCTCCATTAAGTTGATGTTCACTATAGACTTACTTTTATTATGCTTAGGTATGTCTCTTGTATCCCCAATCTCTCCAGGACTTTTATCCAAAAGTTTGTTAGATTTTCTCAAAGGCCTTTACTACGTCTAATGAGATGATCATATGATTTTTGTCTTTCTGTTTGTTTATATGGTGGGTTACATTTGTCAATTGACTTACGTTGAATCACCCTAGCATCTCCAGGATGTACCATACTTGGTCATCGCGTACGATCTTTTTGGTGCATTCTTGAATTCAGTTTGCAGATATTTTATTGAGAATTTTGCACAGGAAATTGGTCTGTAATTGTTTTTCTTTGTTGGGTCTCTTTGTGGTTTTTGTATCAGGATAACTGTGACCTCATAAAATGAGTTGAAAGTGTTTCCTCTGTTTCCGTTTTGTAGAATGATTTGAGGAGTGTTGCATTAACTTTTCTTTGAAAGTCTAATAGAATTCTTCACCAAAATCATCTGACCCTCAGCTTTTGTTTTTTAGGAGGTTTTTAATGAATTTTTCTATTTCATTAGGGTTTATATGTTTAAATGGCTTATCTGATCTTGATTTAACTTTGGTCAATTGTATGTATCAAGAAAAGTATCAATTACTTTTAGATTCTCCAATTTGGTGGAGTACAGGTTTTTAAAGTATGTTGCTATGGTTCCCTGGATTTCCTTGGTGTTGTTTATTATGTTCCCCCTCATCTCTAATTTTGTAAATTTGGATATTTTTCCTCCACCTTTTAGTCAATCTTATTTATTTTCTCCAAGAATAAAGACTTTGTTTCATTGATTCTTTGTACACACACACACACACACACACACACACACACACACACCTCTTTCCTGCTTATTTGTTTGTTTGTATTTTATTGATTTCAGCACTGAGTTTGGTAATATCATTCTGTCAACTCCTTTTAGTTGTGGTTTCTTCTGTTTTGTTCTGGGGTTTCCAGGTGTTCTACTAAGTTGCTATTATGGCACCTCTCTATTTGTTTTTGTATTCTTATTTCGGTACTTAGTACCTCTTAGAACTGCCTTCATTGTGTCCCATAAGTTTGTGTAAATTGTGTAATTTTTTTCATTCAATTCTAGAAAGTCTTTAATTTCTTTCTAAACCCATTTTTCATTTAGTAGTGAGTTGTTCATGATTTTTAGCTATGATTTTTTAGCTTTCTGCTGTTTTTATTATTGATATTCAGCTATAATCCACAGTGGTCAAATAAGATGGAGGGCATTATTTCCATTTTCTTGTATGTGTTGAAACTTGCTTTTAAAGTCCAAGTATGTGGTCAATATTGAGAAAGTTCGACAAGGTGCTGAGGAGAAGATAATTTGTGTTTGGGTGAAATGTTCTCTAAATATCCATTGGGTGCATTTGGCTTATAACTGCAGCTAGATCCTGCATTTCTTTGTTTAGTTTTTGTAGGAATGACCTGTTTATGGGCAAAAGTGGGGTAGTGAAGTCTCCCATTATCACTGAGACTTAGGGGGTGCTTAGGGACTTAGGGACGGGGGGAGAAAGGCAAGGTGTTCCACCAGTATCTGTTTTTGTCCCTTGGGCATGGTGACAGAGAATAAGGATAAGTAAGTCACAATAACAACAACAACAACAACAAAATCTCTGATGTGACTGGGGGATTGGATTTGGGGGACTGGAGGGAGAGGTCAAGATCTGAAACAAGCCTACTTGCTTTCCTGGTCAGAGTGACCTGTGGGGTCCTGGGAAGTCTCTACTGAAGCTGAAGGCTGAGTTAAAGCAATAAGGTCAGGAGAGGGAATTAGACATTCAGGAATGTCTCTGAAATCCACTAGAGATGGACGAGGGACGGGAAGGTGGACAAAACTGGTTGACTGCTGCTGAGCTAGGGTTGAGACTAGGGGATTGGATTTGTGGAAACAGAGAGAGAGATCTTGAAAATATTCTTATTCAATCCTGTCTAACACACACACACAGAGAGAGAGAGAGAGAGAGAGAGAGAGAGAGAGAGAGAGAAACAGAGAGAGAGAGAGACAGAGACAGAGACAGACAGTGACAGACAGACAGGCATAGGCACAGGCACAGGCACAGGCACAGGCACAGGCACAGGCACAGGCACAGGCACAGGCACAGGAACAGGCACAGACACAGACACAGACACAGGAGGAGAGAGAGAAACTTCTTCTTTAGAAGATCTGCTCTATAAAGGTGTGCCTGTAACAAGTTGAAGGTTTTCAAAAGTTATTAGTATAATTTACTTTGGAATAACAGTAAAACTGTAAAAATAGTCTATACATTGAAGCTAGATAAATTTTGCATTATATTTATGTAAAATAGTTTTCCCAGGACTAATTAAGCTAAGTATAGAGAGCCACATATGCATATAACACATACATGGGTATTTCTACATATACATATAAGTACTCATATACACATTACACTTTGATGACTCTCCACAAACCTTGCTGAAATTGTATATCTACATGTCAGTATATATTCATCAGTCCATGTTAGGATTTACTTTGTACAACAAACTTGAAAACAAAAGGGGATTACATGCATCTTTCATTCCCACTGCTTATTTTAAAGCCCTGTTGTGTAACAGTTCCTTTCTATTTGTCTTCCTATTATCTAAATGAACTGTATTATGACCCTTTCCCCAGAGTGAGAGGCAATTTGGAATCTCTTATAATTGAGTCCTAGGAGTCCTATGAAATGTCAGTTTCATTGTGAGCATTGCTGTTCCCTGAGGCTTGAACCAGTACTACCAAACACAAAAGCTGAACTGCACATCATTTGAGAACTGCTAATATCTCAAGATGAGTTAAGTAAAAGCATTAAACTTTTAAAAGATGTGGGAAAATAAACAGAAATGTCTGGGGGGATATATTTTCTCCCATTTCCTTTTTAAAATATACCAACACTTTAGCTAGGAATAAAAGATAAATCCTGTTTCTTTCTTTATGGGTAAATGATCAACTGTGGTAGACTTGGCTTGTTTGTCTTTTCACTGATGCATACAACATTTAGCTATTTATTACAGAGGTCATATTATTACATAATATTCCCCTGGCTCTTAACATATAAAACATTTGAGAGTAAAACTCTCAGTTATACTTCCTACATGACTAATATTTCATAAATATTGTTTTTAAAAATCTTTCTTTCACCAGTGTGGCACATCCTATTAACACATTAGTCATTGAAGGTCCCAGGACAAGACACTCAGCTTCCTGGTGTCTCTTTATAGAGATGAACGCTCAGATTCTTGCAGTGCTCAAAGCTGGTTCCGTCTTACTAATGAAATTCACACCTGGATTCTAAGTTGTGTCAGAGGGATGTCATTATTTCTCCTGGGCAAGAGAGAAAATGAAAAGGATGCAGGAGTATGTACTGGCTTTTCCAAAGTCTCAGATTTTACAGGAAATCTGAGGAGAAAAAGAAAGAGCAAATCATTTGAATCCAAATACACCCTTCGCCTTTCATTTTGTTAGAGAGAGAATGCATACCAACTAGACACAGGCAAAGAAAAATACTTTCCCAATATCAACTAAGATCATGCTTTTCTTCTTCTTAACTCTGGCAACTAGAAGAGGAGATTGTTGAAAAAATTTTCTCATAGCTCATGCAAGCAAAGGTCTTTCACCTGTTTTTTTTTTTTTTTTTTCGGAGCTGGGAACCGAACCCAGGGCCTTGCGCTTCCTAGGCAAGCGCTCTACCACTGAGCTAAATCCCCAACCCCGCAAGCAAAGGTCTTATGAACAGTCAAACCTCTAGAAGGGTGGCAGCTGCCTCAACCGGTGACCTTAGGTTCAAAATTCTATCATTCCAATATCTTGGATCTGATAACCTTTCATTTCTCTGCCTTCTTTTTAATGCAAATAATCCAGAGAAAATGTCATTGGTTAAATCTAGATTATGAATCTATACTGATACCTATCAGTTATGGCCGAGAGGAAGACCAGAAGCACAGATATGATAGATATTTGAGACTCATGTTTGTATATATGGCTGATTCCTGTGAGTGGAGATGCACCAAACTGGTACCTAGCCAAGTCCAATGTACTACGGATGGTGTGAAAATCACTGTACAGTATACACATATACACAAGCTCATGGTCATATACACACATGACATACACACGCACACACACACACATACAAGGCCATACACACTCACAGCCACACACACAAATGATGTCAGCTTTCAAGGAAAAATGTTGTTTGGCTGAGGTGTCATATTTAAGGCTGTGGGAGCTATTGATGTATATCGGATGTCTACATCAGATAAGCACAGTGCACGCATCGTTTCATTTGATCTCACAGCACTGTGACTGAGTACTTTCTGGGAGAAGCAAAGAATTAGTGAGGTTGTACATCACACATTAGCTATGTGGGCAGGTGAGGCCTTTGGCTGGGACAGTCTGTGATGTTTCCCAATGGAAGAAACATCCAGTCCTCATTCCCACTGAAACATGCCTATATGTCTACAACTTTTCTCTCTCCTAACACTTGAGCAACTACGGAGTAGATTCTCCTACTTAAGTTTTTGGTATATGTATCTGACACATACCAGGGATTGTCTAGTGATAATTGATTTTAAAAAGGTAAAGGAATGAGCATTTAATTCAAGCAGGTTTGGCGTTCCAAGTTAATAACTCTGATAATAGATAAAAAATCTACTTATTCCTAAATAACAAGCAAACTTTGGGAATCATTTCTGTACCCTCTACTAACTTTAGCACAGGCCATTTAAGAATATAGATGTTCAAAGAAA
Organism: Rattus rattus; assembly: GCF_011064425.1. Lineage (NCBI taxonomy): Eukaryota > Metazoa > Chordata > Mammalia > Rodentia > Muridae > Rattus > Rattus rattus. Next base: position 148,935,423 of record NC_046154.1, on the reverse strand, counting down.
TACTGTATACAACATGTGACCTCTGTTAAGAGGTCTAATTGTCATTGATAAATTCATAAGAATAAATTAAAGTTTTGATACTTTTTAAATTTTAAGTGCTATTCAATGTACATAAATACTCAGAAGGGCACGTTATTTCTTTTCTTTTTTCTTTTTATTTTTATTAACTTGAATATTTCTTATATACATTTCGAGTGTTATTCCCTTTCCCGGTTTCCGGGCAAACATCCCCCTCCCCCCTCCCCTTCCTTATAGGTGTTCCCTCCCCACCTCCCCCATTGCCGCCCTCCCCCCCAACAGTCTAGTTCACTGGGGTTCAGTCTTAGCAGGACCCAGGGCTTCCCCTTCCACTGGTGCTCTTACTAGGATATTCATTGCTACCTATGAGGTCAGAGTCCAGGGTCAGTCCATGTATAGTCTTTAGGTAGTGGCTTAGTCCCTGGAAGCTCTGGTTGCTTGGCATTGTTGTATATATGGGGTCTCGAGCCCCTTCAAGCTCTTCCAGTTCTTTCTCTGATTCCTTCAACGGGGGTCCTATTCTCAGTTCAGTGGTTTGCTGCTGGCATTCTCCTCTGTATTTGCTGTATTCTGGCTGTGTCTCTCAGGAGAGATCTACATCCGGCTCCTGTCGGTCTGCACTTCTTTGCTTCATCCATCTTGTCTAATTGGGTGGCTGTATATGTATGGGCCACATGTGGGGCAGGCTCTGAATGGGTGTCCCTTCAGTCTCTGTTTTAATCTTTGCCTCTCTCTTCCCTGCCAAGGGTATTCTTGTTCCCCTTTTAAAGAAGGAGTGAAGCATTCACATTTTGATCATCTGTCTTGAGTTTCATTTGTTCTAGGCATCTAGGGTAATTCAAGCATTTGGGCTAATAGCCACTTATCAATGAGTGCATACCATGTATGTCTTTCTGTGATTGGGTTAGCTCACTCAGGATGATATTTTCCAGTTCAACCATTTGCCTGCATTAATTTCATAAAAGTTGTTGTTTTTGATAGCTGAGTAATATTCCATTGTGTAGATGTACCACATTTTCTGTATCCATTCCTCTGTTGAAGGGCATCTGGGTTCTTTACAGCTTCTGGCTAGGGCACGTTATTCAAAGGCTGGGCCAGTTGCAAATGTCATCATGGTAGACATGGAATCATATGGGCACCGACAACATTAAATCTGCAGTGAAAAGGAAGACTGGTTTATGCAGATAAAACAGCTCTAGTTACAATGTCTCTGAAAATTATTTATTAAAAGATTTTATTTTTGGAAAATACACATAAAATTGACCAAATATAGTCATTTTATGGTATGCAGTTTTGTAGCATTATTTCCACTTCTGCTGTAGGTTTGTAATATTTTTGGAAAGTAATAAGTACTAACCAGTTCCTTGCTGGAAATTTCCCTTAGACGTAGGTATATTTCACTCTGTATTTCCATTTTCATTTTCTCGGCACCCTCCATCACTAGTCCATTCATGAAAATTTGTAGCCTGAGTGGCTGGAGAGGTGGCTTATCAGTTAAGAGCAATGACTGCTCTTCCAGAGGACTTGGGTTCAATTCTCAGCCCCTACATGGCAGGGTAATTATCTCTACCTCCAGTTCCAGTGGATCCAACTCATTCTTCTTACCTGTATGGGCACCAGGCACCCACATGGCACACAGACACATATGCAGGCAAAACACTTATATGAAAAGAACAGCTCTCACTATTCCTCCTCACTCTCACTCTTCTTCCTCACACTCACTCTTCCTTCCGCTCTCCATTTTCTCCTCTCTCTCTCTCTCTCTCTCTCTCTCTCTCTCTCTCTCTCTCTCTCTCTCTCTCTCTCTCTCTCTTCCTCTCCTGGCTTGACACGATAAAAAAAAAAAGTAAAGAACAAATTTTTAAAATTGTAACCCGTGTGCCCCAGACAAGGAATTGGAGTGCTAGTGTGCCTAGAAGCATGAAGCTCAATGCACTACTCATTATAACAAATGCGAGGGAAGCAGGCCATAGGCTCATGGGAATTAATTACCACCAGGCTATCGGTATTCCAGAAGATGGTCTGTGTCTACTCAAGTATGATCATGCATGGATTCAGCAGTATCCAGAGCAACCAAGGAGCCCTTCAGTTCAATGGATCTCATATGCTTTCCTTGCTACTCAGTGACTAGTGGGAAGAGGCTCTTAAGCACTTAGAACTGCTTATTAAGAAACTGAAAATTAATTACAAAAAGTGAGTTTTAAATGGCACCCTGGAGACAAAGCATCGTTTATATTTCAAAGGCACCAAAGTTAAAAGCAGAAAGTGGCCTATAAACTTGTTTAGTGTGTTAAACAAAACATACAAACGGCAAGGGCAACAAAAGCAAAGTCATTTTCTTTTTTTTCTAGGTACTAGTGGGCTTTGAGTATTCTTTTCAGAAGGAAATATTTCATAAAGAAATGATACTGCTCTATGAAACATCTAATAATCTGCAGTACCAGGTAATAAACTGCCAAGGTATCTATAATATCTGATCCTAGATTCTATCTTAGATACAAGGGACATTGAAAGAAACTTGGACCCTAGAAAGCATATTGTTACATATTTTTGAAATATACACAACATAAACTTTTAAAATATTGGCTTTTAAAATCATGAATATGTAATTTTTAATGCAATAGTTATTTTGTCTTCAATGCTTAACCACTAATTTCAAGATAACTGAGCTCTACTCGAGCAGAACAAAGTAGTGCATAACCAGTTATTTATTAAAGTTTAAAATTGTTTAGTGTATCCAGGTGCCTGCTTATTTCCTACTGTTATTTAATATAATAAACATATTATATTATTAAACTCTGTAAATATATTTTAAACATTTTAAAGTAGCCAAAACTAAAATTCTAAATATAGTGTTGAATAATAATGAAGGCACAGTTAGAATTCATTATATTAGAGAATGTGTTAAACCACTAGATTTAAAGACTATGTTCCTACATTCTCCTCTCTCTCTCTCTCTCTCTCTCTCTCTCTCTCTCTCTCTCTGATGTCATTCATACATTTTTGTCTTTCAGATATTTATTCCTCCTACTATATATTATTTTATATTATGAAATTTAGCTATGTCTGTATAGACCTTTGTTCCTTTAAATAGTTAATTAATTATTTTATTTATTCACTTTGTATGTCAATTGCTGTCTGTCCTCCAGGTACTCCCCTCACACAGTCCCTCCCCTTCTGCTCTGAGCGGGTGGGGACCCCCTGGGTATCCCTCCCACAGTGGCACACTAAGTCTCTGCAGTGCGAGGCGTATCCTCTCCCACTGAAGCCCAAGCAGCCAGTCAGGGAAGTACGTTCCACAGGCCGGCTTTAGGCAGCTTTAGGGAGGGGCAGTTACATTTCCTGTATCCATAGTATCGTATCATGCAAGTCAAAGAAATTATACAGAAAGCATGAGCTGTTCAGGGAGACAGGTTACAAGTGCTTTGGAAAGATGAGTTAAAAATTGTTACTCTCATTATATGTTGTCATGACCACCAGAGATGAGGGTAATAAAACCGTAAGATATAGACTCCTGCATTACATTACTTCGTTGGCTCAAAATTCGACTTCCAGTCGAATATGTTCCAATTGGAGTTCATGGTTAATACTTTATCAACATGGCTTATGTAAAACTTGGCCTTGATTCCTAGTTCCATGGAAAGTGACATTTGTAGTACTCTGGGTCAGTGCTGTCCTACCAGAACATTACAGACTGGGAGTTTATAAACAATGAGAACTCCTCCCACAGGGGGAGCCTGGCTCAAGATTCAGATACTGAAGTCTGTCTCTAGTGAGGACCAGGCCACTTTTGCATCTTCTTGAGGAAACAGCCCTCATAGCCTTGGAAGTCAACAGAAAATGCTCCCTTACCTCCTGCCAGCCTCTCATGAGACGAAGAACCCAGGTCCCTTAACACCACCACTGTGAGGATTAAGTCCCAACACCAGTGTTAGAGAGGGAAGATTCACTCCATCACAGTGGTCAATAGGAGTTATTGTTATTTAGATAGAAACAAAGGTTTGCGTCTGTGCATTTCTATGACTTCCCCGAACGAAGTCTTTTACTGTGTGTATGATTCCCAATCTTAGTTGCATCTTTCAAGAGAATTTCCTTCTACTTACTTTTTTGACAAAAAGAGAGAGAGAGAAAGAAAAGAAAAAGAACCAGGGCTGTTGCTTCTTCTGTAGGCACCGTGAGCAAGACAGGAAGCAGAGTGTAGTTCTACACCAACCGTCGCCATTCTAAAAGACGTGGCTTACCAGAGACTTAGCGTTACAAGCCACCCAGAGACTTAGCAGTCACATCAGGCAACGGCTGTTCTCAGTGTCCTCGGGACAAAGAGTAGAGCAGTAAAATATCAAGTTGGGAAAGGGCCAGACTTAAGACATCCTGTGTTTTGAAAACTTAAGTTAAGTTGTTCCATGTTATCACTCCTTGTTTCTTTAACATTTTTATTGAATTTCACATCAAAACCACAATAGGAAATGTTAGCATTTTTAGGAGTTAATAAGAAATGATCCTTCATTGCTCCCAGGAAAGATGCTATCTTGGTTTTTTGTTTTTGTTTTCCTTAATAAACAATGAAGTTTAAACTGTGAGAGGCAATGTCTTCTGCCATATCATCAATTTGAAATGAGTGTGAAAGTTAATTCAAATACAAAGTTTGTGATTTTACAGTAGCAAACAAATAAAATGTTTATTATTGCATTGAAAAGTCTGTGGTAGCTGGAATGAGATTGCTACCATAGACTGTGAGTATCTGAGTGCTTGGTCTCCAGTCAGCCCCTGTCTAGGGAGGAGTAGGAGGTGTGGCTCTGCTGAGTCAGTGGGGTTGGGCTGTGAGGATTCAAAAGCCCATGCATCCCCACTAAGCTAGCTCACTCATGTTCTCTCTCTTTCTCTCTCTCCCTCTCTCTCTCTCCCTCTCTCTCCCTTTCCCTCTCCCTTCCCCTCCCCTCCCCACTTCTCCTCCCCCTTCCCACTTCCCCTCTCCTCTCCATCCCTCCCCCTCATCCCTCTTTCTTTCTCTCTTTCTTCCTCATGGCTGTTGTTTCAACATAGACACTCCCAGCTACAAATCCAGTGTCATGCCTACCTAAAGTGAGCCAGCCGAAGTATAGAAATCTTGTTATATTGATGTCATTTGTATTTAGCCATAAATTACCATAATAAAGAATTGTCAATGCAATTTTATTTACTGCTTAAATCATGTTCATGACAGTAACCTAAATATAATCAAAATATTTTCTTTGTTTGGAGCCAGGGCATCACCCGATGAGTTTGCTTTGAGAGGCCTTTACCTTGTACAGATTGGGAAAGCCAGGAAGGTGGCTGTTACCAATGAAGAGGCTTTGAATAGGTCTGCTCGGCTCAGAAAGGTACCCATAGCAAGAAAGTTGGAGTCATTCTTTGTAAGAGAGAAGAGTGGTGGTGGGGGAGCCTCAAATAGGGCCTGAGGAGGAGAAATGTCTGTGAGGTTATGTTGAGGTATGGAAATTAGTATTAAATTAAAAAATTATAGAAAGAATATTTCTAGGCAGAGTTGAATAAGTTGCCTAAAGGTGGAAAAAAAGAGAAAATATAGACAAGCATAGTAGGGACACAAGCAGTGTCTGGGACATAGTAGGGAAACAAGCAGCGCCTGGGACATAGTAGGGAGGTCAAGCAGTGCCTGGAACATAGTAGGGAAAAAAGCAGTATCTGAGACATAGTAGGGATGCAAGAGGTACCTGGGACATAGTAGGGATGCAAGCAGTATCTGAGACATAGTAGGGATGCAAGCAGTGCCTGGGACATAGTAGGGACACAAGCAGTGCTTGGGACATAGTAGGGAGGCAAGCAGTGCCTGGCACATAGTAGGGAGGCAAGCAGTGTCTGGGGAGAGTACTAAAGACTGAGCAGTGCCTCAATGTTTGTTACTCAAATGTGATAGGTAAAAGATTAGTAACTATGGAGGAGCTCTGTATGGTGGATTCGATCTTGATAACAGTGGAGGAGATCAGAAAAGACTCATCTGGTGAGGTTAAAACTGAGGTTAGATAGAATTGTAATTGTGCCCTGAGACTACAGCATCAGAGTGGGTTTCAGTAGGAGAAAAGAATGAAGAGATTGTGGCAATGGGAATTTCAATATGAAACCTCCTGATACAACAGATTTGGAAGACAGTGCAAAAACAACAACACAAACAAACAAAACAGCAAGACCAAAACAAACAGCAACAACAAACCAACTTATTAATAACTTTGATTTGGAGAGCTTGAGTTGGCTGGGTTGCTAACACTTCCTGTCTTTTCAGAGGACCCTACTTCAGTTCAGCGAACACGTGGCAGCCCACAGCCATCCTTAGCCCTGCTTTCAGGGCACGGGGAACCCTCTTGTGCTTTCTGTGGGTCCCAGGCATGTATGCAGTACATACTCATAATCCTATACAAAGGCAAAAGCAAATAATTTTAGAACTGATTATGGATTGAGATGATAATATTTGGGTTCAATAAAACATGTTACTAAAGTTACTTTGACATGTTTTATGTATGGCTTTAAAATGTACTTAGTAGAACAACTGCAAGTTCTGAAAATTTACTCTAAATTTATAGTAAAACTTAAAACAAATCAATAAAACATTGTTTCGTTTGAACAGTGCCAGGACAGGAGATCCTCTGCCAGGTTTTCATTTATATTTTCTCTTTTGTCTCTCAACTCCAGCTTTCCTCAGATGGTAATTAGCACAAAGTTTAACTTCTAAGCTTTTAATTCCTAGCCACAGACGTTGCAGTCCCTATAGCGACTTTCCTGTTCTCCAGAGGCATGTGTCGTTTAAGTCAGTTTCCCAGACTTGTCAAATCTTCCCGGGGTCTTTGCAGAATCCCACAGTCTAAGCCTCTCCCAGGTCACAGACAAGAGCCCCAGGCTGGCCTCCGACAGACCTGTTTAAAGCTCTTTCCTTGGGAGGCGGGGTCCACAGTGTCTCTGCACATGGAATCTTCCTCACCTGTTGAACTATGGTTCCCTCTTTTCACTGTGCTGGTGCCACCTCCAGCTGACTGAAACTATCCAGTCTTCTTGTCCTGTGTCGGAGTTCCCCCTCCATCTGCCCTGTCCCTGTCGGAGTTCCCCTTCCCATCTGTCCTGCTCACCCCTTCCCACCCTCACCAATAAGAAGCATGTTTACCTGTGGTCCCATTACCAGTGCAGATAAATGTTGTCTATTTTGATGTATACAACAACCCAAGAGACACATTTGAGTCACCTGGAAGCTTTCAAACATTTCCAAGGCTAAGGTCAAGTCCCTAATACTTTTGCGCTCTGACAGGCCATGGACATTAGAATTTTTGTCTAACACCGTGGTGCATAGCAGTGTTGAGAATCTTGGGTGGTGAACAGTAGCCTCCTTCTTGCTTTGCCACACTTTGGTGAAATGGTTTACAATATCCGTTTGGTCCTCTTGGTCCACTAGGGTGGTGGACTGTGTCTCGTTTTCTTTGTGCTCAGTTTTAGCTGTGAAGAGGCTCAAGTGAGTAGGTCGGGGAGTTTCCCTCTGTGTGGGTCGGTGGCTAACGGAGAACAGTACTGCTGAGCAATGTGGAAAGGAAGTGACGTAAGAGAGAAAAGCCTCTCTGAATACGCATGCCAATAACCTGGAACAGAGGGCTGCACTCTTAGAAAGTGGAGCTGGGGAGATGGCTCGTGTGCAAGCTGCTTTCTTGCACTTTAGTCTTGTAATTATGAGACTGGGGTTGGCATCCCAAGCCATCCGTAAGTGCCCAGGCAAGTGGGCCCACTGGAATCCCAGCTCCGGTGAGATGGAAACAGGAAAACCCTGGGGCAAGCTGGCTGGCTAGACTAGCTGAATCCCCGGGCTCTACGAAAGACCCTGCCTCAGTACATAGGATGGAGGGTGATCACAGAAGACAAGTGATATCAGCTCTGGGGTCCACATGCACGCATGCATGCAAGCTGTCCCACCTCAGCTTGTGACCATGCCATGCATACCACGCATGTGCCAAAAACGGAAATGGGGAAAATGTGCCAAAAAGTGGTCCCAATTATAAGATGATTCTCTCAAAAGAACAGGTGCCTGGCACACAAATTAAGTTACCTTTCCATACGAAAAATAATCGAGCAATGAGAAAGGCTTTGGCCCAGGGGGACACACACAAACGAAGAGTGCTTTAGGAAGGACAGTTACAACATAATGGATTACTGCTCTCAGAGGGCTATGAAGAGAATAATATGGAAAAAAAAGCAGACAAACAAAATGATTAAAGGAAAGAAAGGAAAATCGTCAGAAAGAGAGAAGGTCCGTGCATCTTTGAAAAAGTAACAAATAATGGTGAAGAGAAGCTCTTTTTACAGGGACCGTGAAGATGACAGTGTAGATGAAAATCTACAGAGCTGAGTAACCCTAGAGGGAAAAAAGGAAGCCTTTAACAGAGGTTTCTGCTGAGGAACAGGCTGTGGTTAAAGTGGCCGGGTTGGAAGGCTACAAAGCTCACTGGACTGAAACTTGAAAGACCTAATGTCTGGAACTATTTCGAAGGCCCTTTTATTTTGTCTTTATCCCACTTTGGATGGATGAATAGGAGGAGGGGACCCTCGGTACCAGTCTAAGGCCAGGTGGGAAACTGGGCATCTCAAGCAGCTCCAATGCCCAGTCAGAAGTACTAAAGGACAGGGGGTGACTGCCTTCTGTGGTGGAGGAGGCACGGAATTTGGATCGGTCTTCCGTGCCACCTTGCATATCGTAGCAATGCAGATGGACTCCAGAAGGGCAGTTTTAGGCCACTGAGGTGTGTGAGGCTGCAGCAGAAGATGGTGATGTCAGCGTCTGCCGAGAGGGATGCTGTTTCAAGGCTACTGGACTGGCCACTTGAGATGAGCCACAAAGAATGTGGACAGAAACATCTTATGAAAACCGAGGAAAACAGGAACGGGAATGAATCATCTTAGTGTTGATTTCTAGTTCCAGAACATCAGGGAGCTACGTTAGAAGGGATTGGCACTGAGATTTCACCCCAGACAAGGCACTGGGAATCTCAGATGTACAGAAGGGCACTTGGGAAAAGAAAAAGACAGGACAAAATGCAAACAAGACGCATCAGACCCCTAAAATAGTGGCAGCTGTCAGAATTCAGAAGACACTTGTAGTATTTTGGCCAAGTGGTAAGAACTCCTGTGGGCTCATCTTACCAACCAACATTCATGGCATCCAAGGAAAGGCAGAGACAATTTTAACATGTGTTTAAATAGATTTTCTTGAAGTAAAATACTGGGTTCCAAGCTATCTGAGCCACAGACCATATGAATATATAATAAACACTTTTAAATGTTTCTTATGATTCTGAAGTCCTCTCAGAAATAAAGCTAAGGGCTTTTAAAATGTCTTTAAGAAGCCATTGTGCCTGAACCGCCCCAGTGTGGTAAGATTGACCTTCCCAGATGCATTCGCTCATTTGTGAAGTGTGAGGAAGATCTTAATGTAAATGAAAATTAAACATCTGGAAAGTAAGAACTAACAGTTATTAAGTAAACTTAACAGTGGTGGTGCACGCCTTTAATCCCAGCATGCAGAAGGCAGAGGCAGGCTGATCCCTGAGTTTGAGGACAGCCTTGTCTACAGAGTGACTTCCAGGGCAACATTCACAGAGTAACCCTGTCTCAGGAAACCAAAACAAATTTAAAAAAATAATTGACCTCAACACTTACAATCTTGTGGTTATTAGGTGTCAGAAAAGGTAAAAATAGTTTTCAGTATCTACTAAAGCTACGTATAAATTCCGTATGCTATTCAACTGATAGTCGTTCAGGATAGATTTACTGGATACCTAACCTCCAATTATTCATTGGCGAAGTCTCTCTCTCGGCAGCCATCCACTCACAATCTGTGTTCTAGCAGAAGCTTAAATCTAATTTGTTTTTGTGAAGTACAAATCATTCTGTGGAGTAAAGTTGATAGGAGCCACTTGAAATAGAGGTTTGGGGGGGATTTTTCAACTGCTGAATTCCGTAGACTTCAGAAGCAGATTCCTACCCTCAAGACATACAGACATTAAAACAGCAAACGAATGAACAAGGGAAGGGACATGTGCTAGTGGGCATGGTAGAGTTGAGGCCTTGCTTTGCTTTTCTTCTGAAATAGTTTTACAAATTTATATGTTTTTAAAGCTCTGTGTGTGTGGGTCTATGTGTGGGCATGTACACCAAAGGACAGTGGTATCAGGTCCCCTTAGAACTGGAATTGCAAGCAGTTGTGAGCCACTCACCCGGGTCCTGGGAACAGAATCTGGGTCCACTGTGAGAGAACTAAGTGCTCTTAACTAAGGATCCAGGTCTTCAGCCCTCGGGGAGTTTTTGATAAAGTCTAATTACGGTTCTAGTCCTTTCCAGTTTCACACGTGGTTTGAATTAGCATCTCCTGCTCTTGGAAAAAAAATATTACATCTTAACATTGTACTTAGAAAACTAAATATTTTTCGCAAGGAAGTTAACAGTGGCCTTGTTGAGAAATATTTTTGTGATGCCAGGTTTTATATCCCTGTCTCTTGTGATGCTAAATCTAGTCCATGGCACAGACAACTGAAATCTAACCCTGATGATTAGGGCAGAGTTGGTTTATAAGGGCTTAAGCTCAGATGTGAAAGCCCAGCTCTGGACTCTAAGCCTGCGTGTTGAGAATGGTGTCAGATGCCTGCTGTAACAGCACACGGATGTTCAGCCTGCAGCTCTCGCTCCTCTCACCTAGGAACCAATGTGTTTTTACCTCTCAGCCCTGATTGACAGCACCTTCCCTTCTCATATCCTCTAGTGACCTTGTCCATTTGAAAAGGATGTCATGCTACTTATTTAATAATTAGTGTGTTTTCAGTGTATGCATTCATATGTGTGCCTGTGTGCATGCTGGTGCATGAACACATGTGTGCTGCAGGCCAGAGGTCATCAATGGGTGTCTTTCTGTATCTCTCCACCCCTTAGTTTTTGAGAGAGGGTCCACATAGCCTGTAGCGTACTCACTCAACAAGACTAGCTGACCAGTGTGCTCTAGGAATCCTCCTGTCTTCACCTGCTCAGCCATAGGATTGCAAGCACATGCCACTATGCCTTTTATGTGGGTGCTCGTGATCGAAACTGTGACAAGCACTGCAATGGCTGAGTCACATCCCTACAGCCCCTATATGATATTTTGAGAAATGCATGTACTGTATACTGTTTATGTCAGGGTGGGTCAAACACTTTCCACAAGAGTTTGGCTTGGTAGCGAAACACTCAAACTTCTTGCTTCTTGCTCTTTTGAGATGTGTAGTGTGCTTATATTATTGTGAGATTTCCCAGTGTGCAGAAGTGAAGTCAGAAGTCCAGAGGGATCTACACACTCCCATGGTGATCACAACACTCTTCACAATAACCAATAAAAGGAATCAGGCGTTGTACCCGTAATCTAATGACTGGGCCATGATGTACAATGCCAATATTATTCAATTATAAAAAGATGAAACCCTTTTGTAAATATTAATCTGTCTTTGCTGACTAAATTGTTACTGTTTTGTGTTACCACCAAAATATATTCATTTAAATGTTTCTCCCTCGCTGTCTTTGTCCCCTGAATGTGCTCTTCTGTTCTATTCTTGGAAAGCACTACTGGTTTATTACTAGGCAGTCTGTCAGCTCTCAGGTGAGAATGTCCTCTTCACTTGGATTCGGAGTCCCCAGCTGTAATCAGGTTTCAGTGCCACCCTGGAAATCTGTCTCCATGCCTGATCTGATGTATCCCACATATAAACCTCTTTGGCCAAGTTAGAAAGGGGATAGGGTAATGATTGGTTTTATATTTGCTGGGCAGAACAGGACAGGTCCACTGTGTTCTCCTAGAGGGTCTCTAGCACCCACCCACTCAGTCAGTTACCATGGGCTTGGCACTTGCTTAGGAGTCCAGACTCTAGGAATCTTTGCACTTAAATTACTGCCTATCTCATGGTTTTAGTGGAAACAAAGGGTTCATTAGTATTTGCAATTAAGAGCCATCTGCTCCCTGAATTTTTAACTTATCTAATTAAGAAAATTGCTTTACATAAGGGAAAAACTGAAGCAGATGTTAAGGTATCTGTTATAGATCTGGGGAGACGGCTCGATGGGTACAGTGCTTGTCATGCAAGCATGTGGACCTGAGTTCATTTCCCCAGAATCAGGAGGAATGGCACACGTTTGGGACCCCATTACTGGGAGGGGGCTATGGAAACTGAAAGAGACCAGGGGATCCAGAGGACTTCCTGACCAGACAGCCCAGCTGAAATGACAAGCTTCAGGCTCAGTGGGAGACTCCACCTCCAAAATAAGGTGGAAAGAGACAGAAAGAGGTCAACCTCTGATTTCTACAGGTACCTACACGAATAAATACATGTACAACACGACTCATCCTCACATGCAACTTGCATGAACACACAGATGTCTGCTACCAAGGGCCTGCAAGTCTAGACGCTTTCAGTGTAAATGCAGCTGACTTTGGAGCACGTCATCTATGGAGTCACAGGTCACCAGAATGCACGGTCACATGGCCGAGAGGGTTCATGGTGGGAGGTTCTGTCCCAGCTGCATGCACAGTTGCAGGCAGGCAGTGCAGCACAGTCTTGAAAACCCCAATTAGACGTGAACACCAACTCTTCTGGGTTTGGGATGCTGTTCAGTGGTAGACTGCTTGCCACACAAGGCTAAGGCTCTGAGGCATGTCCTTAGTACCAGGTGGTGATGGTGGTGCTGGTGACAGTGAGAGAGTGTCCACGATGGTGGGGTGGGCACAGCAGCAGGCAGCAGGCCAAATCTGTAACTGCAAACGCCAATTCCAGAGGGCGAAATGGAAGAAGGGCAAGGTTATAAAATCTTAAAGCCCACCCCATAACTTTCTCCAGCATGGCTCTACTTCCTAAAGTTCAGTGACGTCAGCAAACAGTATCACTCACCAAGGAGCAAGTGTTCAAATCTATGGGGAAAATTTCTCATTTAAACCACCACGGGGGCTTCTTTCTGAGCACAAACTCAGGTGAGATGAACTTTGATTTTTTTTTATTACTTATGTATAGACTATACACATGAGATCATGCTTTGTTATTTGTTTCATGTACGTAATAGCAAATTGATTGCAAGTAAAATAAACTGATTAACGTGGCCTAAGTTTATTTTATTCATAATAAATTAAACTTAAAAATTAATATCAAAAGCAAAAACCTATGTAACCCATGCATCCACATGATAAAATGGTAAAATGAATATAAAATGATAGTACAGGTCTGAATCTTTCTTTCAAATAGGTAACATAAGGATATATATTTAAATTGAATGTCTATTTTTTTCTTTTCTTTTTGTTGTTGTTGTTGTTTGTTTTTTTAATTAGATATATTTCTTTACTTACATTTCAAGTGTTATTCCCTTTCCCAGTTTCCTGTCAATAAGTCCCCTTCTCCCTCCCCCATACAGGTATTCCCCCCATACATCCCCCTTACTGCCCTCCCATATTACCTCTGCACTGGGGATCCAACCTTGGCAGGAACAAGGGCTTCCCCTTCCACTGGTGCCCCAACAAGGCTATTCTCTGCTACATATGCAGTTGGAGCCCTGGGTCAGTCCATATATAGTCTTTCTGTAGTGGTTTAGTCCCTGGAAGTGCTGTTGGTTGGCACTGTTGTTCTTATGGGGTTGCAAGCTCCTTCAACTCTTTCAATACTTCCTCTAATTCCCCCTAAGGGGAGATCCTGTTCTTAGTTCAGTGATTTGCTGCTAGCATTGACCTCTGTATTGGACATGCTCTGGATGTGTCTTTCAAGAGAGATCTATATCTGGTCCCTTTCAAATGCACTTTTTAGCTTCATCAATCTTATCTAGTTTTGGTTGCTGTATATACATGTGGGCCAGGCTCTAAATGGCCAATCCTTCAGTCGCTGCTCTAAACTTTGCTTCCATATCCCCTCTTGTACATGTTTTTCCCCCTTTTACAAAGGAGTGGGAGCATCTGCATTTTGGTTATCCTTCTTCTTGAGCTTCCTGTGGTCTGTGGATTGCATTTTGGGTAATTCGAGCTTGTGGGCTAATATCCACGTATCAATGAGTGCATATCAAGTGTGTTTTTCCGTGATTGGGTTACCTCACTCAGGATGATATTTTCTAGTTTATTCCATTTGCCTATGAATTTCATGAAGTCGTTGTTTTTGATAGCTGAGTAGTACTCCATTGGGTAGATGTAGCCTTAAGTGTTTAGCCTCCCCATCTCAGACAACAGCCAGTGTACTTCATATCACCACCCAAATCCTGGGTTTCTTCCATGTTCTACCTCACTCTCACACATGCCTTTCTCCTCTACTACTTTGGTTGTAGCCCCTGTATATTTCATAAGTTGCCTATTGAGTGTCCAACTCATCCTGATAGTACTGCTCAAATCATCTCCCTAAAGCTCTCATCATTTGCCTGTTACAGAAGTTCCACAGCCTTAAATATAGACTTGAACTGAGCACACAGAGCTTGTGTTATGCCTTCTGTGTCCACACATTCTGACTTCACCCAGAACAAACAGCCTTCTTCCATGTCGCCTCACAGTGCCATCATCTTCCCAGGTGATCTCTATCTGCCTCAAACGTCCTCCTTCCATGTCATCTCAATAGAAAATGCATATACAAGTATCTCTACCTGTAGGAGAAATCAGTCTTGGCTTGCCCATCTCTAAACATAATTACCTCGATCACGAATGCCTGTTGGAAGTTTTCTGCATTCTGGGTGCTGTTCTAGGCATCTTGCTGTCTGATTGTCTGTGTTGACATTCATAGACATAGCCATCAAATTCACAGTCACCATCTGAGAGATTCACCATCAGGACTGAGGCACACAAATGGTTTAGGTGAGGAGCCAAGACTATACCCAGTCATAAATTATAAGATGTATGGAAAGAGTGACTGAGAAAACAGTCTAGAAAATGAATGCCTTTAGTATCTCAGTTGGAGCAGACCATTAAGCTTTACAACTTCTCTTCCAGACCACTAAGACCAGAGTGAATGATAAGCTAAGTAGATCCATGAGAGCACAGAGGCATTTGTGAGTGTTTATTGGGTGAGTTGGTTGGAAAATATGAGTCATCTATATAAGATGAGGCCCAGAATCCTGTTCCAATAGAAAGATGTTCAAAGTCATTCAATGTGTTTCTTGAGATGGCCAGAATCCCAAAAGATGCATGACTTCTTTAATCGGAACTTTGAAAAAGACCTATTTCCAGTTTTCTTTCATAATCTTCAAGTACAATTTCCAGCATCTAGAGTGTAGCCATGTCTCCATTCTTCTCAGTCATTCAAACAAGCAGAGTCAAGCAGTGTGAGAGAGAGAGAGAGAGAGAGAGAGAGAGGAGAGAGAGGAGAGAGAGAGAGAGAGAGAGAGAGAGAGAGAGAGAGAGAGAGAGAGCCCATCAAGGGTGGGTAAGAGCTGTGAATGCATGGTTGAGTATTCTGAATGTAATCCCAACTTTGACAACTCCTCACAGTATATGTTGAAAGGGATTTAGTCTTACTTACATTGAGTCTCTGTGGAGTCCAGGCTTCACAGGCTCACCTGATTCAGTAACTTGATAGAATTCCTCTCTGACCCCTCTCTTTAGGTGCCTGACTTGCTTGGTCCTTGAAGCTTCCTGGGAGCCTGGCTATTAGAATTTGACTCATTGCCTGCTCTAGTTAATCTTTTTCTCAGAGTCTTCTGCCTGGATACTAGCTCTGAGACCTGATCGCATGCATCCGTTCCATGGAGAATTCCCGAAAACCTCACTACACAGACTTGCTCGCCTTCCATGCACGTTTTGGCATATTGCTGGATGAGCTGCAGCTGGAGATCAGTTCCCTGTCATCTGTCTTCCCAGATCTGGGGCTGAAGCAATCTTAGCTGTGCTCCTATATATGCTGTGTTCGCTCCAGCGTCTCTGGGGCCCTTGCCAGGGCCTCTTTCCTGCCACCCAGGACTATGCTCCACATTCCAGGCATTGCTCCAGCTGCTATGTTTTCATACCACACTGTACACCATTCCTTTAGCGTTGGTCAAGCCTGCCAAGGCTTCCTTCCCTACACTACTTATCTTAGTCTTATGAAATATTTTAAGTTTCTAGAATTCTTCTATGGGATCCAGCAATCTTTACAGATAAGAATTATGGTCTGCCTACAGTATTCTTCAGTGTCTGTCACAATGCAATATACAAGGTGGGAAATGTTTGAATTACTTCATTATAGATCTAAGTTATTTGTTATGTGTGAATGCATTACATACATTCATGAATTTACCAAAATTATTTGACTGTGATCAAGTCAGTTGGTTATGACCCAGAATAATAGGACAACAACAAACCCTTGTAATATGTAAACTGAAGACATTGCTGGTTACCATTTCCAATGAAGATTGCCAAACCAGCAGAGAACTGTCTAAGCTTCAGAAGTCCATTAGCTTGGAGAGGTGCTCATGTCATGGCAGCAGCAAAGTCAGTTTGCAGTGTCTCTAAGACTCTCTGACAAGACCTGGTTAAACAGATCTTTTAACAGAATGCTACTAGCTGCCTGAGCTAAATTTGTTGATGTCTGATACATTTTAAATAGCCCCAAATTGTCATTTTTTAATCCTGCTTCTCAAATTCAAAAAACATACCTCTTTTTTTAATCTGAAGAAATGTTGTTTTTCTAGGTAGTCATTTCTTTGAAAATTAAAAAAACTCTTGAAAATGCAAACAAATTTCAATATCCAATTACTTCAGACCATTTTGTACTATTGCAAAGAATCATTGACTGTTTCTTAAACCTATGAACTATAAAATACACACATATACATGTGTGCACAATATGCATACATGCACACATACACACATGCACAACACACACATGCACAGCACACACACATGCACACATGTACATGTGCACATGTACATACACATGAATACATATACACATGCACATATAATATACATGCATGAACACATACATGCACAATACACACACATGCACACATATACATGTGCACACATACATACACATGAACACATATACACATGCACACATACATACAAATGAACACATATACACATGCACAACACACACAGGCACATATACATGTGCATACATACATACATGTACACATATGCACATATACACACAATTTCTTAATTTATAAATTCATGAAATTTTAAATTACAGATAAATTTTCTTGAGCTTTTACAAAATTAAAATGGTTTGTTTGTATCTCCTTAATGTACCAGCCTTCTCATGGCTTCTACTCTATAATTACTGTTTTCTGGTGTTCAGTTCACATTTAAGAGTGCATGCCTGCTAGCTAAGCATTGTGTAACTTGTCTACATGCCAATTCCGTCCCTCATTTTAAGGCATGCTTCACCTTAACCTTCAGTTTCTTTTAAAAACTAATAATGACATTGCTGACAGTGTTCACCTGGAAATATTAAAACAAGAGTAAGCTTCGTCCATGCACTGTGTCCAGAGACAACCGCAGAGTTCTGCATGGTCTCCGCATTTTTAAAGTCTACACATTACGGTGTGTAATTTGGAAAATGAGGCAGAGTGACTGAGACCATGCACAGGTTCTTGGCTGTACATCTGCTCCTTCATGAGCCCGTTATGGTTTTAAAGCTGGCGTTGGGAACGCTGGCATGGAACGCTCTCTTTTCTAACATACTATGTGACAGTTTAGCAGAAGGGATAAATACCAAGACTATTTATTAGAACCAGCAGGGCCGAAGTTTTACTTTTAATTGTGCCAAGGATGAAACTATCTGTAAATATAAGAAATCCTGACTGGAAGAATAGTGTTGGCTCAAAGTAATGGACTGAAAGGCATGGAAATCTTGGCTTGCTTAGAAAATGTAAATACTTTCCAATATGTACACATAGTATACAAAAGTATACACACAAATTAATATAGACAGTTCCAGATATGGATATCCACAGACATTTACACACCTACCTGAAACTAGAAAATGTAAACATGTGTATTCCATTTACAGTTTCCAGCCTCATGCTGAAAATAAAGTATAGAGGTCTCTGGTATCCTCACACTGCTCATGGAGATAGTTTACAAAAAGAAACCAGCATAATTCATTTTCAAGTCCTGCTAACAAGAAGTACTATGCATGAGGAGCGACGACCTTACTTTATTAGTGCCTTCGAGGCAAACATTTTTCAATCAACGCTAATTTGCATATAATTTATCAAGAGAAAAGAAGTGCAAAATAATTTTGTTTAAAGATTTCCCTTCGTTTTCAGTGTCATTAGCAGTTCTGACTAACCCAATTTTGACAATCTCATCAGGCGCTTTTAGAAAATCTCTCTGAACTCATCTGGAGGATGCATTAATTCCTAAGTGTCTTCTATTGCATTACAGCCTAGCGGAGAGGCACAGTCTGCTGCAGATGTTTATGTGAAATGCAGTTAACACTCCGCCAATTTAGTTTTTATAGGGACACAATCAATTTTTATTCATTTAAAAACCAGAATGCTTTCTTTTATTGTGTGCAGCCTCTCCTGATTGTATAGCTAAACAAATTATTTCTCTGTTTGTACTAAATGGTACTATTGGGGAAGGGCGATGGCCTGGTGTAAGAGTACCGCATACATCAGGCAAGTAAACAATGGATCTCTCTTAGGGTATGCCCCCTCACAGTGGGTTACTTAAAACATCTTCTTAAAAGTTTTACTTACAGTAAATAGACATAAATGAAATGTAAATCTTGCAGGGGACTATCTATAGTCTGTGTCATTCGATCTTGAATTTTAATAGAGTTTTATAGTTTTTAAGCTACATTCGCATATGTTAGGTTGCATAATTTATGACAATCAGGTTGTGTTATTACAACTTTGGAATACTTATTCACTTCCACTGTTCTAATAATTCCTTAAATTGTACGTACAGGCTTATTGCAGTGCAACTAAAAGTGTATCATTAAATATCAGTATAAACAATATATACCAAAGCACTCTTGGTGATGTGGGAGAAATACATTTGCTTGCTTAAATACTATAAAATCTATTTTATCTAACTTTTTGACTTTTTCTTTTCCATGTGTGTATATGTGTGTGCACGTTTGCATGCATGTGAATTCACATGTGCATGTGTGTATGTGTGTGTATGCACGTGTGTTATGGACAGCGAAGGTTGATGTTGGGAATCCCCCTTGGTGGCTTTTCCATTTTGTCTAGGAAGAGTCTCTCGATCAAACTCAGAGCTCACCAATATGGCCGGTCTCACTAGACAGCTTCGGAGATACTAAGCTCTGCTCCCTCAGGATTCACATGGCAGAAACCTTAACCCTAGAACCACCTCCCTGACCCATATCTAACTCTAATGGATCCACATAAAACTGCAAAAACACAGCAGAACCGGCATCAGCTACTGCACCCTCAGTGGGCTGTTGACATACCTGGGTCCACCCAAGCTGGAAGTGGATTGAGTACTGTCAAGAAAGGCCCTGGGTCAAGAGATTGCCTTACTTCGCAGTTGATAAGGGAACAGCTCTGTACAAGGGAACAGATCCCCTCTCATGTGGTAAACCTAAGTAAGACCTGCTTAATCGTGTGTCTAAGAAGTTCTGTGAGCTTGAGATTTAAGAAGAATGGGTAATAGCATAAACATGGCTGAAAGGAAGAAGAAAGTCCTCTAAGTCATTCCTTGTTTTGTTTTAATAGCTTTTTATTCCCCCAGGATATTTAAATACATGAGTAGATCCTGGCTGCACATTGACTTATCCCTAAGACAAACATTTGGGGATTACATTTATTTAGTTTGTATTCCAATAGATAATTTTAATAGTAAAAAGGAAGAAAGTGAATGTGTTTATGAATCAAATATGCATCAACCCATTCATTCATAAAACACAGTAACCTGGTATCACTATCTATTAACCACCAAAGAATAATCCATGTGTACCCTGACCCCAAGAAGCTCACACATCATTTAAACATTAAATAGATAAGTGATTTAAAAGCAGGTTGGACTGGGAATGTAACTCAGGTGGTAGAATTTACCACCCAGCATGTGCTAAGCCCTGAGTTCCTGCCCCTACATAAATGGGCGTGGTGGTGCAAGCCTGTCACTATCCAAGGCTGGGGGACAAGAAAGTCATGGTTATTCTTGGGGTTCATACTTGTGGATCTTAAAGCCAGTGTGGGATACATGGAACTATAGCTTAGAAAAAACCAATTAGACAAAGAACCCTAACAAATACTCCTGCCCCCCAAGAGACAAATAATAGGACAATTGGAAATGTAGCCCTGACTTTAGAGTTTCCAGAGAGCAGCTATGATTGCATTAGTGAAATGAAGGTCATCGAATCAGTTCAAGGTCAGGGTGATGGATCAGGAGGTAGAGCATTTGATATGCAAGCATGAGCATTTGAGTTTGGACCCCCAGCACCCATATAAGAGGGAGACACAACAGCAAGCTGCTGCAGGGTTGCTGGAAGCAGCCTTATGCTCCACAGCTCCCTGGAAGCCAGTCTAGACAATGGGTGCACTCCATGTTCTCCAAGAGACCCGTCTCATGCAAAAGGTTGGAGAGCAATTAATAGAAACAGCAGCTATTAACCTTCAATCTCTACAATGTGTTCCTGCACAACACACACACACACACACACACACACACACACACACACATGCACACACACACACATGCATGCACATGATTTTAAAAATAATACAATTTTTAAGTATAGTAAATCTAGAGAATAACAGTTATGGCATGGGAAAATACAAGAAGATATATCATATCCTGAAAGAATGACGAGAAGATGGGTGGAAAGATAATTATGGAATAGCTGTCTAGTTTATTTTACAGATACCTTTGCCATGTGTTCAACGGTGTGGAAGCTGCTGTAAACACATGTGTATGTGTATATGTCCACATAAAAGTGAATATATACGTACATACATATATACACGTTTGTAAACAAATGTTGCCTTGTTAGAAGTATGAGGAGGTATGCTTAGACTTTTGGTTGTATGCATGAATTTTGTGAAGATTGCATTCTGCTCTTAAATTTTGTTTTATTATTAAGGCTTTAGTAAAAGTTTTCTGAATCACTGTTTTTTTTTTTTTCCTATGTCCTATGAGCACTTCAGTTAATTTGTCTCTACCGGCAGCATGAGTTCACGCCTGTCTGTGCGGTTTCAAGCTGAACATGTTCCTGGGTTAAATGTGTAAGCTCTGCAGGGAGCTCTCTGGCCACATTCTGAAGAACTTCATCTCCTTGACTATCTTTTACCCTTTGTGTTACTCTGAATTTTCCTTTGACAAGAATTCTCTTCTGTTCTTTTTTACAACCAGGAGAAACAATGCAAATAGGTTTTCTGAGTTGAATTACTGACACACCTTACCTAATTGTGTAAGGCTTTTCCCCTGCAGCAGCCCTCTTACCACAGAGATCCTGTGCAAGGAGTGTCTTTGGAGAAACAGCTTAGTAGAAACCACATTCTTTCTTATTTACGTTGATTTCATTGTAACTGTGAAGGAGGAATTTAGACATCTAAATTTGTAAGATTATGTGCTAGATGATAAACCATGCTTCTCAAGTATTCAATTTGTCATTAAATGGTATTTACAGTTATTAACCTTACTGAAAATTAATTAATGTGTGCGTGTGATTTTTTTAAATGTTTAATGGAAGCATCGTAATTCAGATAGTTAGAAAAATAAAACTGTCCCCTGATATTTGATTCTCTTTTCTCTACAATATTCCACATCCAACTTATTCACAAATAAGGTTGGCTCTGCCTATTAAAAAATTAGGAATTGCCCCCTCCCTCTCTTGGTACTTCATGGTTGATACACCAGCCCCTAACTGAGCTACTGAAATGGCCTCTTCCTTCTCCGTTCCACCTGGTTTTGTGTCTGTTGTGCTGCCTGAGGTGCTCTGCTAAGATGCATGTGGGATCCTGTCACTGCTGTCCAGAGCCTCTGTGGATTCGGACTTCACCAGGATTAGCAGTGAGTGCCTTCGAGACAGAGGGGTCTGATCCTGCGTCATTACTACACCTCCTCCTTTGAATCGGTGACAATGCTTCAGCCATGCTTCTGGTCTGTTATTCCTTGAACCATCAATCGCTCTTTAACTTAGGACCTTAGTCTTGACTCTTCCTGTAGTCTAGAATGTTCTTTCTCTCTGGCATCTGTTTCCTTGGGGATTCTTAGCTTCCTCCCTCCCCTCCCCCACTGAAGCTCCCTAAGCTTCAGCAGGTCAGTATGCTTCCTACTGTACTGATTCCCTTCTAAGTACAAGCTACATTCTACCCCTCTTCAATGCTTCTCTCCCTACTTGAGCATAAGAACTTGGTTCTGTTTGATTTAAAGCCATTCAAATGATCTTAAAATGTTATGGCTACTTATTTCATTCCCAAGTCAGAAATATTCTAGGAAAACCAGAGAAACTGGAGTGTCCTGAACTTTTCCTATTCTTTTTTCTTTTCAAATCTTTCCTCCCACCTCTCTGTATATGCAGGTATTTTTATTTTTTTAGATACTAGAGTTCTGTGGGTCATTCTAAGCAAACATAAATACGTGTCTTTCCTACTACTAGAAGTACATCTACTTAAGGCTGCAGGAGAGTCCCTTCATGTGAGGGTACTAAGTGTGGGCTTCAGGGCTTGCTGAAGCTGACCAGATAGCTAGCTAATGCTGACTGCACCTCTAAGACTCATCAGACTTTAGCCTGGTCTGTTGACTGCAACAGTAAAGGCAAGCACTTCCTAATTCGAAAGTTCCGATACTGGGACATAAAGAGTGATATGTCCAAAGATATCTAAAGCAACATAATATGGAGTTGGAGAAAAACTTAGATGATATGATTGCATTCAAAGATCGGGGCTTTACAGTGAAGATGGAGATAATGATGTCACAGAGTGGGTCCTAATGTAATATAATGTAACCTCTTTTGAAAACAGGGAAGTGTGTGGGTCCAGAGGAACCACTGTGTATGCACCACACAGTATATCCAGCCTCCTCTGTGAGTCAGGTTCACAACGGAGCTTCAAGAGTGCAATTATTTCCGCTTATTACTCTGGGTCTATTGTCTTTATTTACACCTAAGTGGGGGTGATTATGCTAAGCCTTAAGTATGAAATTGTTGAAAACAAAACTGTGGTCCTCAGAGGCTGATGGTCTCCTTAAGTAAGCAAGATACACACACTCCATAGCTCTGCATACGGCAAAAGCTTAGAAGGAAATACCCGAGGAAATCCGCAGGAATACTGGGGCCCTCTGAAGTGAGGGGAGCAGAGGGGAGGGCGAGAGAGTGGTAGCAGGAAGATACTCGCATTGCTCTATGCAGTGTGAACAGCAAATGTGTGGTGTCTGGGAGATGGGACAGGAGAGAGGAGTGTTTCAGACCCCTAGAGTAAAGGGAGTCATTGTGACAACTTGTCAGTTGTAGACTCCACAAACAGTCATAGACCAACCCCAAAGGTTATGATTAGCTAGGTCATAAATGCAGCAGAATGGCTTTGGAAAAATATCATGGTAGATAGATATGTGCAGGATGGTGTCAGGGATTAACTCTGTGTGAAGGAGATACCCTCCACACTCTATTTCAGTAGCAGGCTGTTCTCAAAGTGGTTTGTTGATTGTCTTAAAAAGCAGGAACTCATAATTAAATAGGTCCCCAAATACTGGTGTATAGTGTCTTCCTGAGGAGTTCAATACAAATAACCTTATTTTGATGACCTAAAGCAGTTTCTTCATAAAGACATTGTTTTCATTATATTTAATCCCATTTCCTGCTCTAGGACCCTGAGGTTTTTTTTTTTTCCTTTTTATTCTGAAATTAACTGTGGACAAGATAAGGCCTATGTGTCTACATACCCCCACAGAGTTAAGTCATCTATGGAAGAGTGACATTATGAATTTGGAGTCTGGTTTGGGGACCCAGAGTAAAGTAGAAGCAAAAGGAAGGCTAAAGAGAGTGTTGGGGCCAGGAGACATGGGAACAGAAGAATCCTTGGACATGATCTCTGCATGGCTGTGTAAGAAAGATACTCAGGACATGGAAACTCTGGAGAGAAGGACGCAGCAGAGAAATCGCCCTCCCCTCCCTGCCAAAGCGTAAATGTGGGAACTCAGGATCCTATTTTATCTCTTCTGTATATCTAACAGGGCTCAGAGAATGATCTACAGTCAACAGAGGTATTCATAGAGTTCTAGCGTCCAAGCTGATGTTATATAGAATGTAACATTCCAGGTTATTTGTAGCTAGCAAATTTCCTGTTGGGCCCTGGAAGTTTGGGTTGTCTATCTTGACTATAAAGACTTTATTGAAATACTGAAGCCAACCCACCCTGTCCTCCGACCTTGTGCCCTAGAGGTGTTGTTTCCTTATTCTCCTGCTGCCGCTGCCGCTGCTACTGCCGCCGCTGCTGCTGCTGCTGCTGCTTTCTCCTTCTCTCTCTGACTTTGCTTGCCCCTTTGCCCCTGCTTCGCCTTTTGGTGGTGCTCTCACGTGACTCAGGTAGTTTTTCTTGTTCTCTGTGCCGACTCCGTGCTTATGCCCTTCTCCATTTCTGGCTGTTTCGGGAAACCTTGTAGCCCCAGACCTGGTTGGCTTCAGGGATAACAACTCTTTGGCTGGCATCCCAGATGGGCTGGCTCCAGTATCCCCCAAGGGGATAAATTATTTACCATGAGTTATTTCTAGACATGACACAATTGGATGTTCTTAGCCCAAATCAGGGAGATGACTCGGGGCACCGTTCCAAGCATTACTGATTTATGACTTTCATCCTATTCTCAGCCTCTCTCTGTCTCTCTCTCTTTCTCTCTCTCTAGCTCTCGCTCACTCACTCTCTTTGCTCACTCGCTCTCTTGCTCACTCTCTCTTGCTCGCTGTCTCAAGAATTCAGTATAGGCTCCCCAGTATTCATTAGCGACTTCATTGTACTATACTACTGGGTTCTCAAAATAGTCCTTATACTCTGGTGTAGACTGCAGGTTGTGAATTCAGGTTTCCAACCCTGCCACTGACAGGCTGTGTAGCACGCCACTCCTCTGAACCACAGTTTCTTGCAACTGTAACAGGCATAGGGATAATGATTGTCCTTTCTTTCCATGATTCTCCTACAGTTATAGGGGGGAAAAATTAAATGAAATAGCTAATGTAAAGGGCTTAGCAGGGAGCTCGTTAATGGCAAGGTACTGTGACTGGAGAGATGGCTCAGCAGTTAAGAGCACATTCTGTTCCTTCGGAGACCTAAATCTGGATCCCAGCCTCATGTCTGGTGGCTCAGAACTGCCTGTAACTGGAGCTCCAGAGGATCCGATGCCTCTGGCCTCCTTCGTACCCACACTCACATTTGCATACATACACGCAATTAAAAATAATTTTAAAATACTTTGTAAATTATGAGGTATTAGTGGACCTCTTGGGGATCCACTGGTTATATCTTTTGTGATAAGATAAATAAATTTTATTTTGTAGATTTATAAATTTATATGAAATAAAATTTAAACAGTAGCTTAGGCCATAATACTAAATCATGACTTCATGGTGATTTTGAGTTATTTTTTTACTACATGAATTTACTTATTGCTTAAAGATGTATATACATATACCTTTATCCATCAGTTCCTACAATCATAACTGACTGTATTGATAATGCCAACACTAAAGTACATATCTTTTGCCCACAGGATCCAAATTTTAAAACACTAATTGTAAACGTTAATACTCTCTGATTTACAGTTTGTTTTTTGTTTGTTTGTTTTTTTAAGCTCCAAGAATAGTGAAGCAGCACTGGTACTCACATCAAAACTGTGTTCTGTGTAAAGGACCTACTGTGTGAGCACCAAAATCATTGACCAGAAATGTTGTCTTCTTTCCATGATGTAGGATAATTTTGGAAACGCCATCACCATCTCGCTAGTGGATACATTTAGGATTTGAAGTTTAACATTAACTGAGAGCCTACTATGTGCCAGGTTCTCTTTCCTCTTCTAGACAATTTTGAGCTATTTGCCATGTTAAGGACTTCTAGCAAAGGTCTACTCCATATTGGATTGTGCCTTTTCAGCCCCAAATAAATATGCGTTTCTCTCACTAACAGATCTTTTGTAATTTAGCATACTCAATAATCTTACCAGAATTGTCTAAATTACAAAGATGTTTATTTTGGGGGATATTTAGCAGCATTCTTTAAAAATACTTTTCTTCTAGCTTCATTGCATGCTCAAGCAGCTAGACATTTTTTAAATCATTTGTTAAAACATTTAGGTTAATTTAAATGCAATTTACTGGTTAAAATCAAACAAACCTGCCCAAGAAGTACACAAAACTCTTTTCCTTTTCTCAAGGAAGTCAGCGTCCAAGCTCATTTGTTAATTTTAGTGGTCTAATGCTCTCAAAAAAAAAAAAAAAAAACCCACAAAGGAGTTATTTGAAAAAATGATGACTTTGACATTCTGGATGAATTACATATTCAAATGAATCTGGAGAAAAAAGAGAATCTGACCCATTCCTTATGAACCTCGTTGAGGTGCCTTCTACAAAAGGTGACCGAAGATGTCCGTCAAAAGAGCTAATGCCACCAACGGGTTTCAAGCTTTGCCTTCCCTTGCCTCCCGCTAGACACAAGCAGAGGCCCCTGGGTCTTCAAGTTCAGTGAAGCCTGTTGAATAATTGAAGAAAATAAACACCCCTAGGAAGTACAGAAAAGGTGCCTGGTCATAAAATTTCAACTGCACTTTAAGATTCCGGCTTTCCCTTCGTTTCTTCTGGCATTTTTCAAAGGAAATGCCACAGTGACTGAGATTTCTAAGTCACAGCTGAACTTGCAAGACTATTAGAAAGGCAGGCCATTGTGAAATAGAACAAGAAAAAGGCGTCTAGGACACTTTAATGAACACTTGAATGCGCCTCCAATGAAAAACAGATGTTCTTTCTTAAATTTAACAGCCCTCCTTTTTCCGATGGGGGGAAATAGCCGAGTTGGTGGGGTAAACTTGGCTGCTGCATGATCTTGTTCAAGGAAAGCGTGTGTAGTCTGTGCTCTCTGCTGAGTTTTCCGCCCGGTCTTGACTGGGTTTTGATGATAAAAGGGAGGCCGTTAAAGGCTTATGCCTGGAAGAGTGATCTTATTCATGCATTTTTTTGCATTGTAATTTTTCTGCACAATGGAAATTGTGTACATTTAAAATTCATAACATGGATTCAGTTTTGTGACAATGACGTAAATCTTATTCTGCCTTTTTATTCTATTGTTTAAAAAAAAAAACCCTCATTTCCCTAAGACAACACAGGCTGATCTCACTAACACAGTAACTGATGTTATATTAAGTACATTTATTAACACTTGTTCTTGAAAAAAAATTGAGCTTTCTCTCTTTGTGTAAACAAACAAACAAAGCTATTTCTGGGAAACCCATTTCATTCCATCCATCAGCCACCCCTTCTGTGCACCAAAAACTTCCTTTCCCATCTCAGCTGATTCATTCAATGAAAACACAGTCAGAAGCCAAGGCTGACTCTCCCATGAGACCCTTCCCTGAGAGCATAAATTATATTAGTGGTCTGGTCCTTAAAAGCTTTGGGGGAAGTAACAGTTACCCCTATCTTTACATTTTCAATGTATATGTTGAACTGTACCAGCATCCTGTGTACTGACACTGTAAATTTTCCAATCAGTAGCTTCACTGGGGAGGCCATCTTAGCCTATATGGGGGGAGGGGTGTGGGCTTATGTAGTAGCCTTCCAGGCAGCAGCTGTGGCCCGGAACAACCTTATCTTAACTGTTTCGAGTCTCTCTCTCTCTCTCTCTCTCTCTCTCTCTCTCTCACTGTGTGTGTGTGTGTGTGTGTGTGTGTGTGTGTGTGTGTGTGTGTGTGTGTTGGCATGATGCCTCGGACATTTATTCTCTCTCGTTTTTTAATCTTCATCATCTAAAAAGAAAACCCATAAAACAAAACTACAACCAGGTCATTAAACAGCAGGGGAGAAGAAAATAGCCAAGGAAACAACACAGGAGGGAAAGAAAGGGCCCAAGAACTGCTGTAGCTTAGTAAGAGTTGTCTCCAAAAACTCCCCTCTGAAGCGACAATAAGGCCAAAAAAAAAAAAAAAAAAGAAAGGAGGAGAGACTGCAATTTTCAGGAGAACAGTAGTTTTTGAGAGAACAAAACTACTGCTAAACTGAGATCAGTTGTAAGGACAGAGAAAGAAGGACAACATTTTCAGTCATGCATATGACATCACTCTCTTAAGAACAACTGATTTAGAAAAGGAAAGGGAAAAAATGCCAAACTGTAGTAAGTTCAATCACTGTTAGCACTAATGGGGCTTGGACATAGAAAGTGATACTTCTGACTTGAAGAACAGAATTCTAGGGTTTGAGGTTGGAAAAGTTATTTGTTTCTGAGTAAACCAGATCTCTATTCTGCAGAATTGGTTTTGAAACACCAAGGAAAGACTATATAAAAGCTATTCGAATAAGGTGACAGCTGAACTTTCTCCTGCAATGAGATGAATGTTCCCCAAGGACAATCCTCCTAGGGAGAAGGTTGGTGAGGGAATTCACTCCTCCTTGGCTCTATGCTGGTTGCTTGTGCCTAACCCTTCTCTCTTCCAGATCACAGTCTTTCTGTCCCTGATAGATCTTGTGAATTAAATACATCTCCTACATCAGCAGTTCTCAACGCCTCTGCCCTTCGCTACAGTTCCTCATGTTGTGGTGACCCCAACCATACAATTATTTCCATAACTACTGTAATTTTGCTCTTTTATGAATGATACTGGGAATATCTACATTTTCTGATGGCCTTAGGCAACCCCCATAAAAGGGTTGTTGGACTCCCAAAGAGGTCATGATCCAGAGATTGAGAACCATTATCCTACATCCAATTCCCTGCCCTCACATGGCCTCTCTCCTTGTTAAGCTACAATTCAAGGATATCTCACATGTAAATGTTAGTTTAATTTACTTGTTAGCATTTTCATGAATGGATCCAAAAGTTCTCTTAGAATTATGAAATCACATTATCAAGGGCTATATTTGGCATTCTATGGTTGTAGAAGGAAATTAGCCAAAACAATTATTTTAGTCCATATTGAAGTTTCTGATTAGCTTTTAAATGCAGACTCCTATTAACCAGCATGATAGTGTGCCAACTGGAACAGATGATGTCATATTCCCTTTCTTGGTCTTATTCCTATAACTCAAACATCCTAGCAAAACAAGTGCAAAATTTGTCCTATCAAATTCAGCCACATGCTGTCTACACCTTGCCTGCCCCGCCAGACATCCTGGAGCTGAATTTTCTCAGAATTTTGCCCTTGGATTCTGTTTTACCATTGGTACTTAGTCCATCCTAGCAGTGCTGGTCTGGGCAGTGGTTGCTTTTTTAGTCTGTTCCAGCAAACATTCTGTTTATGGTTAGAATACTGAATAGTGAGTGATTCCAGCGCTCGCACGCGCGCGCGCACACACACACACACACACACACACACACACACACACATACACCAAATACATGAGTATATTAAGAGGTTAGTGAAATATTCAGTTTTTAAAGATGGTACTCTGTTTGTTTGTTTGTTTGTTTGTTTTGTTTTGTGTTTTTTGATTTTTGTATTTTTGTGGGAGTTTTTGTTTTTTGTTTTTTGGGGTTTTTTGTTTTTTTGTTTTTCTAGACAGGGTTTCTCTGTGTAGCCCTGGCTGTCCTGGATCTCACTTTGTAGACCAGGCTGACTTTAAACTCACAGAAATCTGCCTGCCTCTGCCTCCCGTGTGCTGGGATTAAAAGTATGTATGACCACAGCCAAGATTAAAGAAGATACTTTTGCATGACCAAGAATATCCAAATCTGCACAGGAGCCTGTCATGTGTTTTAGTCCTTAAATGAGTGAAATGTCTAACTCTGGCTTGTATACAGAGTATATACTTTCCCTTTAGTGTATGCCTTGAAGGAAAGATGTTTAATTGTATTTCAGAACATGTAATAATTTAATGTGCTGGCTGGAGAGGTGACTCAGTGGGTTAAGGATATCATATTAGCACGAAGATCTGACACAAGGCTGTGTGCAGTAGCACACATATGTGATCCTAGTGTTCCTACAGCAAGATGGCAGACAGACAGAGTGATCCCTGGAAGCTTAGACCCAGCTATCATGGAGTTCAGTGACAACCAAGAGACCCTGTCTCAGACAAGGTACAAGCAAGGACCAACACCTAGATTGTGCTTTGACCTGTACAAGTGCCCCATGGTACATGTACAGCTCCCCCACACACACACACACACATACACATACACAAACCAATGTGAACATTTTATAGGCTTTGTCAAAGGAAAAAGGTATAATTTTAGCTTTGTGAAATTTAACATATATTTTTATACCTCAAAATATAATTTTATAAATTGTGTTTTGCTCTCTGGAGTTCTTAGTGCTTTCTTTAGGACTTTAGTGAATCTTACAGGACACTGAGAGCCTGGTGCCAGTTACTTCTCCAGTCTAGAGCAGTCAAGCGTCTAGAAGGTGCCTGACTGTTAGACCCACAGGAAGCAGCCAGCAGCCCAGGCTGAGAACAGACACAGAACATCAGAAAAGATTTCTTGGCCTACCCAATTAAAAGAAAAAAACTTTTCTGGCAGAAAGTTCAAGGGGAACAAGCATTGATCTTGTTGAGTGGGATAGAGACATAGAGACAGTCACACACTCCAGTGGGTGGATGGGGAAGGTACCATCTGCAGACCCCCAACGTCAGGATGTCAACATTTCCCATCAAAATAATTCTACCTCTAGTGCATTTTGACGTCTCGTTAAGGTGCATCTTGCAACTTCATAGAAATGTAGCACATATGTGGTGTGTTGGTGCTCGTGAGCTCCAAGGACATCCAAAGGCACTTGGGTCCATGTTAAGGTTAATAGAAGAAATGTAATTTAGCTTCAGCACTTGACTTTTTACTTATGTAGCTCATGAATCATCACCAACTGATGAGGGGCTGCACTTTGAGTGTTGAGTACCCATATTTGTCATAGAATGAGCACATTGGCTAGATGCCATGAGTCTGGGTGGATGGGCCAGTTATAGGAAATCAGCTTCATTATGTGATACCCCAAGAAATACAGTTCTACTGCAAGAGTCTAGCGCTGAAAACTCTATGGTATAGTCAGAAAAAGCCTGCAGGAGGTGGGAACATCTCTGAAGTAATCTCATCAAATAGTGTGTTTCACATCTAAGGAAGCAGTACATGTATTACTTGCATAAAGAGATTTTTCCCATGATTTGAATTATTGCTGAATATCAACGTAAGGTTACAGAGGAAATAGAAACATTTGAAAAGACAGAGACAAAGTACAAACTGGGCTCACAAGAGAGTGATCCCACCCCACCATCCAAGACTGTGTCTGCTCAACTGCTTTTTGGTCTTGCTTGTGTGTTTTCTGGGAAATTTTTACAGTTTAGTGGCATTTGGGGATGTATGTCTTTGAATCACAAATCTTCTACATTTCCTAATAACTGTCTTATGAAACAGAGTGTAAGCCTGGGGGGCAGGGTCAAGGGTATCTTACCAGACAATTTCAAATGGTCGACTGAGTACTTGAAGCATATTAAAAGCTTCAAGAGACGCTTTTTTCTCTCCTCCTCCCTATTTGCATGGGTCAGTAATCCTGTATGCAAAGATACAATCACACCGTGAAGGACAGGAGGATGACAGAACCAGAAAGGCAAAGAATATTAGACACTGATTGAAAATCATTACTATTATCGGAGTATCCTGAGGGAACAAAATCAATTTAACTATGGATTTTTCTTATAGATTTAAAGAATAAAAGCAAATAGTGCTTCATTAGGATGTGATGGATGAAGAAACACAATAACGCTTTAAAGTTCACTGAGGTCATGCTGTTACATAGAGATGTTGAAAAAAAGCGTCAATCCTATTCCCA
Source organism: Rattus rattus (assembly GCF_011064425.1). Taxonomy (NCBI): domain Eukaryota; kingdom Metazoa; phylum Chordata; class Mammalia; order Rodentia; family Muridae; genus Rattus; species Rattus rattus. Next base: position 148,903,499 of record NC_046154.1, on the reverse strand, counting down.
ATGTTGTTGTTAAGGAAAAATATTTCAGAGAGTTTAAAGTGGTTTTCCATTGTCACTGTTTAAACTAGGATTTAAGGCTACTTTTGCCATCCCATTTTTGTCCTGTAAAATATTGGTTTGGAATGACAACGAGGACATTTACATCCAGGCATAGCAACACACAAGTACCAGGTCCTTCTGCAAAAGGATGTTTATGACATATCGAGTAGAGTGCTGAAGAAAACACCTTGCTTTGAATTAGAAAAAGAAGACAAGATTTAGGCTCTGACTTTGCTAATGATTTTGGTGACTTGGATGGATTTCTCCAAGACTCTTGCTGTAGGGTCTGCTGTGAAGACTGAAGATCAGCATACAGTCTTGAATTGTATCGTTCCTATTACCTAAGCATCAAACAGAAACCTCACAGATAAAACCCTAATTACAAGCTGCACAGGCATCAGCTGGCTTTGGACAGTCTGCTTTCTGTGCCTAAGAAAACCTGCTCATTGTGGTTCGCCTTTCCAGACACCAGTAATCACTTGCAGTTCCTAGATGATGGCAGCCCCAGAGAATAAACCCGAAAGGCCTCCAGAGAGAGAATGGATTAGAAGATTTGTCCTGCCTACTGTTAGCCTTAGTCCAGAAACCCCCACCAGATTATCATTTGAAATCTCTAAAATGGTAATGGGGCAAAAGAGCTGAAGGAATCCCAAAGCAAGTGACCCCACCTTCCCCAGTGTCACGCAGAAAAGGCGATTGTGTAAGAAGTTTCCAGGTCTAAGAGTTCATATCATTACATCGAGTGAAGAGTTTTTAAAGTTCGTTTGTTTGTTTGTTGTTTAATTAAAAGAGCTGTCAAACCACTACAGAAAAGAAGAATGTACCTTTTTAAAACTTGCTACTTTTCGGTAGTTATCTATCTCAGTGTTGCCTAGAATGCCTTTGGAAAGAGACATCAGTCATTTCCAATTCTCATGATTCCCTTGACCCATGTCTTCCTGCCGCCTCCCTTTCACCTGGACAACACGACCCATTGTTCACTTCACAGGTGCAGGAGTGCAGCTGTAGAGAGCGCATTAGCTCAGGTTTGACATCCCATATGTCTTAATTGAAGGTTAGCAGGAAGGGGATGTTTGGAGGCAGCCCAGCGAAAAGAAGGACAAAGCCAGCTTGCTCTGTGTGTTTGTGTTGTCTATGGCGACTGCTACCAGCTACCCACATCCAGCACCTGTTCAAAGTGGGGCATCATTTATGTCCATAAACTTTAGGATCCATCGAGAGAGAGAGAGAGAGAGAGAGAGAGAGAGAGAGAGAGACAGAGAGACAGAGAGACAGAGAGACAGAGAGAGAGAGAGAGAGAGACAGAGACAGAGGGAGGGTAGGGGGAAATGGGGAGGGCAGTTGAACATTTGTTACAAATACACATTTGAAAAACACTGACTATTTATCCCATAATCATAAAGTATTTCCTTTGATAACTGGGTATGGTAGAAAAATCCCAGATGTGGGATTTATTCTGTCAATAAAATAGCAGAAATGAGCCACCTTCTGTAGATGTCAGTTTCCTCACTGCAAAAGGAAGTGGCAGGGTAAATGTGTGGCCATCTGTAATTCTCTGACAAATTCTTATCCAGGAGAAGCAGCCACCAAGTTTTGAATGGGGTTCTTTCTAACAGCACCAAAGGAAAGATTGATTGATCACTCTGGGAGCGAGAGCCTACTCCACCTCTCATCCTTTTGTTTCTGTGCCCTTGATGAAAACAGGGAGTCTCCTTGTGATCAAGGCACCTCCTTTTTCAAGGTGTGGAGAGTCCCAGGACTCAGGTTTCACGGGAAGGACCTTAGTACAGACCTAGCACAAGCCAGCAGGTTCATTCTCTGCCATTCAAATGCAGATTTGGACGTGGCATGGCCGCACTAAGAAGTTACATTAAACTTAAAAGTCAAGAGCCAAGGCGAGCCTGGCCTTCCCGAGGTATTTGCCCTGTAACTGTGCAGGGGTTGGGGGTGGGGGGAACGGGCTCCAATTTTGTGATGCCTGCACCTTTGACTCTTACAAAACGATGCTGCTAAATATAAAGTGAATAGAAGAACCTCGGCCCCACCATTCGTCCCCACAGAACTGATCACCTGGAACTGAGATAAGGACCTCGTCGTACTATATTCTAGTCCGGCTAAGTGCTTCTGGAGACTCCATGCACAAACCTGCTCACTCGGAAAGCTTGTTAATGGGTCCCTCATGACTCAGCTATCAATTTTTTAGTATCAGATGTACACACTATACCCATTATTACTTCTCTTAGAGCCAGATCCAACCTGACTCTGCAGCAGCCTATAAGGCCTGTAGTGCGGTTTTATTTATTATTTATTTTTACATTGGTAGTAGGTTCGAAACATTGAAATAGCGGCACATGGGAAAATGGGCATGCTACTTAAAATAAAAACAGCCTCTGGCCTCATGTTGTGAATGTAACATCTCTTTCTTTTGCATGACTTCCACCTTTAACACATCCTAGGTTGTTTAAATGTGCTTTGTAAGCAACGATAAAATGACAAGTTATCATTGATCTGCCCTTTCTCCCATCTCCAAGGGAGCCGTTAAATAATGCATGCACCCATGCGGATTGCTGTCTTCACTCAGTAGCCCCAGACCATTAGCCGAATATAGCCGCAATGACATCTTCCAACCCTTAGAAGCCCTTTTGGCTTTCATTTAATTAAATTATCCCATTATGAAAACTCTTATAATGAGATTAAATTTAATTATTTATCAGACACTTATTTGCACTAGGGAACCTATCAATTATGTATGTTTAAGCTAAACATTTTTCAGCCCGTCACCTTTTTTCTTTCTAAGGAAGATACAATTTATTAGGTACATTTGGGATACTGTATCTAGCGGGCTTTAATGGGAATATGTCTTTGGCCCTTTTAAAAACTCCTGGGCTGAGAATTAAAATTATTATACTTGAAAAATAGTCAGGAGAACTGCCTGTCAGATGTTCTCATGTTCTAGACATTCCATTTTAGATCTTAATATAGTTTAGGCTTCAGCTTAGACTTTTTCTACTATCATCCACTCATCAGCTAAATCAAATATGGCTGGGGTTTTTTAATACAAGAATAATTTGTAGTTAAGTATGCATTTTAAACAACCCTATATTGTAATGTGAACGTTAGTAATACGTGAACCTCTGGTGCAAAAATAAACTTTTGTGGAAATTTTAAAGGAGTTGAAATTAGAGCAGTATAAAGAACTTGTGAGCAATCTGCTTCCGGTTTCCCAGGTCTCAGCTCACAGGCAAGGTAGCCTCAGGTTCGCCTCCTGCCTCTGTCTCCAGGAGCTGATGCAAAGTCAAAATACTATATCCTGTTGGTAACCTTTACTTTTTTAAAAAAATTAAGGGGGTCCGGAGAGATGGCTCAGTGGGTAAGAGCACTGGATGCTCTTCCAGAGGGCCTGGCTTCAATTTCTAGCAGCCACATGGTGGCTCACAACTGTAACTCAAGTTCCAGTGGATCTGACTCCCTCACACAGACATACATGTAGATAAATTCCAATTGTACATAAAACAAACAAACAAATAAATGTTTAAAAATTGAGAGTGAGCGTCTCAGAAAAGAATCTTTTTCTTCTACAGTGCAATGACTTTTTCCATAATCATTGTGGTAATGTCAACTCATTGCACAGACATTTCTTTTTTTTCTTTTTTCTTTTATTTCTTTGGTTTTTTTTTTTTTTTTTTTTTTTTGGAGCTGGGGACCAACCCAGGGCCTTGCGCTCTACTACTGAGCTAAATCCCCAACCCCCTGCACAGACATTTCTATTGGGCTTCATCAACACAGAATTGATTATCATTTTGATTCCACTTGTGACATCCTAGACACAAGCATACAGATATATAAAGGGTGGACTGGTACACTCCCAAGTTGGTCTTCCAAATCTCTCTCTTCCCACAATAGCTACTTTAATTCTTTAAAGGATGTTCCTGTGCCCCAGAGGAACCATCTCTCCTGACCTACGGTGCTCTGCAACATCAGATGTCTTAACTGGTCTCCCAACCTATCATCTTCTTCCTGTTTTCCCACTGACCTTCCTGAGTGTCGCCTCCAGGACTATGACCTCATATTATGAGGCCACATGTCATAACATGCAGCTCCTTCCCACAGTCATCATTCTCCATCTCAGCCCAATTTCCTTCACACTATCATCTCTGTCAGACAGACAGACAGACAGACTCACTTCACAGCTGTTTCTCCTGCTTCTCTCTGTATTCCCTGAGCCCAGAACAGTGTCTGGGGTTTTAGGATGGTCAGTGACCCTTCATTTGAAATGAAATAATTTACTATGTTTTCTAAGGTAATATAAAATATATAAGATGATAGATATTATATAATATATTAAAAATGGTTTCAAGATAGCTGTTCTGTGAATGGAAAAGATGAAGAGAGATTATATACCAAATACTTATTCTTGGCTAAGAATGGAAGCGTGTTTGCCTAGCACTCACAAAGCCTGGGTTTGACTTCCAACCCTGTAATACATGGCTCTGTCACTGCATACCTGTAACCCCATTCTCAGGAGGGATGGATCTCTCAGTGTCCCCATGTTACTCTTGAAAGTAGATTCCTGTTGTAGAAGTTAAGTAGAACTCCCTGCCATCATGACCATAAGAATCTGTCTAGGTTTATATGGAGATGGCCTGTGAATGGAACCTACCAAGAAATGCTGGAGTATCTGCAGCATTCCAGTTCACATCATTTGGTCTTCCTTTTCTTACTCAGCATGGCATACAGAAACCACCAAGCTTCTTGTGGCCAAGTCCTGTTGACAGAATCGTGAAGCCACCATAGCTTTAAAGATAAAAAAGCAGCTTACATGTAACTCAGAAAGGATATGAGGTGAGGTTTATTTTTTTAAGGAGGAAAAAATACCTCAGTTTACAAATATTGAGATGATTTGCAAACTAACATCATCACCTCTCAAATTCTTGAAACACCATAAAGTGGTGAAGTGGTCAGAGGACAAAGTCTGAGGTCAACCTATGCCTAACCCTCCCTTACCTCGTGTGCATCGCTAGATTCTTAATCTCATGGTCTACCAGTTTTCTCTTCCATACAGAAGCCTTAAAATGGGAACAATAGCAGCATCTTCCTGCACTGAGTACTGTGAGTGGTGAGACTATAGAACACGGCCCTTAGAGTGATAATTGACAGAGAAGACATCCTTGCTAACTCTTTGGTTGTTGTGAAAGGGAGTTGGTTGTCTCATACCAAAACAGGAGAGTCAAAGAGAATTTCTTCTGTCAATAAGATCCATTTATCAAGGGCTCTAAGTGCTCTGGGAAATCTCTTCTGTGTGTGCTGCAGATGGTACCCAGGAAGAATTCCTGCTGGACAAGGAGGTGGGTATAGAAAGAATCACTGTTCTGTGAACGGAGTATCTTCAGCATTCCAGTCCACACCATGTCTGACCTTATCTCAAGTGCTCACCTTGATTTTCTTGATCAGAGCCATAGATTTGGTTGCATTAAATATCTATTCCAGAAGTTCATTGGCATAACTAGATTTACAATTTGGGTTTTTGCTCCAAAGGAAGTTCCCAGGTTTTCAAGAGCTTGAGCTTTAAGCAATTTAACTTGTAACTTGGATAGGAAAGCCACTCCAGTCCATCTGAGCAGATGTATCCTGTATGGATACAAAACTTTGCATCCTGTATGGATGACCTAATGTGAGTATTTAGGCTCAACAACCTTAAGGAACTCTTTCAAAATATGCTTAGGAAACTATTTGGTCCCAAAAGAGGATCAGAAATTGCAGGAAACCTTGAGTGCAGATAAAATATAGGCAAGAGCAAGAGCAAGTGCAAGAGGAAGAGCAAGAGCAAGAGCAAGAGCAAGAGCAAGAGCAAGAGCAAGAGCAAGAGCAAGAGCAAGCACAAGAGTAAGAGTAAGAGCAAGAGTAAGAGCAAGAGTAAGAGTAAGAGCAAGAGCAAGCACAAGAGTAAGAGCAAGAGCAAGAGCAAGAGCAAGAGCAAGAGCAAGAGCAAGAGCAAGAGCAAGAGCAAGAGCAAGAGCAAGAGCAAGCACAAGAGCAAGAGCAAGTGCAAGTGCAAGAGCAAGTGTAAGTGCAAGATCAAGAGCAAGTGCAAGAGCAAGAGCAAGACCAAGAGCAAGAACAAGAGCAAGTGCAAGACCAAGAGCAAGAGCAAGAACAAGTGCAAGTGCAAGTGCAAGACCGAGAACAAGAGCAAGTGCAAGTGCAAGACCAAGAACAAGAGCAAGTACAAGTGTAAGCACAAGAGCAAGAAGAAGTGCAAGAGCAAGTTCAAGTGCAAGACCAAGAACAAGAGCACGAGCAAGTATAAGCACAAGAGCAAGAGCAAGCAAGAGCAAGAGCAAGCACGAGAGCAAGTGTAAGCACAAGAGCAAGTGCAAGAGCAAGAGCAAGAGCAAAAGCAAGAGCAATGGAGGCTTCCAGACATTCTCTCTGCAGCCAAATCCAAAGATGCTACCTCTTGTGAAGGATGGTAGGGTAGACTTGCACACACAGAAAATGACAGGACAAAGATTCAATTCAAAGAGCCTTTGAAAATTACAGTGGTTATTGATAAAGTTTCCTGTAGGAGACCCTATTGGGTGCTTCCCAGACCCTCTCCAGGAACAAAGGGCTCATCTCTCCAGCTTCTAGGAGAGCCACGGGAGTCGGGTGGCTGCTCCTTCACTCCCTGTTCTTTTTGGCCTCTCACAATGGCATACCCTTCTCCTGGTAACCTGCATCTAGTGGCTCATTAACATGGACTTATGACGGCCTAGACTCTTCAAGCATGCTCTTCGGGGCTTTTCCACCAGACTGGGAAAGCCTTCCTGGATGCTGCCTGTCCTTACTCCTTTCTGCCTAATCTTACTCTTTGCCCTACTCCTCCACAGTGCTTACCCAACAGCATCCCCTAATAAACTTCTGGGTGTCAGACATCTCGGCTTTACTTTCTAGACACCCTGGCATGTGACATCTAGTCTCATCTGAGAAGGAACAGAATAAAACGAATCCTTTTTGCTACATTCCTCGAGAAGTTGATGTCTTAGCTGTGATTACTATCTAAATGAAAGTTAAAGTCAGTTCTACAACAAATACAGCACAAATGTACCAGATGCTGCTTTGCTCTAAGTTCTCTCAAAAAATCCCAGCATTTGATTTTCCTTCATGGACAGGATGCTACTTGAACATACAATTCACATTTCTTTTCCTACAGTCAGGAAATGGCTCTTTTAAATTTTGTGACACCAAAGAGATTGCTTTATAGTCAGCATATTCTAGTGCAATAAAAGACTGACATGCCAAACTTTGAGTGTAGGTGTTTATGGGCACTTTATCCTGGGGAAATGGACCATGCCTTGTGCTGGATTCCCAAAGGAGTCCATGACCCAAAAGAGGTTAAGAACAATTGGTAGAGAGTAAAATGAGAAGCAGAGCTAGGATAATGAAGCCAGCACATGGAAGGCATGCAGATACACACTGGCATCACTAGGACAGGGGGCTGGGAAGTTCCTGCCAGGGAGGCTGCCATTGCTTGAAAGTAGAATTCTAGAACACCTTCTAAGAGATTTCTTTTTACTTTAAAGCATAATATCCTTGACAATTTTCTCTTTTTGATTCCATTCACTTTCTTAATTTTCAAACTCTCGCTTTTGCAACCACCCCTTTCCATCTTGATTCCTCCATCATCTGGTCAGCATTGTAGTCATCCCTCTCCTCCTCCTCCTCCTCCTCCTCCTCCACCTCCTCTTTCTCTTCCTCTCCTCCTCCTCCTCTTTCTCTTCCTCCTCCTCCTCCCCCTCCTCCTAGGGTCTTCTGCATACTAGATGAGCACTCTATCACTGACTGTATTCCCCAACCCCTTTTATTACTATTTTTAAGATCGTGCTTTTCTGGGTTGGGGATTTAGCTCAGTGGTAGAGCGCTTGCCTAGCAAGTACAAGTCCCTGGGTTTGGCCCCCAGCTCCGAAAAAAAGAAAAAAAGAAAAAAAGAAAAAAAAAAAAGATTGTGCTTTTCTAAGTCAACAGGGCTAGGCCTGAACTCACTGAAATCCAGGAAAGCCTTGGGTCTGGATGCCTCCTGCCTCAGTGTCGTTAGTATCTGGGATAACAACCCCAAAGCCTTTCCTTCTTTCACTGGAAAGTAGACCGTGAGTCATTTTTTGCCTACCTTTGTATATTATTGTTTCTCAACCAGTTCCAACTGTTTTATAAAAATTCTCTGACTCCCTCAAAATTAAATTTGAAGTCCCCTACCCTAGCAAACTGTCAGGGTGACATTCCTGGCAGACAATGGATTGGGATAGTGGAGGTGAAGGAAAACTGGCATGGAAGAAACGTTGAAATCAAACTTGAGCATCAGGTATGGCATTGTGGTGGTTGGTCTCCACTGTTACTTGACTGGATTAGAAATCTCCTAGGAGACATATTTCTAGATGTGTCTGTGAAGTTGTTTCCACAGAGATTAAATTACATGTGGCGAACTCCTTTGACTGGGCATAGTACCAGCATATAGACAGGCATCATGGTATGAATAAAAAGGGAGAACAGAGAAAGGCAGCTGAATCGAAGCTTCCCCAGACCCTGACGCTGGATCTGCTGAGGGATGAGAAGTTTGTAGGTACACTCTCAACACTATAAAACTCCACCATGCCTTCCCCGCCATGACGAGCTGCTCCCTCAAACCATGAGCCACCTCCTGCTCTTCCTCCCCAGATGCTTCTTGTCAGGTATGCATTCACAGCCACGGAAAGGTCACAAACCAGGTAGAGGCCATGATTTCAATTTGAAAGTTACTCTCGGAGGTGGTCACTTAGGTGACTGGAAACATTTAGTGGGTTGTTGGGCATAGTATCTCCTGTTTGGCTCTTAATTATTCAGTGTTTCAATTATAGCATAGTAAATATTCATCTACCTGCTACACCTGATAAGGCTCTGAGTTCCTGGTCAGGCTTCACCTTGTATCACCTGTCTGAATATATGTATATAAGCCTGTACTACTTTGAAACAAATCTCAGACATATTTCATCCCTAGGTATTCAGTATGTGTTGGTAAAAGTTAAAGGTAAAACATATAAATATCATAATGTCATAAATCTTGTAGATAAGTGAATTATTCCTATATATAGTTAGATAACATAAATTTTATACCTAAGATATGTGAAATATTCCTATATATAGTTAGATGACAAGCGTCCTGTAAATGCTAATTTCTAGAATTTCTGTTTTCTACCATTTGGCAGGAATATTGTATATCTCTTTCAAAGGTTGGAATAATAAAGATTCAAGCTTTGAGATCATTAGTATCTTTAAAAATCTATGTTTGCTTCTGTTTCTTTTCTTTCTCTCAATTTCTCTTGCCCGGTCTTCTGTAGCTTTGTTGAGGAATAGTTAATGAACCAAAGACATAGATGTAATGTGATGAGTTTGAACATATGCACACACTGTCCATTGTTTAAAAAGTTAAGTTCCTTGTTTTACAGGAGTTTACCACAGCCTGGGATTTGCTGGCGATTCCTTTACTGTCTGTTTCTCTGTCACACTTATTTCTTGTACATTACCTTTGGGCCTGATGTTTGATAAGAGGAAATACAGCTTAAGAGTTGAGATGAGAAAATAGGTAAACTCAGCCGCTTTCATACAACATTTGCAGTGATGGAGGAAAAAGATCTTACAGCTTTGGTTAATTGTTCTTCTGTTTTGTAAAATGTATACAAGAAGTTTATAAATATTTATCAAATAATAAAGAGGGAGTGCAGAGAGGATAGGAACATAAGGTAAAAATATTAAACTATGAAGAAAAGAGCTGTAAGAAATTGAGAGTTGGGATTTAGTGAGTAGTAAGGCTTTGATCACTCACTCATCCCAACATTGTACCACTGGATCCCAGACAGAGAGAGCACTGTGTCCTGGGGAAATCCAAACCGTAGCAACGATAGATGACTGTTCTATACTTAAAGGCTACTTGCTCTAGAAGACAGAGGCCATAGTGTGAAACAGTAAGAAAAGCATGTGTTAATGGCAGTTTCCAAGCATTCTCTACTGGGAACACTGTGGCTTGGTAGAAGGAAAGCTCCAGTCTGTGGTTCTGATTGGCCCAACTTGTACGCACAAAGTAGTAGTGACTTAGGAAGAAAGGCTAGAGATACACCAGCGGGCTAAGGAAGCATTGCTCTAACCAGCATTTCTTGTTTTAAGTAAAAATAAGAAGAGCTGCTCTGGAGTGACCAATGCCTCAGGGACGGAAATGCAATGATGGTGAAGGTATGAGGATCACAGGGAAAGAATCTAAGGCACAGGTGTTACAGGGGTGAGTCTAAAGCACAGCTGTTACAGAGGCAAGTCTGAATCACAGGTGTTACAGAGGCAAGTCTAAAGCACAGGTGTTACAGGGGTGAGTCTAAAGCACAGCTGTTACAGGGGCAAGTCTGAATCACAGGTGTTACAGAGTCAAGTCTAAAGCACAGCTGTTACAGGGGTGAGTCTAAAGCACAGGTGTTACAGGGGTGAGTCTAAAGCACAGCTGTTACAGGGCAAGTCTAAAGCACAGCTGTTACAGGGGTGAGTCTAAAGCACAGCTGTTACAGGGGTGAGTCTAAAGCACAGCTGTTACAGGGGTGAGTCTAAAGCACAGCTGTTACGGGGTGAGTCTAAAGCACAGCTGTTACAGGGGTGAGTCTAAAGCACAGCTGTTACAGGGGCAAGTTTGAATCACAGCTGTTACAGGGGTGAGTCTAAAGCACAGCTGTTACAGGGGCAAGTCTGAACCACAGGTGTTACAGAGGCAAGTCTAAAGCACAGGTGTTACAGGGGTGAGTGTAAAGCACATTTGCCTTTCTACAATACCTGATACAGTACCATGTCATACCTATATATTATATGTATTTGCAGAATGAGTCTGCCTTAATCCAAGGGCCCTGTAGTAGACGATGTTCTTGAGGTGACTATGACTGTGCAAAATGAGGTCAAGTGTCTCTCCCTTCATTATTCTATCAGGTTGACAAAGCAATGGCTTTGTTTGCCTCTTTGTGACAGGGTCTCACTTTATGGTCCAGCATATTTAAACTCCTTTTCTCACCCAGGCTCTTCTCACACTCTGGGCAATGCCTTAGCCTCTCCTGTGCTGGGATTAGAGGTATGAGCCACCATGCCCCCACAGTAGTGGCTTTTAAACATTTTAAACAGCAAGTGATAATAACAGATGATTCCATCACTGTACATCCAGTAGAGATGCACACGTGTGAAATCAGTGTGCTGGAGAAAGCTGATGGACTAATATCCAATTAAGCGTGTTGCTCTATGATATTTTATATTCTAATTCACTTTTCAAAGTGCATGCTGCAGTCTGTTCACCTCACTCTAAGACCAGTTAATATGTTGTAACCAGCACTTAGAAAATCATTATTCTCGTATTCTTTTTTCCTCTTCTGGCTGGGCCTTTGACAAAATTACTTATTAATTTTATGCACTTTGATTAAAATGAAATTATGTCACTTTCTCCCTTCCCTTTTGTCCCTCCAGTCCTTCCCAAGTCTCCTCCTTCCAACTTCTTCTGTCCTGCCCCACTTTCAAACCTTTGGCCTCTTCTTCCCTAATTATTATCATTACATAAATGTGTGTGTATATGCACACATATATGCTGAGTTTTATTTTGTTGATCATAAATGCAGGGCTAGCCACTTTGTATTGGACAACCAATAATTAATAATAATTTATTGTAATTATCAATTATTGTGTGCATGTGCCTGCATATATAGGCTATAGCATGCTTGTGGAGGTCAGTGAATAACTTTAACCTTTGTGTGTGAGTTCCAGGAATTGAACTAAGACCAGAAAACTTGCATGGCAAATTTACTCCCAGAGGCACCTTTCCCGATCCGGGCTGGGGCTTCTCAATAATCCTGCTACAGTTATATTCAAAACTACCCATACACTAACATTTATTACTATTTCACATAGTCAGTTCTGTTTAGGTTGCTTGCTTTCTTAAGCATGGAAGACTCCTCAATGGAACTGAAGTATACCTTCATAAGTTAGATGCCTATTACCAACTTCTGCGTCTTTCTCAGTCACCGTACTAGAGTCAAATTGACTATGGCAGCCAGTTCTCCAGAGCTATTTATTGATTTAGAATATCCTTGAGAATAGGTGAGTTTTAAGACCTGAAACAATTCAGATAAATAGTTCATTGCCTCCCCTTAACCTTCATCCATCCTCATCTCTTTGAAGAACCCAGAGGCACCTGCCTTGAAGCCCACAATTACCACTCGATCCATCTGCATCATATGGCTCTGGGCTTGTTCCAAGTGCCAGGACAGCATGCTTCTCAGAACCTGAAAACAGACCTCTCCCCAGGCTTGCAGGATGGCCTTGGATAGCTCTTTTCTAAGCAGCAGGCAGTTGGTCAATCGTAACTGACTGTTCTTTTCTCTGCTGGCAGGTGATGGAACAATTTCCATCCTTGTCACCAGCAAGGCGGTGCTCTAAAAGGCCTTGTTACTAACCAGTCCTTGTTAATATCAATAGGATACATTCTCAAAAGTCAGATCCCAGGCCCAGGGCATCATTTCCAACTCTGAGGCTGTTTTCCCAATACATTGTATCATTTGTTTCACTCCCACAATGCCATTTGTGGGATTTTCCACCCCAGCTGATACAGTTTCACTAGCTTGATGTTTGTTACCCCGTGTGTGTGTGTGTGTGTGTGTGTGTGTGCGCGCGCGCGCGTGTGCCTGTGTGTGTGTGTGTGTGTGTGTGTGTGTGTGTGTGTGTGTGCGTGTGTACTTGGTTTACCAACATTGATGCATTTCTTTGCATGTGTTTATTGGCTGTTTGCATCTCTCCTTCTGCCAATTGCCTGATTGAATAATTTCAACAATATTTTATCAGATTGCATGTTTTTTTCTAATCAATTTGTGCTTTGCTTGGTCGTGATTATTAACTCAATTTGGATCAAATATATTCGTACTCTAGCGTCTTTGACCTCAGCGGGGCTGTCTGTGCCACGGCACAGTTTAAAGCCTGAATGTACTCAATTTTGTTTATCTTTTCTTTTGTAGACTTGTTTCCTGTTTAGCCTGGGGTGGAGGTGGGGAATATTTCACCTACTCAAAGCTTGTACCAATGGAACCCTAGTTTTCTTTTTAATATTTTTTAAAATATTCATGCTTCAATTGTTAATCCATCTGGAATTAATTTTTATATAGAGCATGCAAGCAAAATTTAGATATGCCTATTTCCAGCCAATTATGTTTGCATTATTTATTAAATAAGCCCTGCTCTCTCTCCAGAACAGAAATGCCTTTACTGCCCTTAGTTAATATCCTTATTTATTTGGTTTTATTTTGAGTCATTTTTGTTTCCTTGATTTCTGTAGATATTCTCATTCCAAAAGTATGCTGCCTCAATTAGTCTCCTAATAATTTATTATTTAGAAAACAATTCTTTGACGTGTTCACTTCAGAATATCAGAGAAAACTGTGGGTGGTGGCAGGTGGATCTCTGTGCATGCCAAGACGTGTGATCCACACAGTGACAGCTAGAATTACATAGAGAGACCTTGCCTCAAAACAGAAACAAACAAAAATTACAAAAATAACAAAAACCCTCCGAATCTTTGCCTGTTTAGTCCAACACAGTATCTCTGGCACTTGAGGGTGACTTTTATGTTCTGGTCTTCCTACCTCTGCCTCCCAAATGTTAGAATGTCAGGTATGTGTTACATGCCTGGCCTCAGGAGATGATACTCAACATATTTTATTTCCAATAAATTCAGAATGATTTTGCTCAAGTTTTTCACTGCCCCTCACATTCAAGACTTGATTAGAACACATTATTGTATGAGTTAAATTTAAACTTTTAAAATAATTTCAGATAAGAATTCTAATTCTTAAATGTTAGATTGTATTAACATGTTTGGATCTATAACATTTAACAACAGGTTTGGTTTTTGTTTGTTTGTTTGTTTGTTTGTTTGTTTTTTATCGCCGCACCTCAAATTCGGTTCATCCTTAAGTTTTGTGTAGAGTGAAATTCTTATGTAATCTGTGGTGACTCTTCTCACTCCCTTTCAGCTCCTGACAGTTTTGTCATCTTTCATCTGAAGAGATTACAAACACCAGGGTCACAGGAAAAGCTGGTTGTCCCCCACTAAGACCTAAGAGTTTCATAGATCACATCTTAGGCCTCCTCACTCCTAAGGGCTGGAAAGATGAGAACTTGACAGCCTGACGCATGTGGTTCTCAGATGCTCAATCCTTCTGAATTTTCAGACTTGGAGAGATCTTATAATGATGGCAGAATTCCCATAGCTGATGGAGTACGGCCTTTAGTGTACTGAGCAATGCAGGTCCTCCCTGTGTTTACTTGAAAAGTCTTGATAGTTTGACTTTTATGGCTGTTGAGAGAAAGCAAACCACATCAACAGACAGAATAAAGTTATAATTCATGAAGAGACACTCACTAAAACCCATCCAAAAAGCAATGGGAGCTGTCACAACAATGGCTATTACTCAGTATCAACCTCAGATCTACCCCACGCCTACTGTAGGTAAAACTAGTGTCTAAACCTTCAGGCTGTTCTTAGGAGTTATGCCCCATGATTATTCCAATTTGACAGATAGGCAACGGATAAAAGAGGCTAAGTACTTGCTCAAGAAGCCAAAGAAAGAGGCTGCACTTACAATCCAAAGAACCCATGTGCTACTCACTTCCCAGTGAGAGTGTTTGTATAACACTAAGGCTATGCTCTGCTGTAGCCTAAGGGAAAGTTTGTATCACTGGGTGATTTTAGTCTGGGAGAAAAGTATTAAAATAATGACATTTTAGTAGTGAGAACCTAACCAAGTAAACAAAGAAATTTGATGTAATAAAATAACAGTTAATAAAGACTAATATTACAGAGAGAAAATTAAAATGAAACAGAAGTTTGCATTTTGGAAATGCTAACAAAATCGAGATGCCCATGGGCTTTCAAATGACTATTTTTTAAAAAGGGGGATTTAAACAAAGCCTTGTCTCAAGAGAAGCCAGTAAAGAACTGCATGTATAGAAGAAACAGACAAGGGATTATGACATGAGGTAATCAGTGCGCAATATGGTTCAGAACTGCATGCCGTGCTACAAAAAAATGTAGACAGAAAAAAACTGGCTCAAGAGAAACTCGACTCCAGGTTCACAAGACGGCTCAGATGGAAAGGGTATTCTCTGCATATGTATGAAAGTCTTACTTCAAATTCCCCAGTAGCCATGAAATAAAAAAAAGATGAGTGTGGCTGTGTACCTATAACTACAGTGCTGTGGTGGCTGTCAGTAAGAGGATGATGGATACTTGCTGGCTGCTGGCATAAATTCAGGTTCAGTGAGAGACTCTGTTTCAAGGAGTACAGTGGAGAGAGTTAAAATAGTACAGGTGATGTCCCCTCTGCACAAGTGTACCTATACCATAAACACCACACGTAAGTAACAGAGAGAGAGAGAGAGAGAGAGAGAGAGAGAGAGAGAGAGAGAGAGAGAGAGAGAGACCCTGCCTCCAAAAGAGAAACTAAAAAATACCCAAATACTAATAACCAAGTAGCAGGTAAGAAAGCTAAAAATGTAAATTTCTGAAGACGTTCATGGACAACCAATGGGAGCGCTCTTTCAATGTCTCTCCCACCAATTCATTACACTCAAAGCTCTAGACAAAGTTGAGAAACAGCCATTCAAACTGAGAAGAGAATGCAAGACGATAACAGAGCACGGTCAAGACTTGATGGACAACTTACAGAGTCTCGTTCTTGCTTCCTGCTTTCCTTTGAGAGCTTAACTGGACAGTGGTTTCCAACCCTGATCCTGGAGCTTCAGAGGTATGGAAAGCAGGAGTGGGGTGCAGGTCACCTTTCTGGACGGAAAACTAGGAACCTAAAGCAGTTGGAGCCAAAATCGCTACAATAGGACCCTCCATCGCCCATCTCCTGTGGAGCTCTGGCTACAGAAGATGCAGCCCACTGAAAACTTATCTTTTTCTGCTTAGGGAGAGATGAGGTGGGAGAAGAGAGCCCTGTGGTTTGAAATCTGTGAGAGAAGTTCTATTTACCTTTAACTTTCTCATTAACCTTTATGTGTTGACAGCATAAAGCATAGTGTACAGGCCCTGGCCAAGGAATTGAAACTACGGTTCTGAGAGGAAACTACCTTTTAAGCTATAAAATAGATAAAGGGACTCTAAGGAGACAAAGGGGATTGGAATCACAGAGAAGAAAGTTGGACAAGAGTCCCTAATTTTGTTTCCCTCTCTAGTCCTGTGCATATGACATGAAACAGAATGAACACAGCAGCTCCAGAATTGTACCTCTCTGCACACAGACCACTGTGTAAGCCCTAGGCTCTAAGTGGCTCAGTGGTCAGTCTCAAGCAGTGTGCTAATGGTTGGACTCAGAAGGGATGTTGGAGCTACCACCCACGCAGATAAGACAGAACTTACGGTCTGAAATGGACCAGATCTCTTCCCTGAGGGAGTGAACTGAAAAACGACATTCTCCAGGTGATTGCAGTTGGATCCAGAGTGACCCAAAGAGTATCAAAATGTCTGAGATGTGACCCCACTGTTTCTTGCCATACAGAATTGAAAAACAACCAGTAACTGAGGGAAGCAAGCTCTTGTAGCTATCAAAGGTTTTAAGGAGTCTGTGATACCCATGCTGCTGGTTATAAAGGCAAACACTCTTGAATTCCAAGATAGAAGTTTGCTACAGTGTACTCTCAAGATCCAGTGGAAGCTTTCTTAAATGAAAAATAAACAAACACATAAAATAAAAACGTCGCTTATTGACCCAATTAAAGAACAGAGTTAACAAGAATGCAGATAGAGTAAGCCAACTTGATCCAGAAAGTCTGAAGGAACAGTCAGAAAAGAGATTTACAAAAATGTACCAGAGCCTTGACACTGTGAGTTCAAGAAAGGAAGTAATTAATGTAGGAAAAAAGGATTGACAGGAGGGTCTGTCTTTAAAGACAGAATTTCCCTAGAGTTTTGAAGCTGATACATACAGATGCTATTTTCTCCTATTCAGTTTTACCAAAGAGCTTAACATTAATAGCAAAATGAACCTTTACAGGAGTAATCGACAAATTTCACTTATAAATGTAAGTACAAGATTTTGAGAGCTTTAAGGAACTTTTATTAGCATATTTGACTTGGCATTAAATACATGCCTTCTTTAAATTCTGGGTACTCAATATTTATCTGGAAACTTTCAAAGTTTCTAACTCAACATTTGGTGACACCATATAAGAAACTTTGGGACAGCTAGAAACTCCCACTGGGAGGGGGAAAATCTTGAATCAAAATTAGCTTCAGATTTGTTCCTGTGTCCAGCAGCAGTAGTCATGCAGAGAGCACCCGGTTCTTTCAAACTACTTTGTCTGGGATTAGTAGCTTCTTTTTACAGACTTTTCTCATGGTATTGACTATTCCACCTTCAAAAGCTAAATTCAGAAGAGGGCATGAGGGTTCTAGATTGACCCCTTCTTAAGGAAAGCTGGGTGGGTGAGAGAATCTGAAAGTCCTCACTGGCATGTGGTTATGTGCAAGATGCTTAATCCATGGTGATTTCTGATGCATTACAAAAGGTGCTCTGTTTGCAGTCCTCCTTGAGTGATGCCTTCCATTATTCATTCTTTGTAGCCCAGGCTAGCCTTAAACACATTATGAAACCTAAGATGACCTTGAATTTCCAATTCTCCTGCCTCCATCTCCTGAGTCTGGGATTATAGACATAGACCAGTACCTATGGGGCGTTGTTGTTGTTTTTGTTGTTGTTGTTCTTGTTCTTGTTATCGTTTTTCTATTTTTATCAATGCTGAAGGTCCAGCTCAGGACATTATGCACACTAGGCAAATACTGTACCAACTGAGGTATATTATCAGTCCTTCTTTCTTCTTGATGCTATTGTTTTGATGTAATAAACCATCATAATCACACTCTTCTCTGTGTTCTCCATTTTTGCCTCTATTTATCTAGCTGGCTTCATATTATTCTGTTCTATCAGATTGGGTCATACAATTTTTACACTAATGTATTTGTGTGTGTGTGTGTGTGTGTGTGTGTGTGTGTGTGTGTGTGTGTGTGTTCATACCACAGCACACTTGGTGACCAGGGGCAAAGTGCAGGGTTCAGCTTTTTCATTTGACCACACAATTCCCAGCAGCTGAACTCAGGTGGCATCCTTGGTGACAAGCACCTTTACCCTCTGAGCCATCATGCCAGCCCTGCACAATAAATATTATTTTGTGTAATATATCATTTCAGGTGCTAGTTGGCTATTAGAGCATGAGCTTTGGGTTTAGAGGTCATGTCCCCATTGACCTGTAATCTTAGCACTTGTCACAGCATGGCTCCTGTCGGGAATTTGAAAACACCTGCTGACATGAGCTGAAATAACTTCTCCCATTCAATCAACAGATGCCATGAGGAGCCACTTCTTTAGATAGTGCGGTGATGCAAAGTGATCTGAATCCGTGTGAGAGCATCTGTTTAACGATATTTTCTGAGTGCAGGTTGTCCTAAGACAGCGGAGAGCAACATCCTTTCCTTTAAAGAATTCCGTATTCCCACCTCTCATAAGCTACCATTTACAGTGACCTGAGCCCTGTCTTCCCTCTGCTCTGCATTCTCTAGTAAAGGAGTTCTTCTAGCTTCATTTCTGATGGTATGATTAAATACGTATTTAATATAAATTTTATAATATATTCATATATAAACATGTTGTGTTTTATATTATATATAAATTATATATCATATCATTCATATAAATGTATATATATGTATATATATTCTGACAGAAAGCAGCATAGAGGAGGAAGGGGCTAATTTGGTTTAAAGTCCTGGTTCTGTTCCCTCATTGTGGGGAAGTCTCAGAGGCGAGGGGTGCGGGGAGCTGTAGAGAGCTGGCTACACCACACCCACAATCAACAGGGGAGAGAAACAAATGCATGCACTGTACTCAGCCAGCTTTCCTCACTCTCAGATGAGGGTCCAGCCTAGGCTACAGTGCTAATCACATTGGTCTGGACCAAATAGCAATCAAGACAGCCCCCCACCAAAATGCCCACCAGCCAACCTGATGTAGATGATTTCTTACCGAGACACTCACCCAAGTCTGTTCACTGCTGTGTTGTGCAGGTTGACTGTTAGGACTGACTGCTACCTGTATATCAGGTGTCATCCTGGTTTTCCCCGAGTGTGTCTAGCAGTTGAATTTTTGGATTTTTTATTTTATGTAGATGGTTGTTTTGCCTGTGTACCACTTGCATGCACTCATGAACTTATGTACTCAAAGAAAAATGTACAGCTAAGCCCAACCCACCATTATTCAACTATAGTGATTTCAAAGTGCAATGACTACAGAGCAGATATTCTTTGCTAGGAGTTTTTGTTGAATAAAGTGACATTAACCAACTGCCATTTCTAGAAAGAGATGGATTGCAACATCGAACACCTTAGCCTTCTGTGGTCAGCTGAGGCTGCCTCTGTGAGCCTCCCACCCCATCCTTCCCTCATCTTCAGGACAAGCATCCCATTCTTCCCAATCATAGACTGCAGTGAGCCTCCAAGGGGACCGAATGTGGGAAGAGCATAATTAACCCAAAGCATTTCAAAGCTCCTCAGTTCCTACTGAGCAGTGGATAGTTGTAACATCTAAAATACACCTTTGAGCTCTGTCTCTCAGCCCTCTTTCCCTTCGTTTGCACATTTCTTCCAACTCTAGTTCTCCACTAGACTTAGAGAGACTTAGCCTTATGTTTTTAGGAGTTAGAGGCAATTGTTCTGTTGTGGTAAGGCCTGGGTTACGCTGTTCATCCCATAAATAATTTTTGCTAGTCCCAAGAATTATTTCGTGAGATTCTTAATCTTCTCTTCTTATGAGAAAGTATTGGTGTTGTCTCCAGAAAACCATTTATTTCAATCCTAGGAGTAATTTAGGCAAATCTTTTAGATTATTTATTAATTCTTCAAGTGTATGAACATTACCAGATTAAAGCACTGCATTTTAAGCCTTGCTGCTGGGAATCACCATTTTGGTTGAATTAGTACTTGATTGAAATGTATGTCATGGTAGGTTGCCTCTCTTTGAAGGAAGTCTTGTTTTTTAATTGTTTATGAAAGGTAGAATGTGCTTGTAGAAAACCAAGATAACAGTCACAAAATCCTACCCAGAAGAAGAGTTAATTAAACCAAAGTGTACCTTCTCAGTAATATTGTGGTCTGGGGATTTTAAAAGGTGACAATGTCCCATTTCTGTGTCTGACATGCCATACCCATTTGCTTTTTATTGTTCTTCCGAAATGTGGACTGATGTCAATGTTCTATTGACATAATAGTGAGAGTCAACGCTGTTTAGTCTTTCCAGAACGCTGTGAGATGGAGACAGCCTGTACTTTCTAGGGAGTCAGACGCCGAGAGATGACTTAGCTCCAAGGTTGAAGCAAGAAGCCGCTAGACTTAGAAAGTACAGAGGGCAGGCTCACCAGCTCTGTAACTGAGGCAGGCTCACCAGCTCTGTAACTGAGGCAGCGTCCAAGACACATAGCCCACCTCTACTGTGTTTCAAGGAATGATTTAAGAAATAAGCACGTCCATCCTGTGCTGGTCAAGGAGAACACTCCGTGCACCTGAGATATTGTTGCTTATGTGTTTCCTATTAGCTTGTGCCCTTGAAAGGGATCATTGGTAACATCAATGGAATAAAGAGAAATCCTTGCAGTATAAGGTAGTACCGTGTGATGAAATGTATCTGAAATGAATGTAACATTAAACATAACATACCAACAACATGCGCATTTCACTGGGGGTTTAACATAGGCTACTCTACCAACAAGGATTTTTGCTCTTTAAAATTTGAATGTTTATTAAGGGAGGAAACCCAGAGATACTTTTATGTCCTAAACTGATGTATATTTCAGCAACTTGTGACTCGAAGTAACTCAATATTCTACATAATGATTTGCTACCACTGTGTAAGTACAACTTTAATTCAATGTAATATAATTTTAATTATGAAAATAAAGCTTTTATCTACTTTCATCTGGTTTTGATTTCTACAGTTTTATTATAAGATCCCTTTATAAATATTATGTAATTCATCTGCGGTTCTACTAAGATGCCTAGTCTTACTCCAACAAGCGAAGATCAGATGGTAGCCTTTGCATCCACGTGCTGTTTCCTCTTGTCTTGTATGACATTAAAGAAGGATGGCTGTGATGCATAAAGAAAACGCAGATTCATAACATGATTAGCCCGATGTAAAACAAATTTTCAAATGCCTCAGGCTTTAACGACATTAGTTTAGATCCATGCCTGTGTTGTGTGTACAAAATGTGTCTTTGTGTTGTGCCAGCCTAGAATAAACCTGCTAAATAAGTGCCAGTAAATCACCAATTGACTCACTGAAAGAGACGATTCTAAGTTATGTATGCTGAACGGGGAGCAGAGAGTGTAAGCTAATGGTGAGGAGTATGTTGGGAAAGCCTCACCTTCCTCTTGGAAAACTGGGAAAAGCAACTAAAAGGGTTTTACATGTGCATGTGCAAGTGTTCGTGTGTGTGTGTGTGTGTGTGTGTGTGTGTGTGCGTGTGTGTGTGTGTGTGTGTGTGTGCGTGTATGAGTGGCAATGTGTGTAAATCACTTTGACAAGTTTGTTCTGTCTTTCCACTATGTGGGTCTCAAGGATCAAACTCAGAACTTCGGGCTTGGCAGCAAGTGCCTTTAGTTTTGAACCCATGTCATCTCTCTGGCCCTGAACAGAACATTCTTCAAAGCAGTGTTGGCCATGTTTCTATGTTTGTGAATGATTGGTGTATACAGCAACTTTACAGACAAGACTACTATGCTCAATTTGCTGAGTTCTGTTTTTCTCCATTTCTCTTTCCTGGCCCAGTTGCTCTGTGCCGTAGCGTCTGCACACACAAACTGTCCCATAGCGTCTGCACACACAAACTGCCCCACAGCGTCTGCACACACAAACTGTCCCACAGCGTCTGCACACACAAACTGTCCCACAGCGTCTGCACACACAAACTGTCCCAGGCTTGCCTTTATTCTCCTGTCCTTTCCCTCCCACACATTCTCCACGTTTTCACAACCTCCCACTTCCAGGCCTCCACAAAATCACAGAAGAAATCAAGGGATACTTCTTCTGAATAGACACATGGAAAGCCTGAGTGGACCTGTGGACTGAGGTACATATGTTTGCAGGCTAAGGCAGAAACGGGATTCCTATGTGCTCCTGTCTGTACACTAGGAACATACCACAATCTTGACCTGTTTTCTAGTAGGCTTTATGGGTTTGAATTCTCATCTTTGTCGGTGACATGCTATCAACCATTGAAGGGTTTGAGGTCCCAGCCAGAGGTAGGCATCATTGCAGTTGCGGGAAGTTTAGGTTTCCTACAGTGTGGGCTTAAATGCTGGGAAGTAGGACTGCGGTGTGGAAAAATGCCAACTATAAAGCTCATATGTTCATATGTTCACACAGTTGATACCTAGTTGGTAGGACTATTGGGAAGGATAAGGAGGTGTGACTTGAGTTTCAAAAGTCTCGTACCATTTCTGGTCCCCACTCTTCCTCCCTCATTATTGTGGATCAAGATGTGACCTCTCAAGCTGTTCCTGTGCCCATGCCTTTGCCCCACCATCATGGACTCAAACTCTTTGGAACTATAGCCCAATTAAATGTTTTCTGGTATAAGTTGCATTGGTCATGGTGTTTTATCACAGCGGTAGCAACCTAATGACTACAGTGACAAATGGAGAGGCATCTATTGAATAAAGGAAACTGGTAAGACAGGGGACATAGAGCTTAAGAAGATGACATCAGCTATACGTGGCTTTAGCTCTGGACACAGCAAAGGAGGAATCACGGGGAAGCTAGATGGTTCTGTATGGGTTGCGGGGGATCCATTGTGCCCCTAATTGAAACGGAAAAACAAAACCAGGGAGGGTCATGAACATGAATTAACTTTGGGTCAGATAAATTACACGTGATATTAAAAAGTAGTCACACTGTGAGGTTACTAAGGGAGGGCTGAGCCACTGTTTGAAAGGCAGTAGAGGGCTAGACATTCTGAGTGCAGGGAAAATGCAAAAGCACAGAGTCATTGGTCCGGTTTAGAGAGGAACTGTGCATGGCAGGACTGGGGCTGGTAAAGGTAGCATGTCCTAGATCATCCCGGGTCATTACGGCATGCTGGGAGTCTGATGGTCACCTTCAAATCTCTGAAGAAATCTAAAGTGAGAGGGCAACATGCTGTAAAGGCGGCCTGGCCAAGTGGGCATGATATAGGAAGGCTACATTTGAGCCTCAGAAAATGTTTCTTAAAGAATGTCTAATACCTACTGTCCACAGCTTAGTTGTGAAATCAAAGCTTCCACAATGTAGCAACGTATCCTGCTCACAAGCAGGCAGTAGCCAAACAAAAATTAACAGAACCATTTGCTGACGTCTATTTCAAGAAAACATATCTTCAGGTGGATATGCTGTTTGCATTTGAATTCTAACATTTCTGGATTGTTCTAGAACACTTCCCTTCCCTTTCTCCTCAGGATAACAGAGGTTATTCCTGTAGGGTCAGGCCGCTTGCCCTTTTTGTAGGCCAGCCTTACATCTTGGTTGGCTGTAAGGTACTAGATGGTTTCTTTGACCCAGTAAAATTGCCATTGTCCTACTTGCTCTTGGTGAGCCAGCGAAGGAAGCAGACATGGTGCTGCCCCTCGTTGACCATAGGCTGCAACGCCACCCAATTTCTTTAGCAGGTTTGTGCTCCCACTGGCAACTCAGAGGCTCTTGGTTACCTCTCTTGACCGTACCAGAGGGTGTCTTTCACAACCTGAAGAAGCCTCTTCTATAGATAGAGAAAGAAATTCCCACATTCACGTGTGCTTTGGTAAATGGTTGTTAGCCCCAAAGCTTATATGTCAATTTGTGGAAAGTATTTTACTTGTAAATATGACTATTTTTCACAAGATAATACATTTTTACTTACCTAGTTAGTGTAACTCCTGAGTTTAAGGAATCCAAGCTTCTTTCTGCATAGAAATCTACTTATACAATTCTGATTATGGTTAAGTCCATGCTGAAAGGAAGCAGCAAACTTCCCGATATCCTACAAACAAAAGACACATGAAGAAACCCAATGATTATAAAAACATATTGCCTTATCTATCCTCATTCCTCATGATCAATAACAAAAGTCTCTTTTTCTTAATTTATTTCCTTCTTTTTTTCATTCCTTGGTGTTCGTTGGTTGGTTTGTTTAAGACCGGGTCTCTCTATGTAACCCTGCTGGAACTCCCTATAGAGATACAGGCTGGCCCTGAACTCAAGAACCTAGCCTGCCTCTCCCACACCAGTGCTGGTATTAAAGATGTGTGCTACTATACATGGCTTTCATTCATTTCTTTATATTTTATTGTGAATATAACCCATGTACACATTTTAAAACTTATTTTTATACTTTTTAGAGGTTATGTTAAGTCTTATTCCACAGAAAGCAAGGCCATTAGTTTTTCATTACCCGCTGTTTTGGTTGACACATGGGGCCTGGTTCCATAGTTAAAAGACAGATTCACACCAATTGAACCATTGGTTTAATCTTGGCCTCTGTACCTAGAAACCCTTTTAGGGTTTACCTATGTAGTCCTGGATGTTCTGGAACTCACTAAGTATACCAAACTGGCCTCATATTCACAGAGATCTGCCTGCCTCTGCCTCTCAAGTGCTGAGATTAAAAGTTTACGCTAGCAGGCCTGCCTAAGTCTCCCATTCTTAGCCACTTGCCCAAGTTTAGCTTTTTGGCAACCAAGGTTCCAAACTGAAAGGCATTTCAAATTTTAATCCTGCCTTTTACTTTGAAGTGCTCGAAGGTAGCCTGTAGACTTTCCACATTCCAGGTACACAGAGCCCCACCACCACGTTACACTGCCTTTGCTCTCTGTGTATCAGAGCCCTACCACCAAGCCACGCCTGCACTACTCTGTGTATCTTTAAAAGAGCTTTCCTATTTTCTCCACTCTAGCCTCTCAGCAGAATTGGAACATGGTGGGAGTGAATGTGAGGAGGGGCTATACTCACCAAAACAGAGATGTCAGGGACGGTTTCCATGGAAATACAACTCTGCTGCATTGCAGATGGTGCTACGGTTATCTCATAATTGGGACACTGGTGGAATGAGACTAGACAGGAGACAGTGGCTGAGAATGCCTGAGATTTCAAAGGAACTGGAGTTGGCAGAAAAGGATCTTCCTTCAAAAACAGCTAACATAGAAGAGACATCAAAATGGAACAGGATGAATTAAGGACGTTTCCACCTAGGATTTCCTGGTGAAAGCATCTCAAAGAGAGAGCTAAGAGCAACTTAGATGTAATTAAAACAAAGATGGCAAAATTATGAGAGTAGAGCACAAATATCACATGACCTTTCTTTCAGGAGGTGCTCAAAGGGTCCAAACTCATGGGACAAGAAAGGAGGAAAGCAGTTGTCAGGGGCTGGAAGGAGAGAAAAGTGAGGGCTAGAGCTTAACCAGTAGACATGGAGTATTTCCTTTCAGGTATTGAAAGAACTCTGGAAACGGTGACGGTAGTGATCCCATAACTGTACTTAGCATGCTCCGAATGCACACTTACACAAAGATAGTTAGTGTAGACTGCTACACTTAGAACAACTGAGCAGCAAGCTCGCCTGTGCCCAGGGATACACTGCTAACTTCTGTGAGTGTGGCATCCATGACCTAGTCCTTCCCAGATATATTTCAACGTGGCAAATAGGCCACCATTTTATTTGCTAATACACCTGTGAACTGGCTAATATGAGAAGTGTGATCCTCCAATTTCTGTCCAATGGTAACTGGACTTTCTTCTCATATCTGGTCCCCTAGTGGGCTGACTGGTAGGCAGAGTCTTCTCCCATATGGCTAGCTTTGGCTCTGTGGCAGTTTGTCTCGACTATCAAGTTGAGTAGATCTGGAATCAACTAGAAAAGCAAGCTGCTGGGCACTCCTATGAGAGATTCTTTTTTCCCACTAGGTTATGTGAAGTGGAAAGACCCAGCCTGCATGTGGAAGACACCTTTTGGAGTCCAGATCAAAGGACATAGAAGAAAGATGCTTTGCCCTTCTCCTTGCTTGCCCCCACTTTTGCTGGCAAGTTCATCTACACTGTTATTGTGACATTCCTTTGCCAATGTTAGAACCAGCTTCTTCGACCTTCCAAATAGACTGAAGGCCAGAAGCTCTCCCAGAGCCTCCCAGGCCTTCAGCATCAGACTGGAATTGCTGAGATCCATCCACGTGAGCTGAAAAACTGCCAATCGTTGTTCTCTCCAGGAGGAGACAGCCATTGTTGGGTTACACAGAATATATCCTGTGAGTCAGTCTAATAAACCCCCTTGTAATATATGCATTCATTCTATCTGTCCTGTTCCTCTAAAGGGCTGTGACAAATTCAAGCCCTTTTTGTCTGGTAGCTAGATGCAAAGTCAGAATTCCCAAGAAATTAGCTCCCCTGTGCTAATCAGAGTATCTATATGAAACACAGGTTCAAACCTCTCATTCACTACACCTAGTATTTGGGTACACGTGGCTCATTGGGTGTCACCGTAATAACTAAGTGGATGCTAACTAAAGGGGTTGCAGGTCTGTACCTGCATTTCTATCATTTCTAGACATTTCTATCAGGCTGCTGTGTGTGGACAAACAGAGAGAGAGTGCGGAGAGACTGATGTGCAGGGCCTGGAAGAGGTGTCTTGGCTGGGTGAGATAATTCTGAAAAGGCTTTCTGTTAACGTTTAGTTCTTTGCATGCTGGTTGTTCAGACCTTTGAATTTGTGCCAGGTCACTGCATGAACTTTAGAACAAGCAAATATAATGAATAGAAATGAAGGTAAAAATCTAAGATGTTTGTCATTTACATAGAAAGACATTTCTGTGGCATCATCTGTAATTTCTGTCTTTTACCCAGACTCGTCCCATCTAAAATTATCATTGGTTCTAGGACATGATCTAAAACATGACCACATATCACCAATCCCAGGGTGAAACCATAGAGTAGCTTCTCACCTGGATCACTGCAACGGTATTCTAATCAGCCCTCTTGCCTCTGTCCTGGACTCCATGGTTTAGCCTCCAAAGTGCAGCAAGGTTGCTCTTTCTTGTACGTAAATCAGGCTGTCTCTTTCTGCTCAATAACAAAATGGAACAAACTAAAGAGATCTCTGGTGGCAGTCTACTACATCAAAAATAAATCCTGACTCTGCCTAACCTGGCCTGTCCCATGTCTGCCACCAACCCCAGCCCTGTGGTTTTCACCCCCTCAATATCATCTGTCCTTCTTTCTTCCCTCATACTTACCAAACATGCTACCTTTGATCTTATAATTCACTTCTATAAAGCATTTCCTGCCTGTTCTGCTTTTATAACGAAATTATATTTCCAATCTCCACACACTATCATCTTATCAGAGAACAACCTTGACCAGCTCAACTGGCACCCACCACCCTCTTGGGTATATCAAATTGTATGCACATTTTGTTTTTTACTTATCTGTCGATAAGTCATACATACACACATACATAGATGCACGATATGTATTTTTATTTTTACTGGTCAATGTTAAGTTCACATAATTTAGATTTTCAGATAAGTCTACAAAAGCTGTTATAGGGGAGAGAGTACCCTACATCCCTTCATGGTCCCTCTCCTTCCTAGAGAAAACCACTTCTAGCTTTACATTGTCCTTTGTGAACATTCAGTGTTTAATTTGTAAGACAATGCTGTGCTTCCTTTGTTTTGCTTCCTCCCTTACACACACACACACACACACACACACACACACACACACACACACACACACACACACACCACTAGCAGCCTGTCATCTTCCAGCATGGGTATCGCTTTTTTGCCAGAGCCATTCTTGGCTCTCAAATACACTCCATGTACACATAAGCTCTTACAGCAGAGTGTAACATTTGGATTCTTTCTGAAATTATATACATTTATGGTACACAGCATGTTTTGATGAATTCATATGATTACTATTGCCAATCAAGTTAACTTATTTAGCACTTTTCCTAATGACCTTTTCTGTGTGTCAAGAGTGTCTAGTGTCTATATTCTTAGCACATTTTCATGATATAACACATTATTAACTACAGTTCTTGTGTGGTACACAAATTCCCTAGACCTGTTCACCCTGCTTACTTCCAGGTCTACTTCTAGCTCATGTCTTCCTATTTCCTTCCCTTGTGAATCTTGGAAATAACTCTTCTACTCTTCTGTGCAGCATTTTCCTGTCTGTGTCTGGTTTACTTGGCTTACTGTATTTTCCTCCTTACTTACACTATCACAAATGCCAGGATCTCTTCTCTTAAAGCTGGACAATATACTATTATATATGTCTGTACACATGTATACAGTATATGAAGAATGGAATAGACGTTCATTGTATCTCAAAGATAGAATGTTAAGTCTATTAAATAGCTATGAATGCCAAATATCAAAAATAACATGTTAATGGGAATGTTGATAAGGAGAAACTTGTAGACATTGTTGGTGGAATAAAATAAGGAGCTGGAGAGACAGCTCAGGGGTTGTGGCTCTTGGGGAGAACCCAGGTTTGGTTCCTAGCACCCCCAGTGTATATCAAAACAACTCAGGTGCCCTTTTCTGATTTCCATGGGCACCAGGCTCATTTGACGTATATATACATACATGCAAACTCAGGTAATAAAATAATTAATCTCTTAAAAATTAATACAATCATAATAAAAATTAGTAACAAGGGATTCTTCAAAAAATTAAAACTATGGTTAGTTTTATTGTTGTTTTTGAAGAACATCTACTGTTTTCCAAAACATGTTTCAATTATCATTTCCTCCAACAGTGCTCAAGGAGAGCTTTCCTTTTCTCACACCCTCATGGGTACTGCTGTCTTGACTTCTTAATTATAGACATTCTAACAAAACTGATCCGATACCTCAGGGTGTGTGTGTGTGTGTGTGTGTGTGTGTGCGTGTGTGTGTTCTGCTCTGTCTTTCTCTACCTTATTCCTTTGAGGCAGGATCTCTCACTGAAACTGGAACTAGGCTGTTGGCTAACAAGACCTAGTGACCTTCCTGGCTGCATAGCTCCGGGGTTGAAGAGCCACACCAGCTTTTTATGTAGGTGTTAGGGATTGGAACTCAGGTCTTCATGCTTGCACAGCAAATACGCTTACCCAATGAATTACCTCCCTTCTCCTTCATTGTGATTTTGACTAGTGTTTCTAGACCATTGTACATCTATTTTGTGTACTGGTTGGCCATTTTTATGTCTTCTTTTAAAAATGCCTCCTCAAATCCTTTGCCCATTTCTTAGATAGGTAATCTAGTGCACTGTTGAATGGTTTTAATTTCTTATAAGATTTGGATAGTAGCCACTTCTCTGATGTATCATTCTTGAACATTTATTTGCAAAGCACAGACTGACTTTTTTGTCTTGTCTCTTTTGGGGCGACTGTTGCTTTACTGTGTTCCCACTAGATTTCTGCCTCTGCTTCTTCTTTGGGTTTCCTTAGCAGAGCTACAGTGTCTAGACCAACATTAGGAACTTCCACATATATTTTTTTCTTAGAGTTTTTTGGTATATACTATGTAGGTCTTTAATTTATTCTGGGTTGATCTTTGTAGGGTCAAACAAGGGTCCATTTCCATTCCATGAGGATTTGGGCTTATGTTCACCTCCTTCCAATGTAGATAATCTTTGTCATAAAAGACATCTAGGTCCTAATTTTCAGAAAAACTGTCTTCTCGTCTTAGCTTCCTGAGGAAAACATTCAATGGTGACAGTTATTTTTTGAGGTTCGTATTTCTGAAAATGGCTTTAATTTAAATCATTTTTGTTTTATTAATGAATCTGTGGTCATTGGTCCCTTTAACCTTCTAGAACTGCATGTTCCAGGTAAGATATCTGGTAATGGTTTGCATTTCAGCTGTGGTCTGCTTTCCTCCTCTAGGATGGTGTTAGTTATATTTGATTATTTTTCTTGGCATTCTGATTTAACAACAACCACTAGTGTGAGTCTGTCCTTGTTTGCTTTATCTGGTACTCACAGATCTCTTCCACTCTGAAACCTCATGGTGTAGGAAATATTTTAGAGTCATTGGCTAAATTTTGCCCTTTGTCTCTTGTAACAATTAATACTGTTATGAATGTATGCAGGAAATTAATACAGCAGCAGTTTTCTTAAACCTAGGTAGTTCCCAAATATACAGAGATACTTAGACTTATTTACAACATGGCATGATAGTTTTATTCGAATCCTCAAATCTCATCTTGCTAACTCCCAGCTGAAATTCCCACAATACTTGCCTTTAGGACCTTTCATAGTCCAGCTGAACTCCCATGATGTCTTCTTTCTCCCTCCTCTTGGCTGAATCTCCCCTGGCCTGCTCGCTCCCCAACTCCTTTCCCTGCAGGATGTCCCATCTTATTTTCTCTACTGCCTACTTATTGGCTTTTCCAGCTTTCATTGACAAATCAGAGAATAAATGGTGAGCATTGTTTACACAAACTTGAGACAGGAGATTCTTAGCACAGGGCATTGCAATGCCATGTCCAGATTGAAACCAGATACTGGGACAGAGAAATCAGCATGTGAATAATACAAGGATAATTTTTAGACAGTGTACACACACGTTAGGCCTCCAGTCCTCCCCTGTCTGTCTAAAGCTCCATTTATTTAGATGTTGAACCAGTAGGAGGATATAGGCCTCCATTGTGTTGCTTCTCCTCTTCTTGCTTTCTGAGATACCGCCTCAGTTTGATTTGCCAACTATATTGATTTAGAATGTTATCTTCATTTTCATTTCCCATGTATGTTTTCCAGCCTTCTGTTTCCTCTTCCTTCTCCCACCTCCTCATCCTTCTTTCTACAATTCTTTCTTCTCATCTTCCTTCTCTTCCTCCTGAGCGACGGGGACAGAAGCCATGGTCTTGCACATAGCAGACATTGGTCTACCATCGAGCCACACCTCAGCTCTTTGGATATTCTTCCTTTCTTACTTTGTGTGCAGGGGGTCGAGGGAGGAGCAATGTTGCTACTTTTTTCTCCATTCATGATGTAGCGTTTCGGTTCTATTAGGAATGGTAATGGGAGTTATTTTGATTGTCCAATATTTGCCTTGGTCTGGCTGTTAGTCTTCATTTGATTTCCATATGTCTTAGTAGAGGCTTTCTTTAAAATCTTACTTGTATTTAATTGTTGGCTTACAGTAAAGTTGATTTATAAATAAAGACCCTGGATTTTACTTTGGGTGATCAGGAGAGACCTTCCAGGTGTAAGGATCTCAGATATCTATTTCACTTTCGACTCTGCATATGGAACTGACTGTTCTGTGAGCCTTGGTGGGGAGGTTAGGTTAGGGTTATACTCTTCTGTGCATACATGAGAAATTTTTCTTAATGGCAAGGATTTTATCTTCTGGGCTATTGCTTCATTTAGTGTCCCCAATACCTGGCAAACATTAGACACATAATAAATATTTACTGAGCACTACTCAGCCTAGCTAACTTGATTGGTGAGACTTCTGGATTCCATAGAATCGGCAAGTTTTGACGATCACATCAGCGTGGGTATTTCCACAAAGAGGACTTTAAGACTAAGAAATTGTGAGGTATTCTTAACTGTATCTTAATTCTGTTGTGTATTTTTTAATTATTAAGTTTATACACCCATATGCGTGCCTAGCTGCATGTATTGTGTGCATGTATTGGTTCCCTGGGACTGGAGTTACAACCATTTTGAGCTGCTGGGAACAGAACCCGTGTCCTCTGCAAAAGTAGCAAACACTTTGAATCTGTGAACCACCTCTTCTCCTCATTTCATTTTTACCTTAATTCTTCTGGATTGTTTTCAACAGAAACTTAAAAGGAAATGGATTGATGCTAGGATACTAGAGGGCTTTAGGAAGACAGTGGTAGTTAGAATTGACATACAGTATATGATCTCCTTTTAAAAGAAAAAACGAACTTAAATCTCTTGGTTTTATTTTTCAGTCAAATACATATACCAAATATTACCAAATATAGTATAGTGTGTGTGTGTGTGTGTGTGTGTGTGTGTGTGTGTGTGTGTGTGTGTGTGTGTAGGGTGGAAGCAAAAGAAATTCAGAGAAATTGTTTTTCACTTGTATGTATAAACACGATATAGATAGATAGATAGATAATAGATTATTGATAGATGATAGATAATAGATGATTGATAGATGAGAGAGAGAGAGAGAGAGAGAGAGAGAGAGAGAGAGAGAGAGAGAGAGAGGCGTGTGTATATCTTTTTCATGTGTCAGTCATTCGGTCAATAGTCAAAGCAACAATCAGGATTAGAGGCCGGGGGCCTGATTCTAAGTCCCTCCTCTTTAAGGGTCTTCATTAATTAATTATGAATGAATTTATTTCTGGGGAAAGAAGTCATCTAGATTTGTTGTAATGTTTAGATATATCAGATGTATTCCCTCACAAACAAGATGGAGACAGCAGTGATGAACTAGTTTAAAACGTATACCACCCACATATCTCTGAGCATTGTCCTCTCTTCTTAGACTTTCTAACCTAAGAGGCTCCGGTACTTAGGCGGTTCTGATCACTGCCCGGGAGGACCCCTTCTTTCTGGGTCGGCTTTGTTTTGTCCTTCCCTCCTTCATCTCCGCTCTGGCGCCCTCCCCTTCTCCTCCTCCTTGGCCCCCTCTGCCCTTCACCTCCCCCTCTTCCCCTCCACATGGGTCCCCTCCCTCCCTTGCTGTGGCTGGCAGGGCGGACCATCCTCACCAGCTAGGACCGGAAGGAAAGTGAACAGCCCTCCCAGGGGGCCGGACTAATGGGCTCCTGCGGATCTTTCAGCAGGGCTTGTCCATGAGAATCAGGCACTGGAGGGCTCTCCACTGGCACTGTGACCTCTTGATAAACTATTTGTTTTTCCTTGTATTGATTAAAAAATACAAGCCACCACCACTAACTCCCTGACAACCTGAGCCTCAGTTTTTAGGAATCTCCCACATTTCAGATACACTACTCAAAAGATTCCCGGCACTCCATCTTGTTTAATCCCTGCAATTCAGGTAAACCAGGTCACTGATATCCTTTTTAAAAAAATTAAAAATCTCCGAAGAAGCAACCTGAACCACAAATTTAAATAATCAGCAGGCTACTCTACCTATGAAACCAAAAATAAGCCCTCTTGTTCATTGCGGGGATTGAAAATCTGAAAAACATTTCACCTTACAAGTTACTTCTGCAGAGGTAATACTCCCCATTTGAGCAAATGCCAGCTATTGTTTTTCTTAGGCGGTACTGTCTACCTTTCTCCTTCCCTCTTCTGTTCCGGCATGCTAAAATAAAATTCAAGACCCCAAGGCAACTTGATCCCTGCCAGTACGAATGTATGAAGCTTTACAGTTGAGAGAAACTTTCAGGTTGTATACCTATGAATGTTAATAAAAACATAGATAGAATAGCTAGAATCACGGTGCTTCTGGCTGTGTCTCCAATAGCTATGCGATTGCTGCACGGGATTGAGTTACGAGGCCTTTGAATTGTGACCTTCCGTCTAAAAGAGCTTTGGAGGTTGCCCTTTATTTTTCTAGGGAAAGGGGAGTGAAGTAAGCTTGAAGGAAAAAGCATCTCATGGGTTGTTTTCTCCCATGAAAGCTTCTTTATAAAATAATAAGCGTTCCTGCATTCTGAAGACTTAAAACCAACTCCCATGTGCCTGGGGAAGCCTGGAGT
The DNA here is from genome assembly GCF_011064425.1 of Rattus rattus. Taxonomy (NCBI): domain Eukaryota; kingdom Metazoa; phylum Chordata; class Mammalia; order Rodentia; family Muridae; genus Rattus; species Rattus rattus. The sequence continues at coordinate 148,869,691 of NC_046154.1, read as the reverse complement.
GCAGTTTAATGTGATTATTTCCACAGCGAACAAATCAAGTGTTTATCATGTAGTAGCTATTAGGGTCAAAGCACATCACACTGGGTAACTGAAATCAAGGCAGGCAAAGAGGAAGACGCTGACAGTGGTAAAGCAAACTAGCCATACGGTTGGCTGTTAGAACCCAGAACTTCTCCTTTAGCAGTCAGGAATGTATATATGTGCCCTACTTGAGGAGGCTCACTCGCCTCTTGTAGTGAATGATGCCAAACACACTCATGCTTTCTGCTTTGATGATTTCAGGTTTAAGGAGTCTTCACACTTTTTCCCATTGGCCATTTAACATATTTCTGTGTTTGAACCAATGGGCTAACTTTGCAATATGTCCTTATGAATGATCTCATGCTATACAGTGATGGAGTATAATACATGTGACTATCTAACCATATATGTATCATTGAAATTATACAAACACAAACGTACATGTTTATATATCACACACACATATATATATATATATATATATATATATATATATATATATATATATATCACAGCATAGCACACACCTTTCTGGATCAATTAACTTTATTGCGTTTTACCTTGTTCCAGAATGATAACAGCCAGAAGCCAGAGATGTCTCAGTGCTCCACCTGCTGTTTAGAGGTGATCTGTTAGCAAAAAAAGAGGCGAATTCCCAAACAAATAGTGTGGGGAGAAAAACACCCAACTTACTAAGAACCAGGTCAGGCAGACAAGCAGTTCCTAGCAGAGCTCCCGGCACACGGTCAGTGCCTGGTCAATGAATGGTCTTGCCTTTCCTTCTGTGAGTTGTTCATTGTTACTGAAGAATTTAAAAGCTGAGAACTCAGCTGTCGTGAAAGCTAGAGAAAGCAAAGCAAATTCCCAGATCCCCTTACATGTTCTGGGAGGTGCTGACAAGATTGGTTTTGCCCATGGCTTAGAGAGAAAAAAAGAAGGCTGAAGAGAAGACACCCTGGGTTTCCTAGGTTGCTTCATGTCAACAGAGATCCCGTTCACAGTGTGGGAAGGCAAGAGAGCTTGTTGCTGAGATTAAACATATGCTTCCAAGAACAATTATTTACATATTTTTGACAGAAGGAAGAAAAACTAACTCTGTTTGCCATTTTGGAAAATCACATGATTGTGGAAGAGAAAATCTATTGTGTCATATTTTTCTTAAAGAGCCTATAGCGTCCATGCCCTTTCCCGAGGAGAAAAATATTAATAACAATTACGGTTGCTCAGGCTTTCGTTATCAAGATGGGCTAGCCAAAGCTTGTATCAAGGATAATATTTTTTTTTAAAAAAAATCTTATTGGCAGTCATTACTACATAGGATAACAAGTTTCCCTCTCTAAATAAATAAATGATTTATACATAAAGCCGATGTGCTTATTATGGGGTCAGGAAATGGGTTCTGTTTTCATATTGTATTGGTATGAAGTCTATATTATTTATGAAAATAAGTTTCCACGGTACAGCTAATAGTTAGTAATTGCCTTCTTAAATTTACTGTTAAAAGCTATTCATATTGGAGTTTGAATAGAAAGCATTTAGCGAATGTTGGTGGACATTTTGCTTGGTGGATTTAATATCATTCTTAAAATAAATAGAGGATGTTTTTCTTGGTTGTGTTTCAACTGAAGGGTACTTGGGAGCAGGACCCTCATTGTAGATTTCATGCCAGTGGGGAAGGCACAGGCCATGGAAGGGACCAGTCCACAGACCAGCAAGCCTTACTGCCTAACTACTCAGTTACCCCCACCCCCCAGGGGTCTCCAAAAAAGCTATCACTCTGGTGCCGTGGTGCGGAGCAAAGAAAGGCAAATACCAGGAAGCAGGAGGAATTAACTGATATTTTGGTATATTTTCTTTCCCAGTATACTTCCAACAGTTTAAATTGTGAGACATTGTATATTGTGATATTGTTTTTAATCCTGTGAGAGGAGGGATGCCAATCACTTCGCTTTGGGAGAAAAGGTGTCTGTCTTTAAAGTGCTAATTAAATTATGAAACTCACTGACTTTCCTCCTGAGAAACAGTCCTCTCTAAAGAGTTTTATGAGCAGAGATATTAGGGGAAAAGCCTTCCCAGGGTGGTGTGGGTGCTCAGTCCATCGGGGTAAGCAGGAATAGGAGGAGAAGACATCTTGTACTGGAAACATCACAGCCCTTCAATCCCTTGCCATTCCTGGAATGGACGGAGAGTCTCTTACTATGCCTTGGGCCTGATTTTCTCAGCATTTCTTATCATTGTAGTTGATGTAGTTAATTAGCTGTTTGCTCCCGTAGGTGGAGAAAATGTTCCCTTGTATTGTTGCAAGGTCTCCCTTGCATTTGACCTTGTCTAAGGACATTTGTCGATTTTTGTGAGCACATCTTTATTTAAAATTCTGTCCTAATCTAAAGGTACTGGAAAGTTTTATGAAAATGACAGATGCCTGCTGTCTAAGTGGGATCTTATCCAGGCCAGAGCTGCCCTGGCCGATCAAACCTGCTTGGCGGCAGAGTGTCATAGGAAGATCTTTGCATCTCTCTTAGGGACTCAAACATCCCATTCAGACTGAACTTGCCAGCAAACTTTCCTCAGCCTTTTGTAAGCTCTAGGGCTGATTTAGGAAACAGTTTGGTTCTTTGTGGTATGTGATCAAGTTATATAATTATAGTTGACGAAAATTCCATAATATTACCTTTTGGTTATTTACCATAGAATATCGTATTTTAGATTCAAGCTGCATAAGGAATAATTACCATGTATTTGGAGTATGGAGCTAGTAACCGGACAAAATTTATAGATAAACATGTGATTCTTTTGAATACATTTTAGTTTTGCTTAAGAAAAAGGAAACTATTTAAGAGTGGTAAATGTGCACTGGCTATTTCTTCTAACCAGTGACTAAGCTGTGTGTTACATAATTATGAGGTATGAGCTATATTATATCCATTAGTGGTCACATTAAATTCATCATATCTTTCCTAATTTATTCATAATTACATGAGTCATTTCTTTGAAGGCATTTTGTTTGGTTATTTAAATAAGAATTATTGAATTTTATTACAAAAGTGCATGTAATATGATAAATGTGACTGTAACACAGGCAAGTAACTTGTATGTAGGGTTGACATGCTAGTTCTGCCGCTTCGACTTCACATGGTCTGCACATTCTGGATTCTCCAATATAATCTTTTATGGATTGGATGAATAGCATTTTAGCAAAACATGCCTAAAATAATTTAACCCATGGGAAGCATGAATGCAGTAGCCGAATGTAAAGTTTAATCCAGAGGTTAAATTTTATGTCTTGGGGAACTTAGTACCAAATCTAAGTGCAAAAGAAGTTACTGTCTGGGTGCTGCAATAAAAATAGAACTAATGTAGCATAGACTTTACCTGGCTACAATAGTAACAGGCTGTCTTTTTCTGCACCGGGACTTTGGTATGTTGACTAACTGACACTTCTGGTCTGAGAGAGTGCTGTAGGTGGTAACTTAACTCTATTTCTGCTGCATAGATGATCCAATAGCAATCAACCGTTTTCTGACCTGGCTTCCCAAATATGGTAGAATCACGGCCCATGATTCCTTGCTGGTACTACACAAGATGAATTCTAGGTGAGTCTGCAGTTTAAGCAGTCTCTTAGGTTTGACAAAGCGTTCCTTTGCAAGGAATTTAGACTGGCATCCTCTGGAGGGGAGAAGAGAGAAGGCCTGTATGGAATTTTGGTCCTTAGAACCATTTAGTTGGGTTTCGTTTGTATCATCTGCCTGGTTCTTTCATTTCCTAGTTAGCAGAGCCAAGGTAAGACACACCTATCTCCTTTATTAGCTGATGGGAGTTACTGTGATTTTTTTAAAAAGGCTCATACCAAGGTGAGAAATTAAAAGAAGGGAGACTTTTTTTTTTTAAATAAAAAGAGCACATAGAATAGAAATATTGGCAATGACAAAAATTTCTTTTTAAAATGAGTATACAGACTTTATTTCAGCGTGAGTGTTAGTTTGCGTTTGCATTTAAAATGTGATACAGGACGGACAAGATATTAGTCCATACAAGGAGATGCATTCTTTCAAGATTCCGAATCATCACAGTGGCTAAGCCCCTGACTTGGATCACCGCCTAACTCACAGATTCTGAATTGATTAAGGATATGAGTTTTTCAAAGGATAAGTCGCAAAGCAAGTCCCAGACTAAACGAATCTCTTCTCGAGACCCATTTAAAAATGTTAATGGTGAAATATTATCTGGGTCCTAGCCAAAGAACTGAGCCTTTGGCCTTCTAGCAACCCTTGCAGAATCCTCAGCCAGGCTTTCATTGTTAAGCTGCTAATAGCTAACACGTTTGCCCATTCTCCTTCAACTTCATAGAAACGGCTTTTTTATCTTCTCCAGACCTGTAAATAGGTAGGTACTTTAGGAAAATTTGTGTAAAGTATCCGTTCTTCTAACTTTCAAGTCCTCGGGAAAAAAAAAAAAGTATTGAAAAAGTGTAAAAGATAACGTGCAACTACTCCCCAAAGATCTTAATTGGGAGCTACTGGCGCGGGAGGATGTGTGTGTGTTGACAGAGGTTCCCACAAGTTCTTCCCCCACAGCTGTTTATTCAGATATCATGGGGCGCGTCATTTACATAATAAATTTTTTTTAAAGCAGCGAGGTTGAGTCAGACCATGCTCTGCTCCTCTCAATTGTTGCATTTAAACCAATAAGGTTAGGACAAGAGACTAGCTGTGGTTTGCGTTGCAAAAACAAAACAAAACAAAAAGCCCCGAGGCTTCGTGGGCAGACCTACAAGGCTGCGCAAACAAATCGGGGGGGGGGATGAGATTGTGCCGTTTCTTTGTCTAGGCGTCTCAGATGCTATCTGCCGCTGCCGTTCGCTGGGGCGCAAAGCCGTTCCCAAACAGACCGCGGCGAGCTGATGGCTCCGAGCTTGCGGCGAGGTAGCGAGTGTGCAGGGCCACTTCCGACTGGAAGCCTTCCTGTGGCGGTGCGCGGTGGCGGGGTCCTTCCTGGGGAAGGCGATCGCGCTCAGTCGCTCCGCAGCCCGAGACTGCAGCAGCGCCCGGGCGCTGTCCCCGGGAGCCGGGCAATCCCCGGCCTCCGCGCTCCGCTGCCAGACGCGCCACAGCGCCTCTGAGAGCTCCCGGGTCTCCGCGTTCCTGCCCAGCAGCCAAACTATGTCAGGAATGGAGGTCTGCTAACACAGAAAACTCCAAGGAGCACACTAAACCGGTGGAAGCAGCAGATGTGAGCTCTGTAAGTACAAGCTGGTGTTTGAAAAACTGTAATGACCAAGAACAACTGTCGGGTGGACAAAGTCCGAGATAGCCGGAGCGCTTTATTAGTGCTTTGGTGTGTTTTCAAAGAAAAAAAGCACTGCGGCTTGGGGAAAACGATAACACTTTGTTCCTAGGACTTTAGTAGCCACGGGGTTCCGTCGTAAAAGTGTAATCTTTACCCTCCAAATGATCGGAGCCATTAGGATCATTAAAGGATCATTGCAAAGTAACTACTTTTGTTATGATCTTGATAAATAAGTAGAACACTGGGTAATATTCTCGGACCGGGGCGGGGGATGGTTATTTCATATTTTTTCGAAATTGCTGCACTAGCCCCAGAATACTATTGAGTGGTATTGAGCAGGGTTCTATCCGTACGTGGATGTATAGGTACGAAAGGTATACTTAGCGGTGTGTATTACACAGATGACTTTTTCTACGGCTAGGGTGATAAATGAGAAAAGGTTTCCGACAGGAAACAAAGCAGATGAACAACGAACTAAACACCATGTTTCAAGAAGGACGCCTTTTTGTTCCAAAGCAAATTTACCAAAAGCTATATTAAGCGGGCTCATCTTCAGTATGCGATACAATAAGTCTTTCGCCCCTTAGTGCATTTCTCTCTGGCCTTTTATGGGATTTGAGTGCACATGGGAGCTAAACTCCACAGTTTGAAACTTTTGAATATTCGTGTAAAGCACTGACCGTCAAAATCAGTATTTGAATCGCTAGCAACCCATAGGCTTACACTTCTTGGGAGGAGTTTTGAAGACATTTAAGCATAACATTTGTAAGAATTCAATAAATTCTGAACTGTCACTGAGTTTAGACAAGCATTTTTAAGTTTCATTTCATAAGATGGCCAGGGATATAGAAACTTGTTAGGTGGGAATCATGGTGTGTAGCTGTATAGGTTTGAAGTTAGCTTTCTAATGTCTTTCAGAGAAGGCTTTATTTTATGCTTGTGAGAGTCTTTCCCCTTTCTGTTTAGAGTTTAGGGACATGCACACAGGAATAGTCATGCCTTCATGTGATCAAACATTCGATATTTGACTTTCTCGATGCTTGAGTTCTCCTAAGGCCCAAAGTGTTTAGTAAGTAAGCAAGCAGCCGTGGATTTTCAGCCTTTGAAAACTCTTTGTGGTGACAGACATAGAAGTCTAATTGAGCCACCGTTCAGTTCAGCTTTTAAGTGCCAAATGAAGTCAGCTGCTCTCTGAGTTTCACAGGCATGATAAATGATTTTTGAGAAAGAAAATTTCCACTGGAGTGTGAAAATGTATTTCCTAAGGATACAATGGGAAGAAAAGAGGTCCTTGCAGTGGGAACAAAAATCTCTTTTATCAGATAACCAAAAATATTTCAGTCAACATTGTCAATAAATGTTGATTTTGAAAACAGTCCTTTCCTTTTTAAAGCTGAAGACAGGAATGGCGTATTCTAAACACTTGTTTGTTTTTGGTTTCAGAAGGCTTATGTTTTCTTGGTTTCTTTAAAGGAGATAATGCAAGAAACGATATAGAATATTACATTAAGATAATATCACCAGCATTTGAGCATTCGGTTTATGGAAGCTTTGATGAGAAAATGCAATGTTAACATGTGACAAACATTTACCTCTCCTTAGAAGTTCTTCCCCACTTTAGGGTGAGGTTGTATTTTTAAGGCTTGAGGTTTGTATTACAACACAGAGACCTGGAAATTCGGACAGAGGAGAAATGTGGCAAGACTGGAATCTGCAGAAGAAGCAGCCTTATGGTGAAGGCATTCTTTGCCCCCTATAAAATACATTCTGATTTGAAAATGACCCTCGTCTTTCCAGTTGGGGAGCACACAGGTTGATCTGTGTCGAACAGAAAAACCAGCTTGCCTGCCAGCTCTACTTAGATGTATGGTCACTACTTTCACATTGAAAATTTATTTTCGGTTTGAAAAAAGTTTTAAATTATAGCCATTTTATAAAAATTGCTTCTAGCAAGCAAAAAAGCCACAGAAAGCCCCTAATTTTAGCTCCGTCCCCCTGTTTTATTTGTTCCGTGCTGCTGAGCGTTAGAAGCCCTTTCCATTTGCAGTTTACTTCTCACAGGACATTATTAACTTTTGGCTTCATACATGATCTTCTGTCAGATGCTTTTGATTGGTGATTTAGCAAAGTATAATAAACAGGGCAAAAGTCATGAATTTTGCTCTGTATCCTGAGCTCTGTGGTAGGGAAAGTGTGATAAAATGTGTACCTTAAGTCTTGTTTGATGATCTCTCAAAGCACGTTTGCCTTCTGGAAATAATTTCTGGGGTTGAAGAGCATGGTATTAGCAGATTTAATGTGGCTATTCAATGGATTGACGAAGTACAATGTGAGGTTTAACAAAATGAGGGAGACAAATTGAACATCAACAAAAGTTACATCTGTGAAGAATTATAAATTTAATTAGAAAAAAGGCAAACTTAAAAGACCTCATTAACTAATCAGAACTCCTAGTTACCAGTGTAGGAGTCTTGATTTAAATTCTCAGGAGCTCTGCTCTCTTCTTTCTCTCTTCACATGTCTGGCAGCATGCTACAACTGTGGATCCCACTGGAAGGGTTTTTAAAAAGCATTAAGGTGAATGGCTTTGCTGTGCTAGGAGATGGTTGTTCATAATAAAATGTGTATTAATTTTGCATTCCTGAGAGTATTGGAATTAAAAATAGCAGATGAGAAGATAACAGAAATTATATTAACTTTTACAAATAAAACAGGAAAATGTACTGGGTGCCTAGCAGAACTTTTTTAGAAACCACAGAGTCCCTTAATTTTGAATGAAAATATCCTTCATTAATTATTTTTTGAAACTCACCTTGGTTTTAGAGTTAATAATAATAATAATAATAATAATAATAATAATAATAGCAACAGTAAAGCTTCTACAGACATTTTGCAAACACAGGAGGAAATGTCCAGCCATCAGAAGGGTTTCCTTTTAGATACGCCATCAGAAGAGTAAGGACGTCTCCCTACCACACTGTAACCTTGCACTGCACATAAAGAACTAAAAGCATGTGAAGTGTAGCATTTTGTAAACTGTAACTAATTTCACTCACATCTGTGTCTAATTGTTGTCTGCATTCGCATTCTTGAGAGTAGATTTATTTTTCCTGGACCACGATGTGGGTTCAGCTGACCAGCCTAAGTGAGGATTAGTTGTTTTAAAGTTATTTTGATTAAAGAGTCATTTTTAAATACAGTAACACACAACACATGGTTTAAATAATCCTTGAGACACAAAAGAATATATCTGAAGTACACTTAATGAGAGGAAGATCATGGGCACGGACTTTTCAGAAACTGCTCTCTGAAAATACAGTAGACGCTAGGCTGCCAGAAGAGAAATTCCTTCTTATGCAGCTTTTTGTTCTCAACAACAATATTCGTTAGAATAGTCTCATTTGTAGGACCTTGGTTTTGTTTTTTTTTAATTACCAAATTCGATGTTTTTGCCAAGCTGAGAAACGGTAGGTTTTAAACTTCAAATATGAATACATTGAAACTTTAAAAGTTTACAATGAAATAAAAGTTCTATTTCAAGATTAGGTGTTCTGGCTGATTTTACAATGGGGATGTATTTTAGCATTGAGCAGTGTGTGTACTTTAGCATACTTTTATGTGATTAAGCCAGGAGAGTTCTTAAAATGAAGTCCCTTCTCACCTATAATTTATTCCAGGTGTATAAAAGTAGGAGAATTTTATCCTTGAGATATATTGCTGCAGTTTATAAAAAAAATCTTGCATGAGAACATTAATTTTAAGAAGACAGAAAACTTATCAAATAATGGCCATCTGCAGTCATTAAAGTTAGCACTCGGTAACTTCAGTTACTCAAACGTCTTAAAGAATTGGTTTTGTCCTGCATGAAAAAAAAAAGCATACCTCGAAGTTCCGAGTAACGTTATCCCAAGAGGCTACAGCGTAATGATGCTTTATTCTTGCTAGAAAGGTCGTGTTTCTTAATTTCATAAATCACAATTAAAAACTAGCAGGACTCAACAGAAGATGTTTAGGTGGATAACTTTAATGTCATTTGAGACGCTTCAGTTCTCATCTTGGTTCTGCAGCCTTAATTGATGTCAGTTCAGGTTGAATGAAAATGTACATCAAAGATTTGGAGTTCTGCGCCATTTCAGAAGTCAGGCAGTGTTCCTTCCTGCCTGCCCAAGCATAGGTGGGAGCTTTTGAGCAGGGAGCAGCCTGCCTCACCTGAACCTCATTACCTGCTGGCCCTTCACAACTGCCTCTGAAGAGCAATGGCTAGGACCACTTTGAATCAGTGCCTCTGTGCAAAAAAGTCCCTCAATTCAAATTTATCTGGAAACAAACTAAACATGCAGGCTGGTGAATTGAGAACTCAAATATGCATTCTCCTTCAGTCTAAAAGATAGGACGTGCGCGCGCACGCGCGCGCACACACACACACACACACACACACACACACACACACACACACACTTACTTTCATGTTGTCCAGCATAGCTGAATAAAAATACTCATTGGCTTTTACCTTGGCATAGTTCAACAAGTACATTGCTGAACGCTGGGGCTTTGCGTATGAAAGCCTGCCTTTGCCTTGTTTGGTGACCACAGCATTGACTGAAGCTGTTTCATTCGATGTTCAATGACACATAGGTAACTGGGAGAAAACCATCCTGCTACGGATAAGAAGTAGTGAGGCGCTAAGGGGTTGGGCGGGGGCTCTGGTTCAGCTGGCTAGAGCAGAAGATGAAAGGTCGGAGGATGCTGGGGATTATTGCCCCAACTACTGCTGCTCTTAAACATACTCATTTGTTAATAGCTTTCCCCCCCTTCCCTAACACCTTTTCCAAGCTGCTGGGGCGAGATTGCTTTGCGTGTTGACTGGGGGAGGGGTAATCCCGTTTGCAGCTGTCATAGGCCAGTGATGAATCACGAGCCCGTCATTTGACTGCCTTCCCCTCTTGACAAGGGGAGGGGAGGAGGAGAGACCTGCAGGAAGAAACAGCAGTTGAGCCCTCCACTTAAAGATACTATGCCTTTCCTGGCCGCAGTATCCTCCCTTTTCTCTTTTGGTTAAAAGTGAGCATTGTAGGGCACAGCCATGGGCTCAATGTAATTAAGAGCTGACACTGAAGCATAGTTAACGACCACCTCTAATTTTCTACCCCTGGCCACAGGTGCAAACATCTCACACCAGTTCCGATGTTGCTCTTTCCTCGAGTTGCAGGTAAGGATTTCTTTCGTTGATATTCAACATTTTTTTGTAGCTTAACTTTCTGTGACCTGGATCTATTTTTGTCTAGTATTCCTTAATTATTTCTATTAATAGCAACAGGCTGGGTTAGGAACGACTTAACAATTTGTGTGTGTGTGTGTGTGTGTGTGTGTGTGTGTGTGTGTGCATGAGTGCACTTGTTAAAAAACAATTACGTATGTGGGAAAGGCATAAAAGTCTTGATTTGAGTCAGTTGCTGTCTGCTAAGAAAACTGAACGTAGAATGATACTTAGGAATCACTGGATGATTTGAAATTATTTTGTGCTTGAATTCAGACACTTTGAAGGAGTAAAATGGCTCATGTAAAGCTATTTTACAACTGATATCCAACAGTCACTTCCAGTGTAGCCTCTAGATTAAAATGACCCAGGTGAGGCAGAAGGAGCAAAGAATGTGAACATTTTATGTGTAACACTAACCCCTGCACCCCAGATTATTACTCTTTGGAAAAAGTATAATTTTAGGATATGGGAAATGGACATTAGACTGTCAGAAAATGGAGCATCTAATTAGTGACCTTAGAGAGTTTCAGTGTTCATGCAAGAGTGGTACACATGAGTTCTGAAATCGTCAGTGTGACTCCTTGCAGTTGTGCTCCTCCAGCTGAAGTAGCTGGCAACCGTAGGAGCATCTGGGAGGCATTGACCTGTTTTAACTATGGTGAAAATGCAAAATTATAGCATTGCATAGAATTGCCATTTTTCCCCCAAGTGACAGCTGAGGTACTCAGAGTGCTAATGGTCCCACGGACCCGGCTGAGCTGCTGGCCTTATCCATTTTCAATTGGCTACGGTGTATGTAATCCACAAAGCAAACAAGTGAGCCGACATCATAGTGCTTTAATGCTGCATTTGTTTCAAGGAAACAGAGGAACAATTAAGTAGTAAGCCAGAGTAAACACATGCACCAGGACAATCTCATTCCCTGTCACTGGGCAGGAGGTTTCAAGTGTTTTATTTGGTTTGGAGACCCATTAAATAACAACTGGGTGTTAAATTATAAAGGGAGTACCCAGTGCTAATTTATTAGATGAAACAAATTGTACAAGAATAGTGATTTATTTCTATTCCATGTGTTTCTGTATTTGCTTTTTCTTTTAGTAGATTAATGCTCTGGGGTTTTGTTTTACTATAAATATGACTCCATGTTTTCTCTAAATATTAAAATCAATGCCATTGTCTGACATTAGCTTATGACTTACATTATACTGGAGGGGGGCAAGATTTTAAAAACTGCACATGAAACTTTTGCTACACAGGATGGGAGACACACGGGAAGAAAGGGCTAGAGGCGGATGCAAGGAGAACCATTACCAGTGTGAGAAAATAGATACAATGGGGCTTTTGTGTGCGGTGTTTCAAAGGAGGTGTCAAGTCGTTAGCACATTAAGTAGTGGTGTTATGATCTGGTGCGTCTGTCAAACGGAAAGCTTCTTGTCTTTAGGTCTATGGAAATGCAGGATCTAACCAGCCCGCACAGCCGACTCAGTGGTAGTAGCGAATCCCCCAGTGGCCCCAAACTCGATAGCTCTCATATAAATAGTACTTCCATGACTCCGAATGGCACCGAAGGTGAGTGTCCATCTGTCTGTCCGTCGGTCTCTTGTTTCTCTGCCCTTATCTCTTCTTCAGTGTCTGCTCTCTGACTGCCTGTGAGCCCTGCCCTCAGATCCAGCAGACTGTCCCTTCCCATATAAGTAATTTGACTTAATCTGTGTTCTCCTGTAATTGGGTCTCCCATATTACTAGATTATCACATTCCATAGGTTGTTTTCAGTTTAAGACATATATATATATACACACACATATATGGATATATCCATATATGTACTGAAATATATACATGTGTTTACACATAGTACTTTTAAATTTGAATATGTTTCTTGTGGATCTGCATATCCCCATCGTGGTATTATTTTTACATCATTTTGCTATATGGCTACTGAAAATTTGGAATAATTTCATTTTATTTTCTGTTTTGTTAGCAAATACAACCACATTTTTAAAAATGTGAACACTGAACTGGATTTCTTCTTAAATTAGAGAAACAGTTTTTGTGTCTAGTATGCCTGTGGCTTTGGCCACTGTGGTATAAACAAGAAAAAGCTAAAACTTAATATCTATGAAGCACACGAACCTGTTTGGCGAGCATGTATAACGTACTCACTTTCTTGGAGATAGAGTAGACTGCTTTAAACATAGGGTTATAACTATTTTAATATGGTTAGTACACATGCTCATGTAAATTGTATGTAAATGGACACATCTACTTTAATCCATACATATTTCATTCAAAATATAGAAGGTTTATATGTACACACTACTGCCTGTTATACACAGCCACTTGGTGCGATGTATATTTTTATAGCACAGACGTATGGGAGGATATGCTGCCCATAGTGTGACGTATACTTTTATAGCTCAGAGGTATGGAGGACAAGCTGCCCACGGTGTTACATTATTTCAGCTGGAGCCCGAGGAAAGTCTTCACGGATACTGGTGCTCACGTATTTGTTATTAAGCCTCAGGATAGTGATGGCTTCGCTAAGCAAGCTTTATTAGAAGCTTAATGGGTCATCTGTGGTAGGAATCCATTTATAGACAAACCCTTACAGATCAGTTCCCCAGTCGACATGATCTTTTACCTCGGGTTCTTAAAAAACCATAAGCATGATTAACTTATATATCATTTTGTAAATTATGTGAATATTATCATTTGGGTGCAGTACTTGAGTATGTATGGAGGAAAGTCTTTTAAAATGTGAAAAGCTAAGAAATTCACATCAAATAAAGCATAGAACTCATTTATTTTGGAGTTTTCAGTTATGCCTCGGTTTTTATGCCAACAGTAATTACTTTTATCTACAACCGTTCTGTGGTTCTCTTTACCATTAAGTATGTTATGTTTATGGAGAATGGCTGTAGTGAAAGGAGACGCTTCGTGCTGTGTTAGCAAGTCAGGCAGTCTCTGGAGAAAGCACCTTCCTCTTCATCTCAATCGTCATAGGAACTTTACACAGAAACAATTGTGATGAATAAGTAGCGGATAGAGAATTGGTACGGTAAAAGCAGGCACTCGGTCCTGTTTCGTCTCTTGCTTGAATCCGTCTTCAGATTTCAGAGCCTGAGAACACAGATGAGTCCACTGTGGGGTCTGCCTCAGATGGGCTCCGTGAATCAAGGGTGCTGTGCAGCCAGAGAGAGGCCACAAGGACAAACCTATTGCAATCACGTTAGAAATAAAGACAGCCACTTAAACAAGGAGGACTGAGCCTGTCTAACAAGGAGGACTAAGCCTCCTTTGATTCATGAGATTTACTAGTTTATACGGGGAGAAGGAATTAAAAATAATGACTGTATATGATATAGGGGAAGAGGATCTAGACGCTCACATCTTCTCAATGCGTCACTGACAAGCTGGCTTCTGTTTGAGCAGAGTCCATGTGTCTGTGAGGTGTTGCCCTTGATGGTCTGTGGGAATGAGATGTGGTTTGACTTTAAAGAAAATACAGAGCACATACATATCCCTGAATATTTAGGTTTCATACCTTGATACCCCATCCGTATTCATGAATATATTATATTTTGTAATATTTTTACATAATTTAAATTAGCTTAGAATAATTAAATATTCTAGATAATTTTTATGATTGTTTTTGAAACATTCAGTTTGTGAGATAGTTAGAAATAAGTTCTCCTTGGCTCTCTGCCTTCTGTCATTCATTCATTCATTCATGTATTCATTCATTCATTTATACAGTCATTCGTTTTTCTTCTTTGTTTTTATTGAGACACAGTTTCACTATGTAGCTCTGGCTGTCCTGTTCACTCTGTAGAACTGGCTGGCCTTGGACTCAAAGATCTCCATCTGCCTGTTTGCCTCCTGAGTGCTGGAATTAAAGGTACACTTCGCCACTCCTGGTCCTTAGAAGTAATTTCTTACACTAAGACAAAGCAAACAAAAACAACAAAGTTAGCTATGAAAACTCTGATGATGAGCTCTAGGCCAGCACTGGGAAAATGGGGTCAGGAGGCTCAATCGGGTTCAAAGTCAGCTTCAACATTGCAAGTGAGTTTGAGACCAGCCTGGACTGCAGGATATCCTGTCTCAATGAATTAAAAACACAAAAAACTCTTGACTATGTCAGGTCTTGGAAATGAACTTTCAAGGTCCAGTTTCAAAGGAGTGCATAACTAGTCACCGAACCTCTGTTTTCAGGTTTTCTGTGCTTACAGATGGTGGGATGCTGTAGGGTCAGAAGCAAAGATAGAGGATCTCACTCTAAATCATTCAGAGCACTAGAGGAATATTGTTGTCAGTTTACCGGGAAACTTAGAGCATTTTCTTAGCATACGGCTTAAGATTAGGGACGTGAATTTTACTTATGATCTGCTACATGACTTTAGTTCCAGACATATCCCAGTGTTCTAGATTATTGAGTTTGTGAATCAATTTATCATGCCCCTGTTCTGTCCCATCATATTCCTATTCCATTTCTCTCAGCCAGCACCATAGGAATTGTGCTTAAAATTAGTAAGTTTATTAGTGCCTGGCAAGCCTCCCTGGGACAGAGTCATTATAGATTTCCTTCTCCTTCTTTGGGATATGATTTAGTTTGAAATCTGAAGTGTTCATCGGTGAATTAGAGGATCAGGAAAGAAGGAAAGAAAGTCATTACAGCTAGCCACTAAGGAGCTGGAGAGATGGCTGAGTGGTTAGGAGCACTGCCTATTCTTCCAAGGGACCATGGTTCAACACCTAACGCCCACCTAGCAGTTCACAATTGTCTGTAACTCACACCAATACACATAAAATTAAATAAATTATTAAAAAACACATTAGAAATTAAAATAACACCATCATGTCATAGTAAATACTTCTGTATACATATATATACATACACACACACTATACCTCAACATCCCCCAACACACCACATACACCCCATACACACCACATCCACATGTCACACACACACACACACACACACACACACACACACACACATATACACCCCATACACCCAACACACCACCACACCCCTCCCACACACATATATACACACAACACACACACACACACACACACACACACACACACACACACACCAGGAGGTATTTAAATGACTTCTTAGAAGCTCAATTTAAAATAGTCCCAGTTCAATTGAAATTAATTTAATGATCAGCAGAATTCTGTGTCGTTTACAGTTGGCTTTGGCTGAGTGTACTCAGGTTGTCTTCTCTAACTCAAGAGCTGGTTTCTAAACTTCCTGACACCACTTGTCCATATCATGAGGCTAAGAAAACAGAAAATCTCCTCTATGAATAACCATAGCTTCATCCTAAGAACAAACAAGAAGGAAATAGAATGGAGAAGCAGAGAATATTAAGTTTCTTCTGAAGTCTGCTGCCAAATTATTCTAGGACTCAGTAGGTTCTATACTCATAGGCTAGTGCCTGTTTTCATGGTTCACATCAAGGATAAGGACAGAAACACCCAAGCTCCAGGCTTGAGAGCTGAGCTTTTCTGTTTTCCAAGCACCGTGTTCTTGAGTCATAATTGATTGTTTTGCGTTTGGAAGCTTTAACTCCTTGCTTTTTTTTAAGGCCAGCATCTCTGGTTCTTGTTGCAACTCACAGTGTGAGGTGTTACCCAGCTTCTAAACCTTTGTGATGTAGAACTCAAGTGGTAGGCATCAGAGAATGCTTGCTTGATTGACAGCGAAAGCACTATTGAACGAGACAGGTTTCCAAGGCAGTTGATGAATATTTCAGTTACTGTTGACCAGATTAGTGCTGGAGACACTAGGGAATGGCTAAAAGCACAACCTAGGATCTGAACCTTCTCCCCTAGTCTTCTGAATGTCTTCTAAGGTACAATAGGAAAGACATTTCTTCTCAGAGACATTCAAATATCACCTCCCTTTGCCCATAGCAAATACTCAGTTCTCAGTTTGCACGCACACACACATCATGACAGATATTTAAGTGCAACAGCCTAAATGAAAATAGTCCCAACTCAATGGAATTTAGTTAAACTATCAGCAAACCTTCCACATAGTTTATAGTTGGCTTTGACTAGATTCACATGACTTGTCTCTTGTTATTTTGAGAGCATTACTTTAAAGAAATAAGCTTTCAGATAAAGCTAGCTGAGTAGCAAAGTGTCCAGTGTGAAAGAAAGAGGCTTTCTGGTGTGGGTGGGTGCTCATGCTTGATGTATGCACAGCCTTGTGCTGATGGATATTCATGGTGTGAGAAGTCAACAAACTACTTTCCTTGTGAAGGACTCAGTGCCACAGCAGTAAAGGGATTTTATTTACACGCCTAGTTAGAGCCTTGTTTGCAAAGCAGTTTTTTTTTTTTAAGCATCTTTGTTTTGTTTTTTCTGATTGTCTTAAGTTCACAGGAGTTTGAGATTGATGAGTTCTATACTGCCAATTTGAGTGTTTATTTTTGGTTGTATGGGGGTTGGGAAAAGGCAAAGAAAGAGGGGGAGGGAGCTTGAGCAAAGCTCAGACCTGAATTCGCAGTTTTTAAATGATGTACAAGCCAATGTAACTGGAATTCTCTACCATTCATTGCAGGAATTCCTCCAGTAATTCAAATAGTAATTTTGAATTGGTGTATCAGATTTCCAAGATTGTGGTCTTGAATTAGGTGGCCAAATTGCCTGCATTTAAAAATTTTTTTCAACTGTGTTTTGCATATTTTAGGGTGGTAGGTTGATACAATTATCCACATCTATGTTACCCAAATCTATTTTAAAGCAATTTTGTAATTTCTACAAAGCTGAGAACACTAGCAAATTATCTGAATGCATTTTCTCCCCTACATATTTCAGTGAAATATAGTTCCGGCTGACGAGAGTGTCTTCACTCCGTCTTGTTTACCGGAAGTCTGTCAGCCAAGGGAATGTGTACAGTTGGGGTCTGAGGCTGCTTCTTACTGGCAATATTTGCGTATCTGTGGTTGAATATTCTGATGTCAATAGAAACATGTTAATCTAATATTACTCCTGTTTATATTCTACACATAATTCAGTTTCTGGGAGGAACGCTATGAGGAAAGGCATTCCTAAATAAAATTTTTAGGCGTTTGTTGATGGCCACAAAATTGGCTTCTTAGAAATTACTCAAAAGCAAAACCTATGAAGGAATAAAATTATTAGTCAGAATTTAATATTTGCTCTGTTTTATATACATGGCAATAATTCTCACATGTCTGTTAATGGTGACAACAGCTGTTTAGGAGGAATTTGTTGGTCATTTGGTCCTTGCACTGACTGACCAACACATTTTGTTTTATTAAATCTTCAGAATGTTCCTAGAACTGGCCAGGAGGAAGGTTAAGAGGGTGGGTTTGAACTCCATTTGCATAGGGCACCAGCTGGAGGAACTGGGGCAGATGAGCTACCATGTGACTCCATTTCTCCTCAGTACAATGAGGAGAGCTACAGATCCCACTTTAGGCTTGCCGTGAGCATGTAATGCAAACCTCGTGGCATATTTGGAACTTGGTGAGCAGCTTACTGTATCTATTAATATTAACTGCTGGGCCATGTGTAAATAATAGTCACCTCTATGGTATGATTCCTGTTTTACAAAGAAAGCTGTAAAAAGTTAAATGCCAAGTTTTGAGGCACATAACTTGTAATGGGTACCACTGGAATCTGCACTCGTGTCGGAAGAGCTGTGGACAGAAGCCAAAGCCCAGGTTTTTGGAATGTATGCTCTTCCTCATCTTCGAATGTCTCTCTCAGTACCTACGTCCTAAGTGTCTGAGCAGCTGCCCATGCTAGGGCCCTCAACATGGAGAATGCAATGGAGCAGGGCACAGCAGACTGCATACAGGCTGAGGGCAGCGACTTGGCTAGGACATGGATTTTACAACATAGTGACTGCCTAGGATAGTTTTGCCTTCCATCTTGGGTAGGAGATTTCTTCTGTGTCCACACATGCCCCACATATTGCTTCAATTGCTTGACTTTGGGGAAGCTGTCTCTAACTAGTTTTCAAAGCTTTTGACTTAATTATAATTCTGTCAGCCAGCCCCTGCTCGCTTTAAGCCTCTTTGAGATGAAAAGGAGGAGAATCATCTCTGCTTTTCATTACAATAGCCATCATTATATGCACATTTGTGAAATTCAAACAACATTTTTGCTACTGCTCAGAGTAAATACCTTCTACTTCTACTTCGGGAAATATTTTTCAGTGAGTAGTGATGTGGATGGTCCCATTTCTTTTGGCTTTGAAATCAGCCATGGATGGCTAGAAACTATGCGAGGTTGGAAGAGAGAAAATGGTTTAGTCGAGAGGGTTAAATGGGCAGCATATGTGGACAAGTTGGGGGACTCTGTTTTCACCCATCACCTGTTATTAAACCACTCCTATTGTAGGAATTGTAGTGAACCCAGGGTTCTGATGGTTGTTGCCGGAAGTTGTCCCAGGGTTTCCAGGCACAGATTCAGATTGTGTTCAGTTCTTTAGTTGCTCACAGCGAAAGAGTGCTATGTGACATCTCCACCCTGGTTCTTCTGTATAAGCAAAGGTGGATTTGCCCCAAAACATCTTGCCTTCTGGGAGAAAACTCCGGTTCCTTCAAGGAAGTTGTGAACTTTTAGGCAAGTCCATGCCTGTTTTAGTTGATTCCTGATTTCTTACACTGTCCCAGGATGGTGGTGAGCAGCACGGAGGGGTAAAGGCTACCTCTCCTGTAATTCTACTCAGCGGTTGGCAGGTACCAGCTTTACAAAGAGAGAATCAGAGTTAGGAAAAGCTAACCAAGGATTCATGTGCAAAGTTAGTAGGACCTCAAACGCTTACAAATGAACATTTATTATGATTACGCTTGTGGCAAGTTGCTGGCTTTGTAGACTTCTTTCTTTCTTTATCTCTCCCTTTCTCTTCCTTCCTTCCTTGATTCCTTCCTTTCTTGCTTGCTTGCTTTTAGTTTTATTTTATGCCTTCACTATCTATTACACACACACACACACACACACACACACACACACACACCCCAACGTAGTGAGCTCAGCTAACATTCCACAGAGGAGGGATGTTTTTGTATTCTCCATAATAAACATGAGGGACATTTTTCCCCCTATAGAATAAAGCAAAATCTGAGTTGTTTACCAATATTATCATTGTGTTTATCAGTAATAAGTGAGATTTTGAAAGGAAAAATTATTAATTGAATCAACTGAGTTCTTAACACTGCATGGCTATTATGACATCCTCCACATATTTAGTCATTTCATCCTCCAAATAGCTTTTAAGACAAGGTTTTATGCAGCTGGTGTTAAAGCGGCCGAGTGACTGATGTGTTCTCAAACAGCACACAGACTGTGTTAGAGAGGAGGTGCGTAGGCCTGCTGGGATTGCCTCGAACCGTCCCTTCTTGTTCTCTGAAACATGAGGTTCATAGAGCATTGCTCCTGTCCCTAGCGACAAACTGCATGTCTGCTGGGCTTCTTTACCTGCCGGGAGATTTTTATATCACCTTATCTAATATTATGGCCAAGATGAAAGCTTTAGAGTATCCACATATACTGTTGCTTTGCTAGTGGAGCCCAGAGCTCCTTGAAAGCAGGATTGACTTGTCCGCTGTCGTGGCATCCTACATCTGGCAGCTTTGGAATAGGTATTTGTTGAATGAATGCCCTTGCTACTAAGTAAATCATGAAAATAATGCATTACGGGAGCAAGGCGCCCATTCATATTACTTATACCCCATTAACTATTCAGGGACCTATTTAAAGCTTCATTTTCAACTCATTGGAAAGTACTCATCTTCACGGAACAGCTCACAAAGACATCATAAGTTGGTCCATCCAGGGAACAGTCGCAGTGAATAGCATCGCCAGCCTTTGATTTGAGATGCAGCAGCCAATCTGCTGTGGACCATAATAACTTACTGTTTGACAAGCAGAATTATTGGACTTTGAATTTTAGGCATGATATAAAGTCACGCTCACACAGTATGATTAAATTGAGTGGTAAAATGATATGTAAGGTTGTTGTTAGTAAACATGGGCTTGCCATAGTTAAAATATGGCAAAAGTAATTGGAGGCAAACATTTTAAGGTAGGGAACAATTGAAAGAGTAATAATGCATTCACATGAAGTGTAAAGAGTGTGTTTTGTGTCTGTCTCTTTGTGTGTATGTGCGTGTGTGTGTGTGTGTGTGTGTGTGTGTGTGTGTGTGTGTTATGTGTTAAGCAGACTGCACAGAGTATAGAGAAATGAGGCCAAAATGTAAGCCTGACCAGGTCATGCGGGCTCTGCATACCAAGCTCAAAACTTTGTCCGGTAAACAGAAATGTTGTGACTGGGTTTGTGTTTTAACAAATACATTGATGTAGTGTGGGCAGTGAGAAAGGATGGGTAATTTACCTGAAGTCATGCTACTTACTTATGTATTTTATCTCAGCACCAATTTCACACTGGCCTTGAGATTGGGGTGGGACAAGAGTCATACTAGAAAATGAAGAAAAATGGCGTCCTGATTCGAGAGTGCCTCTTTTACAGGCAGACTGCTTGGGACTCAGAGTCAGTTAAGCTGCTTATGTTCCATGTAACAAAGGTTGGTCTTAAGAGGCAACAGAGTGGGCTGGAGGGGCCCTGAGGGCAGTCAGTCTCCAGCAAACTAGTCCAGTAGGCCTGGCCTTTGATTCAGACCTGTGCAATCAAGATAATAATGGTACCTACAGAGTGCCCCAGTCAACAGACTGAAAGTACTTCTGTTCATTGGATAACCTTGCTACTTTTAAGCCCCTGCTGTGCAATGGGGATTCCCCATTTACTCTTGAAGGATAGACTAATTAAGAGAATGATTACTGGCATCTGCTACATGCTCAAAGCATTAGTAGCTACTATGAAATAATGGTGAATGTTGTCTTTTAAAGAAGCATGTCTTTTGGAACTGGTACAGCAGTGTCTCCATAGGAGGGGTGCGTGTCTGTTCCTACTCTCGGCTTTTGGTATCACTGAACAGCTTTTGCTGATACTCAAAGTACGTGATACGCTTAATAGTTCTCACTCAGTTAATACTGAGTGTGAGAAGGGGACTATCTAGGTGCTCCTGGGGCTTAGTAAAAGACAGGAAAGAAGGACTAATCATTTGGTGGCTTGATTGCATTTCGGGCAAATAAACTCTGCTTCCATATTGATATGATTGAGGTGCTGAGCCTGAGCCAGGTCATCTGCTTCCAATCTTCAAACACTGGTTGATTTTACCATCTGCTAATTTGCAACATACACTGATACACTTCTCCCCAGTGCCCTGGTGTTCTCAGACCAGCCTTTTCAGTACCACCTTCACATCATCTCTACCTACATAGAGGAGCAGCCCAGGATAAGAAAAGTCTACTTGAGAAACATTAAACTCTTCAGCAGGTTTATAAAAGGGAAATTAACTACAACAGTGAGAAACCAGCCATGTGCCATCTCCAGCTCCTACTGAATATCTTTAGGCTGCAATGTTCACATCTTTGAAAGGATGCAAGTACAATGCATGCCCTTGAAGCTTGCCACGGGGAAGTAAAGGAGCTACTGCTCGCTCGTAAAGTGCTTAGTATATACTGGCCACACAGAGGTGCTTAGCACATAACAACTTTGTAATGAATTATTACACCTCCATTTTAAAAGCTACACAAGGCAGTGCTTATGTCAGAAATGGCGACTGCTGTATTACTAAATTCTTAGCCTGGGGCTTTTTCTTCTTTACCACTGTGTTATGTTTCCCTTATAGCAAGCTAACATTTAGCTTGCACTTTGGTTTCTAAAGGCTGGTGTCTGTTGGAAATCATTGAAGGGCACATTTAAAACCTGTACCTTTCAATCTGGATAGTTTTACTGAAAAGAAGAAAAGAGCCATAAACAAACATGGATGCTAATGATGTGAATGATGAAATGTTTAGAAGAAATCTTTGACATATGCAACTTATTTGAGGATAGATGAAAAACGAGATTATTTCTTCTTCTTCTTCTTCTTCTTCTTCTTCTTCTTCTTCTTCTTCTTCTTTCCTCCTCCTCCTCCTCCTCCTCCTCCTCCTCCTCCTCCTCCTCCTCCTCCTCCTCCTCCTCCTCCTCCTCAGACATAGGACAGCTTAGCAGCCTCCTAGCTTGGTCACCAGAGCACAGCAGTAAAATATTAAGTAATGACTCCAAGTGGTAGGTTATGGTGATTCACCTGGTAGTCCACCCAGCCTTTCTACACTCTGGCAAACTTCTTCAGACCATATTGGGGACAGAAGGAGAGAACAAAGTTTTTACTGTGCACAGAGCCTTGTGAAGGAACTCAGCAGTTCAACTAAGAATTTCAGCTGACCTTGACTTAAGGAGCTCATGGATTCACTGAGGGAGATACAAATTCTGACTTTTCGCAAAAAACGGAAGGACAATGATATTCCAAAATGGCGTGTGGGGACTAAGCCCTTCAGCCCATGATGTGGAGCAGGAGAGGACACGGTGAAGGTGAGAACATAGTTTTGGATGTAGAGCCAACTTTGTGTGTTTGTTGATCACATTAGCAAGTCACATGCATAGCCTTTTCACTTGTGAATGTCTGCTACCTCTGTTCAAATGCAAAGCTTCTGTCCTTAGGTTCACAGCAGGTTTTGTGACCACACACTTTCTCCATCACCAGATTAGAAAGAAGCTATCCTTGAGTTCTGAAATATTTTGGTGTCATAAAAAGGGCTTCTTTCTCAGGAAGGTTAGGAGCCACTGGTGCAAACAAAAAGTGCTCTCAGAGTTCAGAAGAAAGAGCTCTTCAGCTTGCTAGGTGCTGGCCAAACTTCAAGGCCGAGGTGGAATCTGAGCCTACTTAGGAAATGGGTAGAATTTGAATAGGTGGGGAAGAGCTGGAATGCATGCTAATGAGGAGCGCCAGGAACAAAGGTAGGATAGTTTTAGGGACTGTGAGGAGAAAGATTGAGCTGAAGAAGGAACTGATAGGAGATAGGGTTGGGGGGTCTACGGGAGCCAGCTCTTGGAGGACCCCGAGTATCATCAGGCTGAGGAATTTGAACTTCCAGTGAATATTTTGAGAAAGGGACCGATACTAGGAAAGTGTTTTGGGTAGTAGTTAGCTGGCATCACATCCGGGGAATGTTTGGATCGAGCACTGTGAGCTCCATATAGTCTTAGTCCGTCCAGGTTTAACGTGTGGGGTACCTGAGCCAGTGGAACAAGAATGCTAACTGTGAAAAAACTGATTAGCATTGTGAAGGCCCTTTCTAGGGGGCCTGAATTTACTATTTACTTATCTTTTTTACAAGACAGCCACCAACCAGCTCAGCCTGTTCACACACCACTGTCCTTGCTCTGTTTCTGTGACTTAAAGTTTTGTACCATTTCCTCTCGACTGTGTGTGTTGGTTACCGTTTCATTACTGTGCCTAAATGCCCAGCACAAGTAGCTGAATCTTCCAGCTAAGGTAGAAGATTGCATTTTGGCTTTTAGTTTCAAAGGTTTCATTTTGTGATCAGCTGGCCACATGTACCTGAACCTGAGGTAAAAGAGAGCATCATTGTTGAAGGGCATGCATTCCCCAGCATGGTTATCCAGATCACCGTGGTCCAGAGGCAGAGAAACAGGGCCAGGTGACAAGGACTGTCTTTCCAGAGCAGACCCCTAGTTTCCTTCTTGAGCCATCTAGGCCCCATTTCCCACCTTCTACCACTTCCCAGTAATGCTGCAATATTGTAAGACTATCAATGGACTGACTAATGCCTTGATTGTCAGAGACCTTAGAGTGTAGTCTTTTCCCAGAAGCCTACGAGCTAGCTGCAAATACCCAATCCCTGAGCCTGGGAGACATTGTATACGATGTATACTCCTAAGGTCAAGTTTAGTAAACATGGCTTGCTTTTCATAAGGTCGTAGAAGCTGTGTTCCTTTCAAAGAGTTAATATTTTTCTCCCCTCGTGGTAGACATAGAACATGATTTTAATCTCTGGAGGATGTCAAGTCGTAGTCTCAGTCCAAACACAGAGATGCCTCATTTCTAAGTGACAATCACCTGGAAGCAAAGCCTTGCATTTACAGCCGTATGTGCTTTTTGGTAAAGAAAAAAATCACATGGTAGGTTAAAGTAATTCAAAAGTGTGTTTTTAAAGTCAGGCATATAACATGTACTTTAGGAAGATTTTCCACTTTCATTTATTGTGTAGCAGTTTTATTCATTTTTTACCACCTTTCGTTTGGTGCCATTTGTTTCTTTTGGTACCATTTGGTACAATT
The DNA here is from genome assembly GCF_011064425.1 of Rattus rattus. Taxonomy (NCBI): domain Eukaryota; kingdom Metazoa; phylum Chordata; class Mammalia; order Rodentia; family Muridae; genus Rattus; species Rattus rattus. The sequence continues at coordinate 148,844,881 of NC_046154.1, read as the reverse complement.
TTTTTTCCAAAACATACATTTCCACTTTTGCCTATGGTTTAAGAAAAAGGCTTTTGAATGGATAAGTGATGTCCTTGAATCTGAACCATTACTCGAATGTACTTCTTTCTCTGGTCTTTACAGCATAATTATTACCAAAACTTTGATAATTTATTTGTTTACCTGTCTCCCTCCTAAGTCAGGAAGGGCATGCTCTAAACAAACACAAACCCAATAATGCCCAAGTTGTACCTGATTTGAATTTGCACAAGTGTTGTTTTTCTGTGTCCTGCCAATGAGATACTCCGATGAGAGAACTTGCATACACGTTGCCAGGGTGATAATGCAGGAGGGATAAAAGCTTTCTTAGATTTAGTGATGTTTGTGTTTGCCTGAGCAGTGTGCCCAAGTTAAGTGAAGCATTTCTTCAGGTAGGTGCACCACTTGACTTGATCTGTTCCTTCTACAACTACTGGGTTCTGTGAGCCAGGCATTGGCCTGTGTTGTGTCAAGAGGACAATTTAAAACTGTTATTCTGGCTCTGAAAAAATTGATCATACATCAAAATGGATAAGACTATGAGTTCTGAAGTGGGGTTGAAAGTGCAGGTACAGACACAGGCTTTGAAGTTCAAGGAGAAACAATTAGGCTTAAATCACAGTCTTTAACAGGACTCGGTGGGATTTTTAAATGAAACTTGAAGTATATAATTCAGCCATGGACAACTTATCCAATACTTAATATGAGCAGTTAAGAGACTGGCAAAGGTGGAGCTGGGAGAAACACTGTGGTTTAAGTGTCTGTATATGGGGCACGTGGGGCATGCGGTTCCTTCTTTATAGCACATAGATGATAGTGTCACACAGAGTCAAGACAACTAGATGAGACTGTAAGGGTCCAATACATATTGAAGAGAGAATAAAAACTTCATTCATGCCTATTGTGTACCTTAGACCTCAGTGCCAGAAGTATTGTACAAATCTAGACCACTAAAATATATAATTGTCTAGAGTTGAGAGAGCAGACGTGCTGCTCCAATCTTCCCACCTTTGTAGGAGGCAGAAGGTAATTAGGAAGGAGAATGACCATGTGATTTAGAAGGTAGATGGGAAAGAAAACAATGGTATTAGTTATAAGTTTGATTTGTCAGCTTTCCGTCACTGTAACAAATTACCAGAGGTAACTAGGAAGGAAGGTATTTTATGAGTCCATGAGCAGGTGGACTCAACCTGCTACCTCACCCCCACTTTTAGAGACATAAACTAGAGTGTTACGTGTACTCGGCTGGTACTCTACTCGTGTTCCAGGGGGCCACATCATGGCTTTTCAGGTTCTGGTCAGGGGAAAGCCATTTCAACACAGTTGGAACATATGGCACAGGAAAATCATTCGTCTCATGGTGGGGACATGAAAAGATAGGAAGAGTAACAAAATTAAAGGTTTTACAACCTTCAGTAATACCAGACAGAGGAGATCATGTCTCTGTATCAGTCTCTGAGGCATGCGCAAGATTCAAGCCATAGTGCTAAGAATCTAAGAAATGAGGCAGCAGGAGAAATCCAACCAGAAGGGAAACATTTGGTCTTTGTGACATAAAAACTGAAGCTTCTGAGGGAGGTGGTAGTGTGTTTGGTCAGGCTGTGAGTCAGGTTTTTACCAGATGGTTTGTTTCTATGACAACATTGTGTATATATGGATGGAGATTGAGGGGTTGACTACATAAAAATCATTCTTAAAAGGTATGGATGGCAAGAAAAATTATTGGGAAGGAAAACGGAGCGATGTGGGAAAGAGGTAGAATTATGGAACCCTAGAATAGCAAAGGCAAGCAATGGGGGTGGGGGGGAGAAAGTAATAAATCAGGGGAAAAAAGGAATCAATGACTTAAAAGAAAACTGTTGCAGAAAAGGGTTTATTTAGAAGGCCTAAAAATTAATAGAGAATAAAAACTTCATTCATGCCTATTGTGTACCTACCTTAGACCTCAGTGCCAGAAGTAGTGTACAAATCTAGACCACTAAAATATATAATTGTCTAGAGTTGAGAGAGTAGACATGCTGCTCCAATCTTCCCATCTTTGTAAGAGGCAGAAGGTAATTAGGAAGGAGAATGACCATGTGATTTAGAAGGTAGATGGAAAAGCAAGAAAAGTTTAAGGTCGGAAATTGGAAAAAAACATTGGAAAAAATTGGAAGCAACAGAAAGTAACAGAATGATTAGTGAAGTAGAAAAGGGAATCGATACTGAGAGTTTAAAAGCAAGTGCCTAGGAAACTTGAAGGTTAAAGAAGAGCTTGCAAAGGATCGTGGTTGAGAGACAACTCATGAACAAGGAGGAGAGGGCTCTGTGTTCTGTTCTGAGCCCTGCACACAACATGTTCAGGGAGTCCCACCCATGGCTCTGGGTAGAAGAGAAGCTGCTTAGTGAGAAATGAAGATCCTGTGAAACTAAGCAATAGGTATCAGTGCAAAGGAAGCCAGGAAGAATGAGACTTGAGGAATAAAGGGCTGGGGCAGACAGCAATGTCTAACCAAGGACAGGAACTGTCAACTGAAATTAATCAGTGGACATGTTGCAGGAAGAGGACAAATTTAATGCAGCTTCAGTACTCTGTCAAATAGATGGTGAAGACACGTGGGTAGGGAAAGCTTTGCAGACTGAGGAAGATGGGAAAGAGTCAATGAGGATAGTTCAGACACTTGACAAGAAATGGAAGACAGAGACTGTCCCATAATGGGTTATCTCGAGGGACTGAGAAAAGGAAAGACTGTTTAGGTGGAAGCGTGAGGACTAGCCTGTTCCATCATGCTCACTGCGCAGAGCACCAAGTAGCCCATCCTGTGACTCCATTTAATAAAATTCACGAGAGAGCATGAGACCACACAGCACAGAGTGGAGACGTGACATGGCGGCAGGTCCTGGGTTCCGCGCAGTCACATGAGGCTGATGAGGTTGGAGGGGGAGAACAGACAGGGATTTGGAAAGACTGTGTTGATGTGTGTTCTCAGTAAGTCTGGCGGAAGGGAGTGAAAGGGGAAAATGGGATGTTTCTTAGAGGTGACACGGTTTTCGTCAAGCTTACATGAATGCAGTTGAATTCCCACGAGAGGAACCATGGGAAACAGAGCATTGTCAAAGTGAATTTCTCAAGTCCCTGTGTGTCTGGGCTTCTGCCAGTTGAAGGACTGCAGTAACATGAGGTTAGATACTGACTGGGGAGGGGACTAGAGAGGATGAGAGGATTCAGGACTGATGCTCACCCAGCCTGCTGCCATCCTACCACGTCCATGTGCTTTTCTGGGCAAGCCCATCAAAGCATAGGCTGGCACAGGTCCAGCAGGCAGAGCTACTATGTGGGACTGAACTTAGATATGGGAGAATTATCACTGGTCAAATGGACTGAACACTTCTCTGATGGCCCTGTTAGTTTGGAGACGTGTTCTCATGACCATAACATTTAAAGTTCATCCAGAAGTTGATGGACCTAGAATTACAGTGCAGGGCCTCGTTGGCTGACTGCTGTCATAGCTAATCTCACCATGTCAATGGTCTGATAGTCAAGAGTCTCCACTTGCAGTATAAAAAGAGGGGTTCTTGTTTTCACAGGTCAGCTTACTTTGTAAAGGATGGTAGAATTTCCACATTTATTCTGAAACTGCTGGTCACTGCTAGGCCACACCCCTTCCATCTCCTGCGGGCCTACTTCTTCAGAAGAAGCATACACTGACAACAGTAGTGCCAAGGCACTAGTTTTCTTAGTGTAATCATAATTAACTCCTGCCTGCTTGAGTTATTCCTAAGACACCTTGCTTAATTTGATTTGACATTCCTTGGGAAGGCCCACTGGTTGATCCCCACGCCCCCAGTTAGATCCTTGAGTTTCTTTTGGCAATGTAAGCTTGACTTTAATCTGGGGCTGCTGATAGATTTTAACAGATTTTCTGTACCTTCAAAATGCCTTTGAAGCCAGGCATGTAGTTCCATGGCAGAGTATTTTCCTAATCTTTCCTTTCCCACTCGACCAGTGGGAGAAAAATATTTTAATTTTTCATGCTTAAAGAGATACTGTAAGAAGGGAGAGGGTTGTTCTAAAGCTCAGCCCCTGGGCCCAGTGTGCTGCTAAGAGGATTGGGATCTTTATTTCTCTTTATGCTCATCTGAGTCTATGATACCCAGTAGCAGAGGAGGAAAGTGAGGTACCTTATTCTAGGTTTGCATTCTTGGCGGTGAAGCTAGATCAAAGTACTATTAGTAATAAGTTGTGACTTTCAACGCTACATTTAATGTTACTTCATAGCATTTCTTCTTTCCAGTAGAAAAGAGATAGATATTCCACAAAGGAGAATTTATACTGCTTGCTGTTTCTATTAGTGATGATCATGAGCATATTTTTAGCTTCTTCTACATACCAGATCTTTCTCTTAACATTTTGTGAATCTGTTTTACATTTTGGTAACATAAATAATTAAAAAAGGACATCATGTGATAAAGACAATTAGGTCCAAAGAATTAAACTGTAGAAAACCCAGCAGCAGGTGATTAGATGTTCTAGAGAGCCCTTGGGAACTACCTGTCTGCACTCTGTTTCCAGCACTGAGGTTAAAAGTGCATGCTACCATGCTTAGTTTATCCTGGAGATATGAACTCAGGTATTCATGCCTATACAGCAAGCTCCTTATCCACTGAGCCATCTCCCCAGCCCTTGGAGAATATCTTACATCACAATAAATCATTAGGCTTCTGTTGATCAAAGTATTTGATTACAGGACTGATACAACCATGCACATCCTGGTAGTTACTCTGTGGAGATCCTCTCCTTTTTAACAGAGAGCCTTTTTAGAAACTAGATTCAGCAGGGCTCTGGTTTTTAGTGTATAGGTGGCTGTATTTGAATGACAGCAAAAAGGCAATGTTCTTGGGACCTCAAAGAGAGTATCATCTTTCCTTCCTTTCTTTTTTGCCTAGTTTTAATGGATTTCAAGAACAATTGAAGTTCCTGGTGGTAGTAAGAGTTGCTACTTGATTGAGTGTGATCATGCAGAGAAGTAGACTTCCGGGGAATGGAGATAGAAGGGGTTTTGTTGGAGGTAAACTTTCTCAGAGTAACTGTATAGTTCAAGCTATAGAATCATGGGCCTTTGATTTGGCAGACGTAGAATCAATTTGGACCAACAACCAAGACAGTAGAAGGGTTCTTCATGTTTTCTTGACATCTTGGCAGGGAATTTCTACTTGAGAGCATCTAGTAAGCTCACTAGTCTGGAAGCTCCGAGGGTGGGAACCGGCAGAGTCCTACTTTCTAATCAAACCACAGCCTGTGACACTAAGCCTGGACTGCCTTCTCCTGGGTCTGACTTCTGCAAAGTGCTACTGTCTTATTATTGTTTCCTTGAGCTTTGGTCATGGGCCTCATGATAAAGGAACTTGCCAAATTAAATCACAGTTTTGGGCACTTTTTAGCCTCTAGGCTCAGGTTTTACATGTGAGAGAGACAACAAGGTAGTACCTGACTAGGGAGTTTCTGAGATCTTATAAGTACCTAAGGGTCTCTTACAATGATAACATCCAAGAAAGCTGACCCGAAGTAGGCATTTTACACAGTCAGTTTTCATCTACCCTTTTGCTCAGCAAAAGGAGTCTGATTCAGAGTTCAGTCTCCCACTGGTGATTGGCTTAAAAAGGGGATTAGACCAATGTGATCACATGATTTGATGAGGGCCTTGTGTCAGCTCTTTAAAGGAACATGAAATACAGTTGGGGCATCTTGTGCAGGAAACCTCCTTGTAGTTACCATTGGCTTTTCTACAGCTGTGGTGGCAATGTCATGGTTATGAAGAGCCAGAACATTAGGTGGCTGGTGGCATGGGAGGAAGAAGGGAACGGCAGGCTTCTGTCAGCATGCATTAGCGTCAACTAAGACTTCTAACCCAAAACAACTGGCACAGAAGTGAAAACTTGAGTCAGAACTCGAGTCTCACTGTTGTGTGGTCTACATGAAAACAATCAGGCAGAATGATTTCCATTAGTCTCGGGGCTGGGGGGTATGCGTGTGTGTGCACGTGTGCATGTGCATGTGTGTGTGTGTGTGTGTGTGTGTGTGTGTGTGTGTGTGTGTGTGTGTGTGCAAAATGCCCAGGGCCAGGACTTGAGCTGCATGAGTCCTCTGCCAAGTGTTTTGGAGAGCTTGGAGACATCCTGAGACAGAAGAGCTATTTCTCCGTCACTTTCTCCCATCCCAGAATGGTCTTACTTTGAGGAAGGAGCCTCTGTCTCTGAATACTCTGGTCAGAAGCTTCACTTAGGGAACATAGAGTCTCAGTCAACTTTACAGTATTAATTCATTTGGAATAGAGAATAAGTTACTTGACACATAGGTTAGGAGCAGTCCAGTGATGGTGTTCTACAAAAGGGATTCTGAACCCGGGGAGGAAAAGGCAGATGTGCTGAGTTCTGAAGCACCTTGGCTCTGTCAGACTGTTGGGAGTGGGTTCTGTGGACATTCTGTAACCTAAATTGAGAAAAAGATATTATATATGCTCCACAGTATCTTTTATCAATATTATTTTGAAATGAGAAAATTTCTTTTTTCTTCATAGTGCAAATAAAGATTGATGAATTGACCATATGAAATGGTGTGGTGATAGGAGTTTATTAAATTATTAAATTAAGGTTGAGTCTGTGAGTCTGCACCGTACTAATTATCTAAAGAACTCTTCTCTCTCTCTCTCTCTCTCTCTCTCTCTCTCTCTCTCTCTCTCTGTCTCTCTCTCTCTCTCTTTGTGTGTGTGTGTGTGTGTGTGTGTGTGTGTCTGTAGTAGTAGAGATAGTAGTAGTAATAATAGTAATATGTGCATATAAATGAACATACATGTTCAAAATCACCATAGAACCTGCTAGGCTTAAAAATGGCCACTTATTTTCCCCTACTTCTTCAAATCTTTTAAATTTTTCTTTCTTATTGCTTGACTAAATAACAGATTTTGTACAAACACCAAAAAAGTAATTTCAGATTGTATATTATATATTGTAATATTTTTACTAATACACAAATTAGTAAGTATATACTGTAAAAATGAATTTGATCCACCCTTTAAAGGAGTGTTTCTCAACCTCTGGGTCTCAACTTCACAGGGGTTACATACCAAATATCAGATATTTGCATTATGATTAATATTAGTTGCAAAATTATAGTTATGAAATAGCAATGAAATAATTTTATGGTTGGGGTCACCACAGCATGAAAAATTGTATTAAAGTGTTGCATCATTAGGAAGGTTGGAACCACTAATCTAAAGGGTAATTTGTAACAGAAAAATGGACATTCTTATAGAGAAAAAAATTAACATGTGAGTTTTTCAAAAGAGACTCTATTAAAAAATCTGGTTTACATCCAAGTGTGAACATATTGCATTTAAAGTTTTTTCTCATTATTTTGGATGTTATTTTTTCTCTCTACTAATTCGGTATATGGTATGTGTTTACTTTTGTAGTTAAAACAGAACCAATGAGCAGCAGCGAAATAGCTTCAACAGCAGCAGACGGGTCTTTAGACAGTTTCTCAGGTTCAGGTAAGGAACAAAAATGAGATTTTCCCATTCGCACTAAGCATTGTATTTCCGACCTTATTATATGAGTATATATGTTTATGTCAGTGAGTATTCTCAGACACAGATGCAAGACACAGCTCTCCTCCAAATAACAAATGGACAGTTCCAGGCTTCGTATCCCTCTGACGTGTTTGCAAGCAATATGGTTGTCCAAAGATAAATGGACTTTTCTTCTCCCCTCTTCAATCAAATTAACTTTACATGTGAACGATGCTTCTCCATTCATTCGTTTCTTTTTTTTTCTGATCATGTAAGTTTGTATATGTAAAAATTGACTCTTGAAAACATCTTAAGTAGACTCAGTACCATCAAACCTGACTCTCATCTGAAGAAGGTCTATGTTGGGTTGACTGTGTGCAACTGTGATGTATTTCTAGGTTTTCCTTACTCCCACACTAGCACATTCCACTAGCAAACAGTACACACTTCATGTATGTCAGAATGGAAACACTCCTTAGAACTTAATAGTGACAGTAACCTCCTGTGAGACCTTTGTCCCACACTTGCCACGCCACCCAGTGTGTATTATTTTATTGAAAAATGATTTCTGTCAGAGGCAGTCCTTAAATTGTATACCTTTGTTGTATTGTCTGCTGTTTTCAAAGTCTGCTCTGTTTTTAAGATCTGTGTTTTAGAAGCGTTCTGCCTTCTCAGATTTATGACTGATGGTCAAGTTCTCACAATCATATATTTACAACAAACCACAGGGGGAAGAACTTACATGCAGATATAAAATTAAGTAGACACTCACAATTTTGGTACTAATGATATCAGATGGGAGCGATAAGACAATAACATAGTGCATTATGTCAGTTTCTTCTTTCAACATACATGTGATAGGATCTGGCTCCTCCGGGCAATGTGATTTGTGCCATCATAAATTCATAGATATATGAAAATGGCCCCAGCTCAGGGCATAATGGGATGAACAACTGAAAAATTATCCCAGTGGTTTGATAATAGCAGAGCGAAGAACCAGGTTTGATGAGCACCCATGTGGGGATCTGGTAGAGATCAGGCCAAGGTAGCCTATTAGAAAAGACATCCCAGGGCTGGAGAGGTGGCTCAGCGGTTAAGAGCACCGACTGCTCTTCCAGAGGTCCTGAGTTCAATTCCCAGCAACCACATGGTAGCTCACAACCATCTGTAATGGGATCTGATGCCTTTTTCTGGTGTATCTGAAGACAGCTACAGTGTCGTTTATTTATATAATAAATGAATAAATCTATAAAAAAAAAAAGAAAGAAAAGACATCCCAGACTACATGTTACACTCAGAACTCGGAAACAAGGAGCAAAAGCTCACATTGAACCATGGAAGGGGATACTGACCGATTGGCCACCCCCTTGACGGGGACCATAGTACAGAGGACACTGAGTTGACAATGAGTTGTGCGAGTTGAAAATGGACAGACATTCCCAATGGGTACTTTGTTGGCAATGTGGATGTACTACAGAAGGAGTGGTTTCAGAGTCCAAGAAGACCGCCATGTTTTGCCTGGAAAAGTTTTAGGCTCTGTGCAATGGGAAACACCACAGGACAGGCTGACACTTAATTAGTCATAGTTATGAGCACAGGGACAATGTATTTGGAGACACCTGAATCCAAGTGAGAGGCTGGTTTTAAAGTTCTTCATTGATTTAATTAAGAAATATTGAAGAATTGCAGTAAAATTCTGGCAATGGGAATGGGAACATGAGGGATGCAATACATTTATGAGGTAAAGTTTAAGTCATCCATGACCAATGGCCTTCGGGTCAGTCTAGCAAGACAGAGAGAAGTAGAGTTCGGCATATGTCCTGCCCTATAATTCCAACAGGATGAGAATATGAGCTACCTGAAGATGCCGGATTTATTAAGCACTAACACTCCAAAGGTTTTCAGATGGGAACTTGAGAGACACCTGATGGTAAGGCTAGTGGAATTTGTTAAGGTTGAAGACAAGAGCCAGAAACCACCCTCCTCGTTTGTGTGTGTGTGTGTGTGTGTGTGTGTGTGTGTGGTGTGTGTTGGCTGGATACATAATCCCATGCAACAGAAAAGATTAAAGATGATATGTGAATATTGAACTAGAAGTGAAAGCAAAATGGAATTTAAAAGAAGCACTGTCTATATGGCAGATTCCTTTCTACACATCCATTACACACATGTGTAAGTGTGTACATGCAAAAACACTTATATACAATGTATATGTAGAAACACACACACACCAAACAAACAAAACGATGACCTGAGAAAGTCTTAGTTCTGTGAAGTGAAAGGGCAGCTTCTATAGAGTCTGATCCGGGAAACCTACAGTGTGTGTGGCTTTAGTCCCAAGACTCAGAACCAGAGGCAAGCAGTGCTCTGAGTTCAAGGCCACCCTGGTCTACAGTGTGACTTTCAGGACAACCAGGGCTACACAGAGAATGTCTGTCCCACAAAACCAAAATGAAATAAAGTAATAAAAAATAAAAGGGTAATATCTTTAGTGTAATCACTGTTTTATTTTTAAAGATAGGCAGTTTCTTCACAGGAATATGTTTCTAGGTATAAGGGATATGGGTATTCCATTTTGCATCTGGGTAACGAGATTCATTTTGATTTTTTTCTGTTATTTTTTTTTTATTTTCCCCGAGTTTCTTTATTGGGTTTTTATAGATTCAAAAAGTAGTAGTAGTAAATCACAAATTAGCCAGCCTTATTAGAGGAGGGTAACAGACTCTGTCCCTTGTTAGCTTTGTACTTTTGACATCTGTGTCAGGGGAGTCATCTTTGCACAGTAAAGTAACACATGGATAAGTGAGTAGTGAATTCAGGCCACGTTTTCCTCTGAAGAGTGAGGATTAGTGAGACCTGTGAATTTGCAGAGTTGGAAGAGAAAAAGGACGTGCCATTGAGACTAGGAACACACAGGCCAGGCAGCTGGCAACTTACAAATGTGAAAGAGGACAGAGAGCGGTCAGAGGTCCCAACAAAGCTGGAGCTCTTGAGCTCGGACTATGTATTCACCCAGTAGGTTTTCCCTTTAGAGCAGTGGTTCTCAATCTCTAGGGGTCACATGTCAGATACAGTCGGAAGAGATATCTACATCACGATTTCTAACAGTAGCAGAATTACAGTTATGAAGTAACAATGAAACAATGTTTGGCTGGGGTCATCACAACACTAGAAACTGTATTGAAGGCTCACAATGCTCGGAAGGTTGAGAACCACTGCTTTAAGGCTTAGCAACCCAAGTGGAAAGACCTTTAGTTTGACCCAGAGTCTGGAATGTGGAGATAGGATGGGGGTGGGGGGAATAGAGGTAAAAGAACTGAGAGGATTTAAAAGAGCTAATAGAATAGAGTAGTTATCCTGACTTCAGCTGCCTCCACAGAGAAGATACAAGCCGATAATAACTTGACAGGAGACAAAGGGCCAAGAGTCCTGCATCTCATGATGGCCTTGGAAGATGTAAAATGGGTACAGGGGGATGGACATTCTGGAAAGAAATAGTCTCCCCTAATCTCCAACCCAGTGGGATGGCACTGCACAGTTCTACACTCAGTTCTCTGCTTAGCCTTTGTCAGTACTTTTGAAATTCTTTTTCGTTCTCTGTCTTCCTGTTTATGGTGTGGTCCTATGAGCAGAGTTTCTTGGTACTAGCCACACTTACAGTGCCGGTAATGATAATATTGAGTGCATTAGTGGTGCTTGTTACATGTTCCCAAATAAAGGAAGGAAATGGCCAATGTTCTTGTGGTTTGAGATGTGAAACGGAGAAATAAAAAGCTTGGACTATGGTCTTGAGACAGAGTGGAGACCTGGACAGAAAAAGAGAAGTTCCCGGATACTGACATTGGGACCTGGGGGGTTGGGGAGATACTGCCAGATAACCAACGACATTCCCGATGCAAGGGAGTGTCTAGGAGTAGTCTACGTGGGGATGGTGAAGAGCTACAGAAAATGAAAGCTTTTCCAGAAGCATAGGACAAATGCCTTGACGAAATGCTTGGCTGGGGTCCTTAGAATACCTTGACTCTAACACGTGGCAGCTGCTATTTTGGGAAAATACATAGGAAAAGCAAGACCCCAGAACAGAGCTGAGGTACAGATGCAGGGATACATTGCGGAATCTAGAAAAGATCCTGTTTTCTAGAGTCTTTATATGAGGAAAAAGAGTGAAGTACTTGGTGACCTGGGGAGTGGGGTAAAGCTATAAGGAGCAGAAGTCAGCAAGGAGAAGAAGGTTCAGGGCCACTCTGATGGTGCTAGTGCCACTTCCATTCCGACCCTCTGTGTGGGGACACTAGACGAGACTGCTCCATTTGCCCAGGCATGTGGTGGACTTGAAAACTGTTGTTTATTGTGTTTGAAATAATTGTGATGTTTTGCTCATTTACTCATTACCAGTACAAAGTAGTTAACTAATGGGCTAGTTAAGTGTGTGTGTGTGTGTGTGTGTGTGTGTGTGTGTGTGTGTGTACTCATGCATGTATACACACTTATATGCCATTGTATAGAGGTCAGAGACCAACCATCAAGAATGTATTCTCTCCTTCCACTGTGGAGGTCCCAGGGGTCAAACTCAGGTCTTTAGGCTCACCACCCAGTGCTTTATCTCTAAGTTCTCTTTCCATCCCTGGCACCATTATTTTAGTCACTTAACAGATTTAATGTCTGCGAGGACTATAAACAATGTGTTTGTAGCCTGTCAGGTCCCCCAAATCTAAATTTGTTATATGGAATCAAACATTCATTTTCTAGTGGTATCAAAAATGGAAAATAGTGTGCCATTTAGAGAGAAAAACTTTATGAATGATAAGTATGGTTTCCTTATTAGCTGGTTCTGAAAATATGTAAGTTTGAGGCTCTAATTTTAAAGCAAATGAAAGGTGTTCACAGGACAGTAAAAAAGTGGTTGATGACTCACAGGGTCATCTGAACATAGTCCATGGTGAGTGGAAGAAGGAGTTTTCCTTTTGGGACTGAGGGATAACACAGCAGCCAGATCCTTGTCCCAGAAGCTTGAAACATAATTTTGATTTTCTGTGGCCATGTAAAACTTGAAGCATGCATTTTCAAAAAATAGGATAGAGAAGTGGTTGAGGACGACCTGATGTTTGCCTCTGTCCTCCCCACATCACATGCACGCACGCATGCCTTTCCATTGCATGGAAAGGGCTTTATGGAGACACAGTAGACTCAGGAGATCCGAATTTCCCTAGTTCAGAAGAAAGTTGACTGGTTCCTCACATCTTCCTGGAGGAGACGGTGGGCCACGAGTCACAGTCAGCAGTCAGGATCTTGTTAGGGTAAAATTGTGGAGAAAGAAGAAAAGATAGGCTGGGTAGAGCTGATCTAGACTGTCTTCTAGTCTATACATTTCAGCAAGCCCACTGGGGTACTCACAGGTCCCCCAAACCTGCTCTCTTGTGTGGCCACTGGCCAGGAAGGGCCCTTGAAACAGGAGGCATCCCTTCATCTATGAAGACAGATTTCAGAACTTGACTGCATATTCCTTGCCGAGGTACTTTCCTGCAGTGGAGACATGCGAGGAGCCTTCTCACATTGATCCATGTGGGGGACTAAAGCAGAGCAATGAAGGAGTGGAAGCAGGAAGTTGTCAGATTTTAGTGCTTTGAAGTGTTTTGAGTATTTTGATCTGACTGAGGGCTATATTGCCAACGAGGGCCGGGCTGCCTTCTGGAAGTATAGACTGAAAACAGGAGACTTCTGTGCACTCTCAATCTGCTCGGTGGACTCACAGGCTTGAGGTTGTTATTAACTTTGAATTCTCCTCTCCCCACAACAAGATCGTGGGAGCTTCTTCGCATTGTATAGCAGAAGAAAGAGAAAGAATGGAACAATCACGAACATGCTAGCTAATAAGGCATATGCATAGTCTTGTCTCCAGGGCTCTGTAAGTCCTGTCATTTAAAGTTAGTGAATGGATAAGGTGACTCTTGTTTCTACCCTCATAACATAACTCTAGTCATCCCATTTGCTCTCAGTTAGTTTGGTTTCAGGACATTAAAACCAACTGGGATTCCTGGATTAGTGTCGTAAAAGCAGTTTACCCAATTAAGGGAAGGGTACTTGTGGTATAACATGGTGGACACTTGGCTGTAGGCTACCAGATACTTGCTGGACTCTTAGGTTATGTGGCAGTTGAACGCCACAGTAGTTGTAAGTGCACTCACTTAGGGAATAGCAGCAAGTCTTCATGGCTATTCACAGTTCAGAGATACTGTTTTCTCCGGTTTACAGGTCAGGCTCACGATGCGTAGCCTAGAACATCAGAGCCGTCCTTCAGTTCAGCTTTTAAGATCCACCTTGTATATGATGGCAATTTTGTTTTATTTTTCATACTTTGTGTGTGTGGGTATGCATGTATATATTTATCTATGTGCCCACACTTGTGCCATACATGCATATGAAGATCAGAGGACAGATTGCTAGAGTTACACATCATGCGGATCCCAGGGATTGAACTATTTCACTATTTCACAGGCCATGATCTCATTCTTATGACATAAGTAATGTGCTAGATCCTATCAAGGTACTAAGAAAACAGACATGAGCCATCTGCAGCCCCCGAAGCTCATAGTTTGTAGAGAAAAGTAATGAAATTGCACTAACCAGAATGCAATGTGCCTAGTGGTGCTCTGCAGATATGGGCTATGTTCCAAGAAAGTACACAGAAAGATTTTACCCTGAAGAAGTCTCTTTGAAGTCTCTGTGGTGGTAGGTTTGTCAACCAGAGGGAAGAAAAGAATTGTAAGGCAGGGGGTGTATCTTGAAGAACGTCAAGAACATATGTAAAATGAACAATGCATATAGGAGTCCTGAAGTCCAGGCCTGTTGCATTGTACCAGAAACAGCAGGATATGGAAGCCTCGGTCTCCTCAAATCCTCTGCCAAGGAATTTAGTTATTCCTTGAATAATGTGAGTGCCACAGGACTGTGAGCACCTTCACTGAAGCACTGTCTCCGTGGTGATGGATTGAGGGTGGGGTGGGGTGGGAGGAGGGAGGGCAGGGGGGGTGATTGATGGTGGCTGTCCCTAAGTGGAACATGAGGCAAGTGTTCACATGGCTGTTGCCATCTCAGTGTGGCATGGTGAGAAGTTAAAGCAGGGCCTGAGTCCTGGATGAGGGCTGGGTGTGCGTCATGACTAGATCAACAGGCTGCTTCAGGATTCGGTATGAATGACGGAAGGACCTGGGATGGTGACTGAGGTTTCTGAGTTTCCATGTGGGATGTGAGATGAATGTATGCTTTGATGGAAAGAGACCATAGGAGATGGGTTCAAAGGTTGGTGTGCTTGTATCCCCACCCTCATCTTCAAAGATATTACTTCTATGTATCCTGAACACTTCATGGGTCAAAAGTTGTATCATTTTCTGGACAGCTAGTGATTGTGTCTACAGAGGAGAGGCTGGGGGAGATGACTCATTGAGGAAAGTACTTGTGTGCAAGGATGAAGACTTAAGTTCGACCTGTGCTTGGAATCTTAGTCCTGTAGAGAGGGAGTTAAGCTGACGCTGGGACTCGCTGGCCTGTCAGCCTAATCTATGATTCCAAGCATGTCAGAGACCCCGTCTCACAAACTAAAGTGGTCATTGCCTGAGGGCAGATACCCAAGGTTAGCCTCTAGCCTTTGCCTCTACACACACTTGCACACACATGCACACATGTACACACCTACCATGTCAATAGTGGAAAGAAGGACAAGGTTAGGGACAGATGGATGGCGAGGATTCAAGAAGATCCTTTATTTATACAAACACCGTATGAACCACTTCCTGTGAATCTTCTCCCCTAGGCTTCATGAGGCTCCTATGAGGCCTAGCTAGAAGCAAGCACTGTCAGCCTCATTAGTGGAAGCTGGCGGTGAAGGACTTGAGAGCTGGGATTCAAATTTGAGCTGAAGTTAAATTCTGACTCAGGATCTATATCAGATTTCACACCCAGTACCCCCAGGTCTCATTATTTGTGTGTGTGTGTGTGTGTGTGTGTGTGTGTGTGTGTGTACACACAGTGCATATACTTTAAATGCACACTTCACAGACTTACTGTGTGACAGACAAGTGTATCTCCCTGGTTTCTTTGAAAAAACATGGTTGGGTGTAACTTACTGAGAACATGATCTTTCAAGGAATGGAGACCCAGGAGTTGGAAAACTGACCTAGAGCTAGAAAAGAATAAAAGGGGGCCTCTGCAGCTTCTGTTAGTAGGTGGCATTTGGCATTTGTTTCTATAAACAGTTATTTTTAATTCTGATTGTCCAGGGGAAATAATTCTTCCCAGCAACCTATAGACACCGTCTGCTTTGCCCTTGGCCTCATTTTATGCCTAGAGAAGAAGGGGAGTGCAAGAACTTGTCCTCACCAGTGACCCACACAAGTGTTAGGAGTCCCTCACAGTCTAAGTGTTCGGTCACCAATTCCTCCTTCTCGAAACTGAAGCATTTCACAAAACTCCCCATGGGGAGGACAGGGCTTGTCTTGCCATGATTGCTCCTGCAGCATCCTGCAGGGGGGTTGGGACCAAGTAGTTATTCAGTAAGTAACCAAAACAAGTTTGTCCTGCCATGGCTTTCATGTAGATTCTGTCTCTTCTAAGGTGACAGCGTTGGTGGGAATCTGACAGTGTGTGTGACTAGAGTGTACCCTGACCTGTTGGCTGTCCCTGGACTCAGTCTGATTTATTTGGATGGAGAAGAATAGCTTATCTCTTCCGAGGTTCTAATCAAAATCTCCTACTCACTCCTCTCCCAAGCACCCATTGCGAAATGAAATGTGACAAGCATAAGTGCATTATGGGACAAATGACAAAGTACATGACTCTCTGAGAGCACAAGACTTGACATTGAGTGTGGGAGGGAGATGCTATATGACAGACCTCCTGATGACAGTGGTCAGTAATGGGAGAAGAAAACAGCCGTGTCACAGTCTCTAGGAACTGCACCCACATTGTGCATTTAGCCAGGGGAACATTGGGGAGTCTGAGGGGGAATATGTAGTCACAAATGAATGCATTTCGTCCTACTTATAACAGCAGCCAACTTTTTAAACCCTTATCCAACTGAAAATGGGTTTTTGCTTTTTTAAATTTGAATGAGTATTTAAGAACATTTGATAGAAGGCTGGTAAATTTTTGAAACATCCAGTGTCGAGAAAATCTGATTAAAAGAAAGTAAGTTTAGCTTTAATGCTGACTGCTTCCTTAGGGAGAAAAAAATGTTTGCTCAAATATCTAAGAAGAATATATCCCATTAACAGGACGGGAACACACAAGGGAGCCCAAGAACAAGCAGGCTAGGCAACCTGAGACATTAAAGATGGCTGTTGGAATGCATTGTTAAACCAGCACAGGCAAATGGCAGTCATTCCCTGAGAGATTAGACTATGCTTCTTGCTGATACACTTTGAGGTTTGTGTGTTCCTGACGCATACGGACAATAAGCAAGGGGCCTATCAGCTTACTCCCTCTGATTCAACCTGGCTTTCCTGCGGGAGACGGCACTTCATGGTCAAAGCACTTTTAAGAGTATTTATGGCTGTATCCACATTTTTAAAAAGTCTATTTAAGATCAGACTTATTTCAATAAGCATGTATGTACCCAAACTTTTTAAAGGGTTCTATTTATTTTAAGTGTATGGGTGTGTCACATGCATGTGTCTCTACACCATGTGTGTGCATGGCCAGAGGAGGCCATCATAAGGTATCAGATCCCCCAGACCTGAGTTTACATATGGTTGTTAGCCAACGTGTGGGTGGGTGCTGGGGATCAAACCTGTGTCCTCTGGAAGAGCCGTTCATCTCTGCTCTTCTCTGAAGAGACAGCTCTCTAGCCCTCTTTGACCTCCTGTATGAACTCACCCAGTCTAACAGATCACGGAGGTCAGATGCTCATCATTTTCTACGGCAATGTCATAGGTCATGCCACGCCAGTGTTAAATTGTTTATGTGTTGAGGTTCTGGCATGCTTAGTGTGATCCTTGGGTTCCCTGACTCACTGCGTGTGCTCTATGTATGTTCCTTTTCCTCAGCTCTTGGAAGCAGCAGCTTTAGTCCAAGACCAGCTCACCCATTCTCTCCACCACAGATTTATCCTTCCAAGTAAGATGTATTTTCTCTTAATCAATACGTGAGTTTTCTGCGTAGACCTTATTCTAAGTCATGTCTATGCCCATGTTACATCTTAATTTGAGAAGTGGATTTTCTAGAGGCTTAATTAGATACACGTATATGCGAGTTTATTTTAAGTACTGTTGGTAGCACTGGAGTGCTTTGAAGTGCTTTGTCAGTGCTGGTGGGAAGTCGGGCTGTAAGAGACTCGTTAACTGGAATTTGTGATGCAGTTGTCTACTGTTACCTTGCATGTTTCCATCTAATGCATGGGCTTTCTATTTTCTGTCAT
Organism: Rattus rattus; assembly: GCF_011064425.1. Lineage (NCBI taxonomy): Eukaryota > Metazoa > Chordata > Mammalia > Rodentia > Muridae > Rattus > Rattus rattus. Next base: position 148,826,905 of record NC_046154.1, on the reverse strand, counting down.
TCCTGACAAATAGCAGACCATACCCACATATTCTCCCTACCCCTTCCTCACAAACTATGGCTGCATATGGGCAAACACAGTTTACCACAGGAATGCAACAAGCCACAGCCTACGCCACGTACCCACAGCCGGGGCAGCACTATGGAATTTCCTCCTACGGTGAGTCACGGGGCCATTACTCTCATGGTATGTTCTGGGGGGGGGGAACGATGCTTCGTGCTCAAGTAGCACTTCAAGAATGAGGCTGTTGGTCTACTTCACAAAGCACTGTCACCCATTTATTATAAAATCTCTATAATTCTTGCCAGTGAGCTCTGTGAAGACAGTGACCTCTTACCCTGAGGTCAGAGGTGGTGAACAGGTTGCCTGGGTCATAGGCCCCTTGTTCACCTTTCTCTCTGCTTATATCTGAATTTGGCATCTGAGCCCTTGACTCCGGAATCCAAAGCATTTTTGTGCATATTTGTGATAAAACTTCTATGAATGAAGTCTTTTGGGGTAAAGATCCATTTCCTGTTTATCAGATACCCAGCTATGATTAAGGAAGTACATGCAGAATTCAACAAACTCTTGCTTGCCCCGAACCTGGGGGTGGTTACATGATCAAATTTCAGCATTATCACCCGTTAGGGAAAGTGATCTATATATCACCTCCAGCACTGCCCTTTGAAGCCTCGGATCAGGAAACATTCAAAGCTCAGCCATTTGCTCCTTCCCACCTGGAGATTATCTTTATCTTGGTGTAATTTAACTCACTTGTCGTGGGGTCAGTACCTGTAAATTAAAAGTAAATCTATCCAAACCCCAAAGTTCTATTTACAAAAGACTTCAAATTTCTTCTGTGAGTTGTGATTGCGATTTTTCAGCCAATTAAATCAAATAAAATATATTAATATGGGACATTTTATTGAGGAAAAGCCCCACAGAATGACCAAGAAAAAGTATGAGTATCATAGAAAAAGACTAAAAGACTTGGTCCTACCATAGGCAATATAACTGATAGCGCTTGACAGCTGCTCCATTAGACTTTGGTAGGTATAATTTTTGTGTCATGTACCTTCCAGCAATCTACTGAAAGTGTCACTGCTCTGTTAAAGCATTTTACCACTCCTTAGAAGCTAAGCAACTTTCTTCCATCCATCACTGTCTCCTGACTTCAAGCAATTTGATCATTTATTAGTTTCTTTCAAAATACATGGAAATCAAGTGTGACTTACAATGCCATCTAGCTTGCTGGTTCTTTAGAAGCAGGCTTTAGAAACAGCATTAAAAAGAACTTTCTAAAATTGTCTTTCATTTCCGTGACTTTCATCCAGAGTTTTTCACTGTAGTAGATAATGGATCATTTTTTGTCCCCTAGTAGTCCTTTATACTACCCCGGGGATGAGGGAAACCCATCATATGCATTGCTCAGCTTGTGTGCTGCAATATGAATGAAAGGCTGTGGGCTTGGAATTAAATTTGTAGAAGATTGCTTGTCCTGCCCATGGACTTCCCTGTATTCCCCCTCACTGCCCTCCTGCCCTTTTCACTTTCTTCTTTTTAGTCTTCTCCCTGGGCAGCCACAGTGGGGCAGGAGATTTTCATAGCAAGAATAGCAGATGCGATATAAAAAGAATTTGTTATGGGTTATTCCCACCCATCACTCATCTGCCTACAGGTTCCTAGGAAAATGGGGTTTCTGCCCACCAGTAGACTAGTGTCTTTCACCTCCTCTTGCTTCTCCAAGTCTGTTCTTACCCATTTTGGCATCCCGAGTCAGGGATAAAAAGTCTAGGGTAAAAGCAGGCAGTCCAGTTAGGGCTGGAAAGAGACCAGGATTCCTGTGAGTGGAGAATGATGGGGGAAAGTCCCTACTGGTGGCACAATGGAAATAAGGGAGTTTCTAGAACTATCCAGCCACCTGTCTAGGGCAGGTGTGTTTCCAGGGATTATTTACATGTTTTGAATTGTTCATTGACTGAAATTACCCTTACATAGCACATCACAGGTTTCCATGTTGAGATTGTACTAAGTCTGCAGTGTCAAGGTCATCATGAAGTATTCAGAAATACTCAAGAAATGAAAAATCCCCTCTCCCAGCCAAGTCAGGTTCTTCCACTGCCGTAGGATAATTACCTAACTCTATTCTACTGATGAAATTCCCCTAAAATGGAAGTGAACAGCCAGACTACTGTGTATCCTAGATCCTAAAGATATAATTTATCTTCAGGAAAAACCAAGATTATTGAAAAATGTGAATTCTTTTGGTGGGAATGTTTCTGTCTTCTCTTTGTGGGAGGTGAGGACAGTTGTTCATTTGCATGGCTGCCCTTACTTAGAATTAAGACCAGTGACCTACCTCCGTGTTGCCAAGTCCCAACCTGGAATGAGTGCACCATCCTGTGCTTTGGGAAGTATTCGAGGACCACAGTAACTTGTTTTTCTGTAATCCTACAAAGTATAAACTTGCATTTACATAATAACATAGATGAAGGTGTACTTTAGCCTCATTTAGAAGAATTACACTTAAATGTTTGAAAATAAGTCAGGATAAAAGGTACCACTGGCCACATCCATAGGTTTCTTAATCACTGTTTTTGAGGTTCAGTTCTTTGACATTCTACTATTTAATGCTTCCTTTCCAGAAAGATCTAGATTTATGGCTCTTCGTCTATGGGTTGTGACCCCCCAAGAGGGTCACGTATCAGATCTTTACATTAGGATTCAGATTCACAACAATAGCAGTGTTATGGAGATGAAGTAGTTATCAAACAGTTTTATGGTTGGAGGTCACCACAGCAAGAGGAACTGTATTAAGGTCACAGCTTTAGGAAAGCTGAGAGCCATTGATTTAGATACTCTGAGGAAAGCTCCCTATTGTGTTGACTCTGTATTGCTTTCTTTGACTTCAAAATGTCTTGTGTACTAGCATCAAAGTTGAGAAAAAAAGATGGCGGGCGGTGGTAGGAACTCAGTAGCTACTTCTCAGGGGAAAAGGAGATTTAGAGATTGTGGAACTGTGGGATCAACCTTTCATTGTGATTATTTCTTGAGTATGACAGAGTGACCTATTCTAGTGAAATAACAAAATGAATTATGGAAATGATTCCATAATTTCTCAAGAGTTCTGCTTTCTAGAAAGCTGAGTGCAGGAAAATCAGAGAGAATCGTGCGAATACATTCAAAACAATTTTTTAAGAAATTGACCTTGTGGTTTACGGCCTCCAACTGTAACCATTCGTACCTTGTCGTCCTGCTGAAGAATGGAAGGGGGCATTTGACTGGCAGTGGTGGGGTGTGCTTGTCTATATTTACCAGCTTCTGAAGAGGAACAGATAGATCAGCTGTCACTAACTGATTTAGGTGCATTGTGGGCAGGCATCAAGACGGAAGGTGGATTGTCACAGTCTCAATCACCCGGACAGACGGGATTTCTCAGCTACGGCACGAGCTTTGGCACCCCTCAACCTGGACAGGCACCGTACAGCTACCAGATGCAAGGTCTGTATCCAGCCGCTCTGCTGGTTCCCTTCAGCAGTTGGCAGTTCATTCCTAAAGCAAATGTGATGTTTCTTAGCTGGGGGCTGATGAGGTCAGTGAACTGGGCTCGGAGGTGAGATGGCAACGCACTTCAAATTAGCTTCCTCAGCTTCTGCCCTCTGGATCAGGATTTTCCTAACTTTTGTGAGGTAATTAGATGGAATGATCTCTACAGATGGTATTTTCAAATGCTCTGGTCTTATTTTTAAGGCAAAGTCTCTGCTTTTGTGTCTGTTACCAGTTAGAAAAAGAATAAAAAGTAAGGGGAGTTGGCCATGCAAGAGGCTGTGTGTAGAAGCCCCTGGATTACCAAGCAGCTTTTCTACAAGGAATATGGTTTCTTCATGTTAGTGATGGGGTAGTATTAGGGGACAGCACACTCTGCTCTGTAAGTGCAGTATGGGATGTGTATTGACTCATCGACTTACCAAAGACCAAATCAAATCTACACAGATCCCGTTATAGCTACCAGTGGAGCCTCAAGATAATGCTTCCAAGAACCAGTGTCTGGGTCTCCGTTTGAAATTGCACACAAAACAAATTGTAGGTACAATTCAGGCAGAATGGCAGCGCAAGCATGGGCTGTCAGAGCCTCCTCAAGACTAATAGATATCACTTGTCATTGGCAGATTGTTACCTGGCAAGTGCATCTGTACAGTACTGGAGAAAAGTTTCACATAATTAAACATTTTTCTGATACTTTTTTTATACCAGACATCAGATTCACAAACTAATTTCGTTCTCTATGATGCAGACAGTGAAATTCACTCCTTCCTCATTCCTGCTTCCTGGCTGAAGGAATTCTTTGCGTGATTTTCATTTCTCATGTTTATTATGTGCTTACTACATTATCTGTTCAGGATACGTTAGAAAAGGTGAAGAAGCAAAAGTAATTTCTATGACATAAAATTCTCGCCATTCTTATCTATGTACATATACCAGAGGCAATTGTATAAACACCTATTTACATCAATAAGTGATTTCCTAAAATGTCATTTTAGTGGCTGCATGGTACTCAGGGGCACTGCATTTAACAATCCCATGGTAAGTGGGCATTTCCAGCAATGCTCTGCAAACCTCATCTGTATTTCTAATTATTTCTCTTGACAACTGCAAGTGTGAGATTCTAGGGAAATTCTTTTATGCTTCCTGAAAATGTCTTTTATATTTACATGAGCAATGGTGCATCATAGGAAATGCACACATTGATGTTAACTTCATTTCTTTTATGTCTGTTTTAAAACTAAGGAGATAAAATTATTTTTTTTCTATTCATTGGTATCATCTTTCTTCAATGCTTTTTTGTACTTAGGTTCTTGATCGTTTACACTATTTCATAAGCATATGAATACTTTATGATTTTTGTTTGTTTAGTTTTTATCATATACCAAGTTAAAATTCTATTGGTCAAGATCCACTAAATTTTCCCATTTGTTTTTGCATTTGGTATACAAAAAAAATTCAGCTTGAATTATAAACTCTTGATCTGTTTAATGGCTACAGAACAAAACAGTTTTACAGGAGACAGGACTTATTGGTAGAAGGAGACTACTTATTTGCTAGGCTCCGGAACCTTTCAGCTGTCTTGGAGCAGGCTGTACACACACTGAACTTCAACTGAGTAGAGACACAGGCAGAACCAAAGGCAGTAGATACACTTCACTGATGAGTTTCTCAGATCAGGAGCAATGGAAGATTGCATATGTCACAGGATCTTGTCAAAAAGAGAGGCAACCAAATACATTCAGCCACCGTAGCTGGCTCCAGACTCTGGGGGAAATAAGCAGTGTAGGATGGGGGTCCCATTGCCCATCAGGCATCTCAGCCTACTAGAGCAGAAGCAATGTCAAGCAACAGAAAGGAAACACCCTCTGAGGAGAGGCCACCACAGATGTCGAGAGAATCTGGTGTTAAGACAAGTGATTGTTTTTAAAAATACATTTTATTGTATAGTATATGTGTGGCTGTTTTGCTTACATACATGTATGTGTACCACATGCATGACTGGTGCCCATAGGAGTCAGCAAGGCATCTTCGCTCCCTTGGAACTGCCGTTATAGGTAGCTTGTCTGCGTCCTGTCCAGAGTAGTAAGTGCTCTTAAGTGCTGAGCCTTCTCTTCAGCCCAAGACAAACGGTTTTAAATGTCTTATAAGTTTTTTGTATTTCATTCTTTTAATCATATTTCCTGAATTGTGTTTGGCTTCATTGTCAATCAATAAAGTATTAGGACACAGAACACCCAGCCTTGGATTTAGATACCTTGAGAAATAGTGGTTGTCAATATGCCTGAGGAGAGACATATTTTAATGTCAGATGGTTTCGGATTTCAGGGACATTTCATGCACATGCACATGTGCACACACACACACACACACACACACACACACACACACGCACACACACACACACGCACACACACGCACACACACACACACGCACACACACACGCACACACTACATACAGAGAGGGATAGATGAGAACTCACACTAAGCAGACAATTTAGGATTCTGTGCGTGCGTGCGTGCGTGCGTGCGTGCGTGCGTGCGTGCGTGCGTGCGTGCGTGCGTGCGTGCACCCAGGGATCTGCCTGTTCACATCACCTCAAGTGCTGGGTTTGTTCCAGGACTGGCTGGTTTTACGCAGGTGTTGGGGATTTTAGCTGAAGTCTTTATTACGCCCGTGCTGCCAGACTTTAACAACTGGGTCACCTCAGCCACTTCCAAACGAACCCTCTTAAATGGAGCATGAGTGCCTCTGCTGTGACCAGGGACTCTGTATGCCTCCTGTGGAGTCTCTTGACTTTGCAGCATCTTTTCTGCTTTCTTTCCCTTTTAATTTTATTTTGAAATACTGCCTCGTTATATAGCCCAGGCTAGCCTCAGACTTGACACACATAGCCAGGGTAGTCTTGAATTCCTAATTTGACTGCCTCAGCCTACCAAGTGTTGGGCTTATATACATGTGCTTCCAGGTCCAGTCCAAGTATCCTCTCAATACAGTTTTTTAAGATTAAAAAATTATTTATGTCTATGTGCATGTCTGTGTGGGGGAGACGGGGAGGGCAGTACCCATGGAGTTCAGAAGAGGGCATCAGAAACCCTGGAGCTGGAGTAACACGTGACTGAGCTTCCTAACATGGGCACTGGGACCAGACTCTGGTCCTCTGCAAGTGCAACAAGCACTCGTAACCACAGGGTCTTCCTCTCCAGGCCCCAGTACAGCATTTTTGTGCCATCTCTAAAATGACTTTCAGAATTCCTCAGATTGCATTAATCCATAAAGAGTAACACTGCTCCTTTGCTTTATTTCATCTTGGGTTGGGCGTAGACTGGATATTAACACGATCAGTTTAATTCCCAAATGGAAAAAAAAAATTGATCTGCTAACTAGAAGAGGAGTCAGAATGTATTGTAGCTGTCTACAATGACTCTTTTGTTTGTTTGTTGCTTGTTTTCTCCTTCAAGAGGTGCTTTTCACTCTTTAACGAATAGGATGGATACCCAGGGCTCTCGAGGAAACTGAGGGGTGGTGCCTTCTTCCTCTAAGTGTCCTGCTGACTGACATGAAGAGGACAGGCGCGCATCACCTGTCCCAACGTGTTCAGATACAGAGAGAGTATAAAGATGAAGTTAGAGAGCTTTGACCGTGGTTAGAGAATATGGTTCTAGAGCCAGACAACCTCCTCATGGTCCTGGCCCCTCCAATCCCCCTTGTAGACACAAAGGAGATGGTACCTCCCATGGGAATAAAATAAGATGGAGTTAAGATGTCCAAAACACTCTGACCCACGTGGACCTCACTATGACAAGTCTTGTGGTGACTTCATCCTTACTATCTCCTCTATGGTAGTGATCAAGTGTTTGCTTGATGAGGAAGAAGAAGAAGATGAGGAGGAGGAGGAGGAGGAGGATCAAAAGTTTGTGATAATTCCAGATTATGAACCATCATCTATCTCATTTTCCAAAGGGATGAGGTGTGCATGTGTGTTAGTATGTGTAATGCATTTTTTCTTTTTTTCTCCATCTTTATTAAATTGGGTATTTCTTATGTACATTTCAAATGTTATTCCCTTTCCCGGTTTCCAGGCCAACATCCCCCTAACCCCTCTCCCTCCTCTTCTCTACGGATGTTCCCCTCCCTATCCTCCCCCCATTACTACCCTCCTCCCAAGAATCCCGTTCACTGGGGGTCCAGCCTTGGCAGGACCAAGGGCTTCCCCTTCCACTGGTGCCCTGACTAGGCTATTCGTGTAATGTATATTTTACATGATATATTTCTATATATGTGCATAAAGTATGGTTGATGTTTAATGTATTTAATAAAATATATTTTCAAACTTTTAACCATCAAAAATTCCAATAGCAATATAACCAAAAAACCCAGAAAAGAAACGAAAAATTTTAGAGCTAAATCTATGTAATGTTTCAAAATGAAGGGAAAATAACTAAGATGGGGGTATTGTGTGTGAGTGAGCAGGGGTGTGGGAGTGGGCAGGGGTGTGGGAGTGGGCAGGGGTGTGTGGGAGTGTGCAGGGGTGTGGGAGTGGGCAGGGGTGTGTGAGTGAGCAGGGGTGTGGGTTTGGGCAGGGGTGTGGGAGTGGGCAGATAGAAGCAGCAGGAGCAATAACAGCAAGTTGGATGGAAGAAAGGTTGTGTTGGTGACCATGGTGATGGGCGTTGGCAAGTGAGAACAGCAGAGAAGAATCATTGGCAAAGAAGTAACTTCAGCCTTTCAGTGAGAGAAAGGAGTCAGCCATACTGTCCCCCACTCACACGTGACGTCATGTTTCTACTTTGACAGCAAGGAATGTTTATGGTGCAGAAGCTCGGGGGCAGACTGGGTGTTGAGTGTGTTTAGAATCCTACGATTTGGGATGCTGAGGCAGCAGGATTGTTGTGTTCTAGGCTACATTGTACCAGGGCTATATATCAAGACTCATTCTAAATTAGACAAAGATAGAAGCAGTTCAGGAAGAAGGTAGAAACGTAACATTCTCTGTCGAGTGGAACACATTAATGCCCACACATAAAATTAGAGCAGCACCTGTTGAGCCCTTTAGAATAGCACGCCATTTTTAATTATTTCACATAAACCATCATAATCTTTCCAAAAACTTCTGAACGTCTTGCAGGAAGAAGCCCGTGAAGCCCCTGAAGAATGTGTTAGCAATTCATTCAGTTAGTGTATTATGATGAACTTCTCAAAGATGACTACTTAGCACTACAAGGGAGAATGACGTAGCACTGTCTGATCCTGCCACGTGGTAAACTTGTCTACAGGAAAGGCTTTACAACCACACAAACCTAAAGGTGGAGGCCAGAGCTCCAAGCCTTCTGAAGGGCACATGTGGTCCTGGAAGCAGAGACACAATGCCCATAACTAACCGTATAGCCAGTTGATTCTCTGCTTAGAATTCTCGAGAAATATTTCAGAAAAAAACTCATCTCTGAATCCCATCTGAGTTTGAACCCTTTCAGAGCTCCCAAGTAACACATTCACTCATCACTGTGTGGCCTTTTTTGCACTGTGGGACCTGGTGCTGAGATGGCCTTTTTCTGTCCTTCCTGGATGCCATGCTCTGACACTTGGTGCTTCTGTCAAGGCAGCGAGCTCCAGCGAGTCTAGCACTTGGGATTTTCAGCTATCAGCTATTGTTTTAGTGTACTTCCCTAAAGTTCCATGACATATATCTCTGCATTTGAGAAATCTGCTTTTTCCCTTTGCAATAAGATCACTAGATCATTCTTTCCTGTTTAATTAGTTTGTGATTTTCGTGAAAGGCTATGATCTTAATTTCAACTGAGGAGCACAGTAGCATCCATGCTCTCAGTCACGGTACAGTGAGTTCACTGTGAGAAAGTGAAGTCTTTGATGCTTCCTTTGGTTCTCTGTTTGCTCCCCAGTGTTCTCGTGTATTCCTGGAAGGATATTTTGAATGGTCTCTGGAGGCTTTTCTCACACACGAACCTTTTGTGGTTGAACAGGCTTGAAGGGTTGGCTAGTCATCAACAAGGGGAGAGGCAGAGAGCCTTGGTTTATGTGTGCAAAAAGCCTGGAGAGTTTTCAGTCCTGCTCACCAGTCAGACACTGGCTGCAGAGCAAAGGGAGAGTCGTCTGAGTGTGTTTGCATGTGCTCATGCATGCACACATGTGAGTCTATACAGGAGGAAGGAAACCAATGAGGTGAAGCTCTTCGCCTTTGGTTCACTGATTGGTCTCCTTGACTCCTTGCTAGCTACACCATAAACCTTTCTATGTCTTTTACATAAGAAGCAGGTGACCTGCAAGCAAACGTCCAATGGATATGTGTATTTTAAACAAACAGTACACAACTATTGCTGCCTTTGATATCCACTTAAACACCACAGACCACAGAGAATATTTGCTCCATCTAGCACAGAACTCCAAAGTCTCTATTGTAGGGAATGTGAAGCTTCTCTCTATTGGAGGTAGGGAAGCATGATTTTTCAGGCACACACAAAAGGAATGGAAATTAAAATATTATCACTTAACTGATGGCAGCTCTGCTGTGAGGAAAGCCATCTTTCCATGACAGCTTAGCTCAGTGGACCATAGATTGTCAAAGGCAGCAACCTCATTATTCAGATTTCTCTCCCCAGCGTCTAGCATTAATATGTCTAAAACATGTGCATGTTTTGTTGGTGTTGGAAAGATCTACAGCTCAGTCACGTTTAGAACATAATATCTATAGTCTCTGGTGATTTATGGGGGGAAAGAATTTGGAATTTTATGTAGTAAATTTTCATTGAATTTACCATCATAGTATATATTTAAAGCAACCTGTGTCCTTATTAGTACATGGATTTTCCTGGACAAAATGTCAGGTTATCATGGCGGAGGTAAACACTGCCTCTGTGGGATTTCACTGCTCTCCAAGAGAAGTGATATTGTGAGATATCCCTGTCTTTCCACTCCAGGCATCAGAATTTTTCAGGAGGAACTACAACTAGGGAACCACTAAACCCAAGGCTTGTAGAAACGGATTCTTTTCTTTGGATGCCCTTGCTTTGATAAAGAAGTTTAAGTTCTCTGTTGTGAGTGTTGCTAAAAAGATTGAGGTTTAAACCAGTGAAGAGAAACTATATGTCAGGGCAGAAGCTTGCGAAGGGCACACAGCCCCACCTCTCTCCACATGTCATATGTGGATGTGTGAAAGGGCGTGTGGGTATATGTGTACAGGGATGCATTTGTGCATGGGTGCATGTGTGTGCAAGCCAACCTCTCTCCAGTGTCATGTGTGATGGGTGTGTGTACACACGTGTGCTTGGGTGTGTAAGTGCACAGGGCGAGGTGAGAATGGTGTAAGGACATTGCTACTGTTTCTGCTCAGTTCCTTTCTAAGACCCTTCAGACATACAGAAGCATTGTTTCTATCTACCAGATACTTGGAAACTCCTGGGCTTATTTTATTCATATTTCAGGTTGTTTGCTGTTGAAATGGTGTTCTCCCAGAGGAACTCTTGTCAAAGATACAGCTTTAGGAAAATGCATAGTCAGTCTTTGAAAAGAAAATCTATTAAGGGTTTTGAGAACTGCACTTCCTGGCTCGATGCCTCCAGCAGGTTATGGTTAGATCACAGCCTTATTTTTAATTTTCCCCTTAATTGCTTTAATTACTTTGCCTGTCACCTCATACTTATTTTTAAGTTCTTGGCTTTTTTACATCTGTTTTTTTTTTTCCTAAGTTGCTTTTTTAAAAGGTAACATTCCATTTCAGCTCTTTGGCATCTTGTGTTATTTCAAGTGTTGAAAATTACATGGAAATCCCTTGAAATCTAGCTTTAGCAATAATTTGTGACCATTACCAATTTTATTGTCTGTATGAGTTGTTTTTAGTTGAAATATATAGAAACATATCAGGAAAGATGAATGGATTACAGCCTTTATTACCTAAGTAAAAACTTTGCTTTGAAAACAAACTGGAAGCGAGGGGAAATGTGGTCCATTAAGCTCCGTCTTCCATGCAGGAGGAGGCCGTCCTGTTCAGTAGCCCATCTGGCGTTCCGAGCTTTCCCCCCATGGACTTGTGCTAACTTCTGCCACAGACATTGCACCCGATGACGGACATAGCCCATGACAAAAAAGAGCCAGGGAGAGAAAGCAAATGGCCTTCTGTGAAAATACACGTCCCCCATCCTGCTTACTGAAGAAACGCTAGAAAACACTCTAAAACATGGGAAGTACAGACAAGTCCCAGCAGGTTCCAGCATGCTCATGTTGGCTGGGATTCTGGGTTTTAATGTGAGCCCGTGTTCTCTGTGAAGTAGACCCTTGACCTATGTGTTCCTTTTTTTTTTTTTTTTTTTCTTTTTTTAAAGCTTTTTGAAGTTAGGGACGGGCATCATTCTCCCAGTGAAATCACACACAGAACAGAAACCAACATAGGCTATGTTCTTAACTGAGAAAAAGTAGTAGAGACATTTTAATGACAGTTTTTTAAGGGATGGTAAGTTTTAAAGGTACACTTGCAGGGCTGAGGGAGTCAGACAAAGTCTCCTAGAAAGACTGTTTCTTGTTTGCTATGGTTGAAAAAGTTCCACCCTTTCTCTGTAGGAGCTTCCGACAATGGAAACAAGAAACCAGAGCCTCTGTTATCCTATCTCTGGGTGACTTCTATGATGTGCCAGCCTAATAAAAATAGTGACAGCCAAGCCTTTTAGGAATGAATCAGTTTGATGCCAAATTTGTCTATTAAATTTCCTACACGTCATTGTCTCTGTTTTTGGTGTGTATATGATTTTTGCATAAACCACAATCAATTACAATCTTCTGACTATCGGAGACCATATCACCATTATTGATTCTGAAAGTTTGCATGGTAGATTAGAAAACAGTAAACCAGAACATAGGAATAATGGCTATTCTCCGGCTGAGAAACAGCATGCCATCCATTTGTCATGTGAAGAAGATCCTACACATTGGCTAATTTTGGTAATAACTCAAGACACCAAAAGGAAATATTGAAATATAAATGTACTCTATAAATATGGCATGTGGGGAAAGGCAGTCTTAAGCAAATGCAAGCAAGGTGGGATGTTGTCATCCCACTTGACTTCAGAATACACTGCAGAGCTATAGTGACCGGCGAATATAGCTCTAATATAGACCACAGTAATATATCAAGTTAAACACCAGTGAAACAGAACAGGGAGCCCAGAGGTAAATAGTCAACTGATTTCTCAGCAAAGATGGTAAGAATACACAGTAAAAGAGGATGTCTTTCCTCCCATGGTGGGAGAAATTGGCCTTTCACATGCAAAAGAATGAAGCTGTGTTCCATTCTCTCTCACTATATGTAATAATAAACTCAAAATGGAATACAAACGTAGAATATTCTTGCATTCTGAGTTTGAAGCTTTTCATATGCAAGCAAAATATATTTTCATCAATACACATGTGATATGCAGTCAACATCTAATTTAGAGTAAATAAACTCTTGGACTTTGGTGGTACCATAGGTTACTGTTCTGCTATGCTGCTGATAGCTAAAACTGCACACTCTTCCTCACATGCACACATACCCTGACATGCTCCCACAGACTTTTGAGCATACATGCACATCACATATAGATACATGTGCAAAATAAATACAACAAATGAACTTAAGAAATTAGGTACAGGACATAGAGATGAAGGAAAGCCTGCTCAAATCTGGTCTAGAGAAGAACCTATGATAGCATTTCTTAATGAGCCAGGGTTCCCAGAGCATAACCAACACACACAGGACTAGCCGAGGTTATTGGAAAGACAAGGATTGTCTAGGCCTTGAAGAGTGAGGAGAATAAATAAAGAGAAGCATTAATAGAGGAACAGGGCCACAGGAGGCTTTCAGAACAGCTTTGACCACTTTCTGGATAATTAACATGGTGGGCCACGCATGGACAACTTTGGGGAATAGAGTCTATCTGTCCTAGCCCCTCATTCCAGCTCTACATCCCAAAGCCCAGCACTCATGTCCAAGCCCAGATGCACATGTTTACTCTCAAACTTATTGTAGCTCCCTCATCGGTCTCCATCTTTGGGAGGAGACTCAAAACCACTCTTGGCCCTGCTTTGCCAATATCAACGTTTGAGCTTTGGGGGTCTTGGATTTTCCTGATGTCGCTTCTCTTCCGTGTTGTTCTTTAAGAAGGGATCAAGGGAACCCCCATCATGCATTTTCAGCTCCCCTTCCTGCTTCTCTCTGAAGCTTCCTTTTGCTCTCAGCTCTTTCTGGGTAGTGTCAGGCTTCTGTTCCAGGCTGTGTGGTGGCTTCAAACCCAAGGTGAGGCAGCTCCCTGTCCAAGATTCTGATGTCTCTAACCTCAATGCAACCCACACTTTTCTCCATTGTCCTTGTGAGTTCGTGGAATTTTTAAAATGTGTTGATAAAATACAACTTGATTTTGTTATAACAGAGATGTAATCTTCCTATTCAATAAACAGCCACAACTTTAAAAAAACCAATGAACAGGAAAATATGTTGGCCTTCACAGATTTTCTGAAAGAAAATATACTTTCCACTGGTTCTGATGAGTCTCTTACCCCAGGACAAAGAAACTGTGGCTTTTTGCAGAAATAAACCCATAATAGATATAATTTTCTTAAGCTATCAGGTAGAAGATGGTCCCTCCCCACCCTCTTAACTGCATCAAGAGTCACAGACAACTCACTTAAATTGGCATGTGCCAAACTCCTCAACCCCGGGTGGGTTAGAAGCAAGGATGCTTTCCATGCTGGTAACGTTAATGGTTTTATGTAAGATAAAACCTAAAACATTGACTAGGATGTTTCTGCTGCATTTTACTTATTTGGAAGGTCTGGGAAGTCCAGTGGGCAACCCTGATACTGCTGTGGGCAGAGTGACTGTCATCACAGGGCTTTTCACTCCTTGCGATCTGTAGCTCAGCTCAGGGTCAGCTGAGGTCAGTCCAGGCTGCTCAGAAGGTGCGTGAGAATGCTCGCCGCCAACCTGATGACTTGCGTTACATCCCTGGCATCCACCGGGCAGAAGACAGTGGGTTCCTGCAAGTTGTTAAAACCGTCCTCTGGGGTTGGGGGGGATTTAGCTCAGTGGTAGAGCGCTTGCCTAGGAAGCGCAAGGCCCTGGAGTTCGGGTCCCCAGCTCCAAAAAAGAACCAAAAAAAAAACAAAAAAAAAAACCCGTCCTCTGACCTCTACATTTGCATGTGGCACTCGGGCGCGCACACATAATAAATATATACATATATAAATGTGGAAAAAGTTTTGAAAAGAACAGCCAATGCCCAATGCAAGTCCTACGAATGAGTGTATTTATTTGCTTTGTGCGTTAAGACAGCTCATCTTAGTTACGTGGTTTCGAAGCACCAGTAGTGAATTTGGTGATAGAACTCAGGCACTGTGGGGTTTTGGTTGGCGCGTGGGCTTTGAAGTTACACACTAACCTTTTACTCCAACCGCTGGGATTCCTGGATCTGGGGAAGAGCTCAGATAGGCACCTTTCAAGACAGGAGCCTCTTGATTACTCAAGGCCATTCATCATCCATGTTTTGATTGCATAGTTTCGAGCATAAGAGAGCACTCTTGCTACTCTGATAGTCGATGCACTATGGACACGAAGGGCTCCATATTTTGAGCTGAATGCCACATCTCCTGTAATGCCAGGGCTTTTCCGCATGTGTAAAATGGCCTGTGACTCTCCCTTATGAGGAAGTAGAAAGTAGGACTGGAAGTGTTAAGGAGGAGCAAATACTTGGTTTGGGCACCATGCAGGGTAAACACTCGGAGACTCGGATCCGCTCTGTTTGCCTCTGTTGCTTTGGTAGAAGGACACCCTGGGAATATTTCAATGAATTTCCGACTGCCCACGAAACCAGACAAAATAGGCAGGAGAGCACTGCTTAGATTTTAAAGACAGGCAGGCCTCTGTTTGAATGTCACTTGGACTCCACAAAAACTATAGTACCTTGTCCTAATTGTCATTATTTTATCTGGAATTTAAATATTAACCTTGCCCGCTGTTTACTCAGCAGGAAAGGAATTTGCTGGCAAACCTGACAACATGAGTTTAATTCCTAGGTTCTACATAGTTGGACAAGAAAACGGACTTCCTCAACTTGTTCTCTGTGCCTTTCCCTCTCTCCCTCTCTCCCTCTCTCCCTCACTCAATGCACTTAATAAAAGATAATCAAAACTGTGATATTAAATCATGGTTAAGATGTGCATTCACCTAACAGGGTACAGAAAAAATGAGAGTTTCCTAACCCCTGTGTCTTTATGAACTCAAACATGTATGTGCGTATAATATTTATATACTCCGATCTCATAGGGAAAGATTAACAGGCATAACTACCGCTTGTCTGTTTATGGATGAATTTGTAGTAATTGGCCTAAAATGCTGACAGCCGTGGATGTGATCATATACACATGCATCATACATGTTACCAAGACAGACTCATTCATGGGTAAAAATTTGGTAAGTGAATGGAACACAGAACAATCTAGGCTTATACAGAAATGAGTGGAGAACTGGACTGGGGGCTTTCTGAAGAAGCAAGTTTCTAGACAGTGCAGAATTAAGTTTGATAGGACTTGGCTGCAGAAATGAGCTGTGCAGAGCGGCATTCAGAGAACAGCATGCTGGGTCACAGTTGGGCTGGAATGAGCATCTGGGGCGTGGGGCTGCGTCTGCTAGGAAGAGATCAAACAGATCCAGAAGATAAATAGGGACCAGACCAGCTAAGACCTAGTAAATAAGCCCCACAAGGAGCTTGACTTTATCCTGAGGGCAACAGGGAGCCACTAACAGTTACTTTTCAAGTCAGGAGTGATGGGATCTGTCATGCTCATTAGAGGAAGAGTCAGTGCCTCCATGGGAAGAGAACAGGCGAGCACTGGCTGGGGAGGGAGGAAGGGAGCCCCCGAAGCCTGGGGCTAACAGCTAGTGTTAGCAGTTTCAGACCAGAAAGCAGCAGGATTTGCCCAAGCTCCATGTGAAGCCAGGTATAGTAGCCCTGAGATCTTCTTTCTAGCAAATCAAAAATGGCCTGAGCCCCAGGCTCTAGGATGTACACTTCTCCCTGAAGCAACTGAGATCCTTTTGGAAGTTGCATTAAGTCTAGGAGGCCACTGGGGCACCATTAAACTCCAGCTTCAGCACGCCGAGTGGAATGGATCTCAGCCTGCAAATGACTATAACTGATGTTGCTTTCCAGCCAGTGCACAGTGTTAGAAGCAGCGTACGTCTGGAAAGTCACTTGGGTACCATTTGGAGTAGTGAACTGTGATTTACTTGGCCCTGCCCTAGTGGCCTGTATGTGCCAATATAGCTTCCATGGTCTTTCCTACTTTGTTCCAGCGAATAACTTATGGAATGAAAACATCCATTTAAAAATATATTTTCTATATCTTATTCATTTTCTTGGTGAGTGGGGATTATGGAGGTCAGTATTTATTGCCCAAAAATGTGTCATTTAACTGAAAGTAGCAAGTCATAACCTAAAAATGTATAGTTTAAATTAAAGTAACAGGTCATAACCCAAAGTATTTTTTTCCTATCGAATGTATATAATAGTGAAAGTTGAGAAAAGTACTCTTATACAGAAGAAATTTAGATTGACTTCCGAAGGGATTTCTAAGTGCTCACTATATATATATATATATATATATATATATATATATATATATATATATACTATATTACTATGTTTTTGGTATATCACTATCATTACTAAGTACTTGTTCTCTGATATACAAATACAGGAAAAATCATATCCCAATGAGAGCTGATGTTTGAAAAGAAAAATAAACTGGGTGTTGGTGTATAGCTCGAGGCAGAAACAGGTAGATCTCTGAGTCTGAGGCTAACTGCAGTGAGCTTCAGGCCAGCCAGGAGGTTGAGGGGGGAGCAACATGAAACTGACATCATGCTGATAAGTCCTGTGTGGGGACAGTCTATGTCTTAGTCATCCTTTTATTCTCACAGAGTCATCAGAATGAGCCCAATACTTCCTGGTTTGTACGTCTATGATTGCCATATGCAAATGGACACTGACATGGATTGATCGCTGGAACCTCATTGTGTAGAGTAGTAACAGTGTGAACAAGTTCATTGTCCAAGAGAGGTGTTTAGGTGACTTGGGAGAATGGCTATTTTTAAAACGTTTGAAAGAGGAAACCTCAAATATGAGTCAGTGTGATAAGTGCATTTAAACTACGTTAGGAAATATTTCCCCTGTCGATGAAAACGACACATTCTTGGATCTGTCTTTTAAGATTCATAAATGCTTAATAAAGAAGAAAGAAATTTTAATATATAAAGAGATGGACTATTTTTCTCATTTGGAAGTCAACAGAGGAAAACGATGCATAAATACATTGGAGAATTTTGTGTGTTCTGGGATAAAAAATAATGCCTCCCTTTTCTGTGTATGGAAGAACCTCCTTCCCTTTTCCCTGTATGGAAGAACTGTTTTGCTTTCTGAAATACTTCACCTGTTGTTTGAGAACACTCTTAAGATTTGAAAATTAGGGGATTATATTTTAGAGTCTGTAGGTGATCTGTTCAGAGTTTAGGAAGTTCTGGTCCTGGGGATCGAACTCTGGTCACCAGGCTTGGCAGCAAGCACCTTTCCCTGCTGAGCCATCTATCTCTCCAGCCCAGTTTTTGAACTTCTTAACATTTTCACGTTTCTAATGTATTTAAAAATAAGATGATTAAATGCATTTTTGTTGGTTTAGTTTGTGCTTTTATTTAAAAAAAAAATGAAAAAAATCTCATGTCACCAACTCCACTGGCAGTCTGTACTCTGTTTCAGAGCAGCACCCTTGTAGGGCGGGGGCTCCCTTGCTTCGATGTTGAAAGCAGTGACAAAGTGTTTTACTAACGAGCTCCCCAAATAAACTCCTTATTCTTCCCCAGAGTAAATTCTTAGCAGTAAAATTCTGTGCTGTCTGGTATATAAAGAGGTACTGCGTGACAGTGTACCTCAGTGTAAAACACATGTGACCGTGAACTTCAGTGTACGACACATCTTTACAAACACACAGCTGTTCATTTCTAAGCGTCATCAGTTTAGAGATGCTTGCCAGCTGAGCCATCGGAAGACTTCTGTGTTTTTATCAGGCACAGCTCAGCAGTAGCATGACGGAAGGGAGGAATTGCGAGATGTGTGCACGGCACTGACTGTTCATTGTTGAGCAAGGTGGACACCCAGTGCTGCTCTCAGCTGCACCTGTGGCAGTAAATCCTCCCCTTTAATCTTCTTTGTTATTAAGAATTTCAAGTGCTGCCATTATTCTGCTGTGAAATAAAATAGAGGGTTCTCCAAGGCCCATTCTAATGACCCCGTAAATAAGAACATCGGGGAGCACTATAACTCCTTAGGAGGAGCAACACGGCTTCTGACAAGCAAATGCTCATCTGATATGATAGCTGTTGTAAGGAAGGAGAACGAACATTTATTAAATAGGCTAAGGGGAGTAAGAACGAGAGCAGAAAGGAGTCCAGGGAAGAAGATGCTCCGTTTATATTTTGCATATTTTATGTAAAGACATGAAAACCAGTGTGTTTTACAGACTAGAATGGAAAACTTATTGACTGGTTATTTGGACAAATGTATACCTTTGATCTTATTTTTTTTTCTGAATTACTCATGCACTCTGAAATTTAAACTTCTTTACAACAATGTAGTACAATCAACCATCTTTTTAAATATTGATGTGTGTGTGTGTGTGTGTGTGTGTGTGTGTGTGTGTGTGTGTGTGTGTGTGTGTGTGTGTGTGAATGTAGTTACTAGTGGAGAAGAGACCAGAGGTTGGACCCCTGAAGCTGCAGTTACCTCATGTGGGTGCTGGGAACTGGTTATGGGTACTTTGAAAGAGCACCAAGCACTTAACCACTGGGCCATTTCTCCATCCCCTAAAATTGTCAGTTATTTTAAGAAAGCAAAATGTTGCTCATGACAGTGGATTCCAGTGCAGAAGACGGAGCTGGCTTCACCCCAGCCTCGTGAGAATGATGTTTTTGCAGCCGACTGAGCATGTCACTGAGCAAGCTGTCTCTCTGCTCTGTTGCAGGTAGCAGTTTTACCACATCGTCAGGATTGTACGCAGGAAATAATTCACTCACCAATTCCTCCGGATTTAACAGTTCACAGCAGGTAATTTAATTAGGCAATTCAACTTCTGAAGCATTTAAAAATACGACTTGATTTTATTACATAAAGGAAGAATTGTTCATGTTAAAATGTGAGTGGGCACTTTCTTAAGCTTTTAAACCTTTTTTTCTTTATACAATGTCCATAGCAGTCATTTCTGGTGAGCCTTATGGCTTTCAGATGGCTTTCCCTTTGTTTGTACTGTGGTGCAGAGTGGAAGCTCTATAGAGTGGCCGCATGCTTGCCTAAACTTTGCAAGCCTGAGCTCATGAGTGAATGTGTACTTGCTTATATGAGTTCAGGAAAGACACGTAAACACAAACATTTATGACTTGACTCTGCAGTATAAGGAATGAGCAGTCCTTTAACAGGCCACTCTCCTGTGCTTTTATTTGGTAGGACTATCCGTCTTATCCTGGCTTTGGCCAGGGTCAATACGCACAGTATTATAACAGCTCGCCGTATCCAGCACACTACATGACAAGCAGTAACACCAGCCCTACCACACCGTCCACCAATGCCACTTACCAACTCCAGGAACCACCTTCTGGCGTCACAAGTCAGGCGGTCACAGACCCCACAGCAGGTAATGATGTGTTCTGATTCGTCCTGGCTGGAGTCTCAATGCTTAAGCACATTTTTCTGAGGTTGTAAGCTCATGCAGTAGATTGACCCATTTCCGCTAGTTTTCACAAACACCTACACTGCACTGCACAGTTGTGGCGCCCCTGTTGTTGCTATTCATTTGGTGGAAAATGTGGATATATTTGACCTTGTCAAAAGCATGAGAGATTTTATTTATTTGACAAATTCTAATTTTTCAGGATATGGTCTACATAGCACATAGCCTTTAGGCATTTACTAAAGAATAACTACTTGTTGCTAATTAATAATAACTAATATGAGAATGCTTCAATACCTTTGAAAAATATGAAAATAAATTATCCTATTTAGAATCTAACATTTTTGATCATTACACAATGTTTTTCACCCCAGCACTAACTACACTGCTGAGAGTTGAGAAGAAAATGTCAAAGAACACCTAAGGGAAATTGTCTCAACCAACAAGCCCGCTCCATCCTTCCCCACCCCAGACATACTGTCGATTTTGTAACTGTGCGTCCAGTCTGGGCAGTTTTCATACTTCTGCCCAAGGTCAAGCAAACAGGAGATTCTCCATCCATGGGTGTTTTCCTGTTTTAGTTCCTTTCCCCCACTGATGTGTTCTATGTAGGACAAATAACCCCCATGCATTGTGTGCTTAAACCTCTCAGTTAACCTATTTCTTTTATTTTTTCTC
The DNA here is from genome assembly GCF_011064425.1 of Rattus rattus. Classification (NCBI taxonomy): domain Eukaryota; kingdom Metazoa; phylum Chordata; class Mammalia; order Rodentia; family Muridae; genus Rattus; species Rattus rattus. The sequence goes on along the minus strand of NC_046154.1, from coordinate 148,805,942 downwards.
TAATGTCACCCTATTGTCCTTGCTTTGAAAATGTTAGTCCTTCATTTCTTGGAATATGAAAGCAGCTGTTATTTCCACAAAGTCAGAGCTTCTTCCTCTAGCCTCTCTCCAGCAGTAGAACCTATTTACTGCTACAAGTAAGCTTCAACAGTGGTGGGCAGAGCGGCGGGCACACTGACATTCCCTTAGCATGTCTGTCTTAAATGCTAATGTAAATCTTGACTATGGTGTGCTTTATAAATATTAACAGACACCACCAAACCCTCTACATACTTTGAACACAAAAATAGACCACATAGAAAACAGTAAAAAATAATTTTCAAAATGTATATATGATTTTACTTTAAGAGTGGACAATATGTTGTAACTTTCATGAGGAAAAAATATTGGTGGCATATGTACTCAGTTTAATTTCACTATTCAATGTCTATAGAATATAATTGATCTGGGGAGTAAATAGTATTTTTCAAATTTCTTAAAAGTCCATAGTTTCTCACGAAAATGAATGGTTATGAGTTGGCCTTTCTTAAGTTTCACAGTCAGAAGTCATTGAAAAAAATTCCAAAGGATCCTAACACTAAGTTTGAGTCAGTAACTTGCCCTCCTTCTCACTCTGAATGAAAGAGAAACTTTGATGGTAAAATTCATGAACTCATCAAACGAAAGAATTCGAATGATTTTTTAAATGTCATCTGATGGCTTTTGATATAGAAATAAGTACTGAAGTTAAGAAATATATACTTTTACCAAAACCATTTCAGGTGTAGTTTCTGTTCAGTCGGGTAATCTACTGGGCTAACGTCAGGATTCTGTAATCTGGGGAAGTCGCACTGGTTTCTACCTGGGGCGTGTGCTGCCGACCTTTCTGTATCCGTAGCATCTATGTTCAGAGTATTTTGTGCAGTGAACACAAAGGTAACTGGTAGACATTTTTGTTGCTGTTGTTGTATTTTGTTTTGGCAAACGTTAGAGACCCAGCGTTTTCAAACTGTGCATGCTTTAACTGCTGTTTGTATTCTTTGGGAACCTCACATGGTGTACCTTTTAACAGACTCCTCCGCCCTTCTCAGATCCATCTCCACCTCAGCCTCCTCGTCTGTGTCTCTAGCTCTACCATCCCTGTCCTTATCAGTATTTTTATTTCGTTAAGTCTGTCAAGTACAATTTATAGCGCCAAATACTTGAGGGGGTGGGGCCTGTCCTGGAGCATAGTGGACATGCCAAGGGTCATACCCTTAAATAAAACTAGTCTCTTTCTCTTCCAGTAGCTATCAAATGCTAATAACTCCTCAGGTAGTGGTGGGACTTTGTGCCCCCTTCCCCCAACTCCATGATGGCATTTTTGTCTGGCTTGAGATTCCCATGTCATGTCACACTCGCTGTGCAGTTGCCCTGTTGTGTCTGGAAAATACTATTTCCTTGTAGTCACCCCCTGGCTTTTATGGCCGTTCTGCCCGTTCTTCTGCAATGACTCCTGAGCCTCTAGAAGAGAGTTATGGAATGCATGTTCCATTTATACATTGACAAGCTGGGAATACAAGTGTTTGTGTACATGAAAGTTTTCCACTCAGGAAACTATTTTTCACATGACCACTGTTTTGCATTCTTACCAACAATATTCCAGTTGCTCCACATTTCAGTCAACACTGCACGGTGTTGATATTTTAGATTTAGGCCATTATCACTGCTGTGGTGATGTGATGGATGCATTGGGCAGAGTGTATTTTCACATGCACAAATCTTATATGTCTTTTTTGGTCAGCAATACTGTTGTCTGCTTTTAAATCAGGTCATTCTCTTAATGTTTCAATAATTCTTTTTATATTTTGCCCTCAAGTCTCATGGCACCCACATATTTCGCAAATGTTTTTATCTAGGACATGGGTTTCTAGTAACAGGAATCATCACAGAGAAAGTTTCACTTTTAATGAAATTTACGTTATCAGGGTTTTTGGGTTTTTGTATGTGTGAATCACACCTTTGATATTGTATTAAAAAATTCATTGCCAAGCTCAAGATGATTAAGAATGTCTCCCTTGTTATTGCCAAAGTGGTTCAGAGCTCTGCATTTTATGGTTAAGTGTGTATGTTTGTGTGTTTGTGTGTGTATGGTTGTCTGAATTTGTTTTTGTGCATGACATAGGCAAGGCTGTAGATCCTGCTTTTCTACGTGAAGAGTTCCAGGTGCTCTGGAATCGTTATGAAAAGACTTTTCACCGTTTTATTTCAACTTCTCCTTTGTCACATATCAGTTGACCATTCTGATGTGCATTTCTGAACTCCATATTTGATTCCTCTGATACAGTGATTATGTCCCTCTACGAAATGTTGTCTTGATCACTGTGGCTCAACAGTGAGTCCTCGGGTCAGAAAATGTCTTGTGGTTTTGCTCTTCTCCAAAATGATGTTGTCTTTGCAAAGCTTTTTGCCTCAACTAAACTCTGGAATCAGCTTGACAATATTCATAAAGTACATGTCTAGAACAGTGGTTCTCAACCTTCCTAATGCTGTGACCCTTAGTACAGTCTCATGCTGTGATGACTCCCACCCATAACCTATAACTGTATTTTTGCTACTATTATGAATTGTAACATCAATATCTGTGTTTTCCAATGGTCTTAGGCAACCCCTGTGAAAGGGTCATTTGACCCCCAGAGGGGCTGCAACCCATAGGTTGAGACACACTGGTCTAGAATTTCACCTGTAATTCAGTTGTCTTCCTAGATCAATTTGCTAATAGGCTGGTATCTTGACAATGCTGAACTTTTCTATCCACAAGCCTAGAATATCTTGTGTTTCTTTCATGTGGGTGTTATACTTTTCCTCATATCGTTCTTGTAAATGTTGGCATCCTCTCTCTCTCCCTGTCATTCTCTCTCCCTCTCCCCTGCTGATATAAATGAGGATGATAAGAAAGCAATAATCCTATTTGTTACTTTTTTATGTTTTAACCTTGTTTTGATCACTAATTCGAGACGTTTTTCTCTCCCATCTTTAGGGAGAGTCATTCTTTAGTATTCACTAGGAGGACAGTTCTGAACAAAGAGTTATTTCTCCCACCACAAATGCATCTCTGCGTTTCCTTTTGAACAGTTAGGCTCCCCAGTGTAGTGTTGAAAGGGATGGGAGAGGAGTTCTCTTTTTCATGTCCTTATCCCAGGGAGAAAGCATCTCGTTTCCCACTCTTTCTGTATGAGATTAACTGTGTCATTTAAAATATATATGCTCATATTAATTTGTGGAGAATTCTAAACATATTTTGATCATATTTAATCCCAATTAACTCCTCTCCCCTGACCCAGAGTCACTTCCACCTTTCCCAGACCCAACTACATGTCTTATCTTTTCTTTTTCTTTTTTAAAATAATGCATTGACTCCAATTTGTGCTGTGTGACTGCATCAGTGGAATTTGAGCATTGTCCCTATGTTTAGATGGCCCTTATCAAGAAAAGAGCCTTTGCTCTAATCCCACTTCATCCTGACTGAGGCTATTGCATTTTGTGGAGTGCTTTTTCCACATCTGTTGAAATGTGTGTAACTTTTCTCCTTTAGCATGGCGATGTGATGAATTGAAGTCATTTCATTTTCTAATGCTGGCCATCCTTGCATACCTTCAAGAAATCCCACTTGGTCATTGAGTGTGGTCCGTTGTGTGCATTCTTGGACTCAGTTGCTGATACTTGCTTGAGAATCTTCACATTTGTATTCATGAGAGATTCTTGTCTCCAGTTTTCATATCCTGAGAAGCCCTCGTCTGGTTTTAGTATTAGCATAGCGCTGGCCTCATTGCCTAAGCTGGGGAACATTCCCTCTGCACGTGTTTTCTAGGCAAGCACAGAGAATTTGAAGAGTTTGCTCATTAAATATTTGATAATATTTACTACTAGTGAAGCTGAATAGGTCTAGTGATTTCTCTTTGGATGTGTGATTACCTTAGCTCATGTACATGTGTGTCTGTTTAAATTATCTCCTTTCTGAAAGGTTCAGCAGTCATTTCTCTGAAGAAATTGGTTCATGTTACCTAGTCTGCCTGACTTGTGTACATAGGCTTCTTTACACTACTCTGTTTTATTCTGTTTAGCTTTTCCTGGAGACGTGTAGTTCAGGCTGGCCTCAGACTCTTGACACTTGCCTTATCCTCAAGTGTTGTAACCATAGACACATGTGCTTAGAAAAGTTTTATTGTTATTTCAATACTTGTAGAATTGTCAGTGTAGTCTTTCTTTCATTCGTGGTGTTAGAAACCCGCGCCCCTCCTTTCTCATGGTGATTAGTCAGACTGTGTTGCCAAGTCACTGACCTTGTTTTAGAAAAGGGAAGGCTGTTTTGATTATTTTCTTCTCTTTATTATTATTATTATTATTATTATTATTATTATTATTATTATATTTCATTGACTTTCTGTTTTGATTCTCTTGTTGTGTTTTTGGCTTCAGACTTTATATTTTCCTTGTTAGGATAACTGATTTCAAGCCTTCTTTAGACTTGGGTTTCTGAGTATCACAAAATTTCATTTTTAATTTACTACAAATATGTTTACATAATTATCATTCCCATTGACATTCTTTCTTTCAGTGAATTTATAGGAAACTAAAATCTGAGGATTCTAATGGTATACAATACTTTCAGTAACCATAATCCTTCAACTATTTCTCTCTTCTCAATTAAATGGCTTTCCATCATTAGAGAAAGTGTGTTGGTCCTATGAAGAAGGGTATTTATAAAAATTAGAATTGCACTATCATTAAAGAAAGTTGAACCAAAACCAGCACTGTGGTTTTCTGTGCAGTCCCAGATGTGAAACAGTGTCAAAATCAGATTATGATTTTGTTAACTTTAAAATGATAGACTGCATTTATTTTTAATTTCTTTTAAAAAAATAATAGCTCAATAATTTCTTTTAGTTTAAAATATATAAATATGGAAAAGAAAATTTAAGGCGTTTTGTCTTTTGCCAATATTAACACACTATCTCTTAAGGTTTGGGGTATAAATTATAGTGTCTTATACCAAACCTTTAAATCAATGTAATCAAATGTACGTATTCAAAAGAATGTATAGAAATAATTTAGCACATTGAAAGTATTATCACAAAGAAACTTTTAAAATAAACCGACTTTTCCTAAGAAAGAACCCAAGCCCAAGCCCCAAGACACACACACACACACATATATATATGCATGCTTCTTTGATCCCTGCCAAGGCACAAGAAACTGGAGCAAAGGACTTGAAAAGGGGGACGGATCTTGTGCAAAGCCCAGAACTCTATGCTCCATGTGACAGGATGAGAAACAAAACCACCCCTAAACCTAAGAGAGGCATGCATATATATATATATATATATATATATATATATATATATATATATATACACATATATACACATATATTTTACCTCATAAATCATATGGATATAATTTGCAACCCAGCTACTATTCTTGGTTAAGTAATTTGCCTTGAAAACATATTTTTAGCCCTAAATCTCTCAGAACAGTTCCTATTAAATATGTCAACTATTACCTTCAAAATAGTACATAATCATATATATTCAAGTGCAATTCAGGGATTATAGTTTTATGTTCATTATTATACGCAGCATTTTAATGTACCATGAGGTCAGTTCTATTTGCACCGTCTTACTGATTTGCCTAATTTGTTTTTGACGAGTTACCAGAAGTCAGAATGTGTTAGAGAATCAATTTTGATACAGTGGATGCTAGAGGTACATAGCTATTTGATGTTCGATAAATATTAGGTAGTAAGATAAGAATTCTGTGGCTGAATTCTTAGGAAAAAATCTTCACTTGTAATTTTTTAAACTGGTATAAAGCAAATCAGAGTGACAGAAAATGCTGTGCGGTGAAAACCACATTTGAGGTTAATATGAAGTAAAAGCTAATTACTTACTTATTAAGAGCAAATTTTAATATGAACACCATAAGAAACGTACATTCCCGCCCCACTAAAATTGGTCGAGCTCCCCCTTTGCGCTTGCTGACTGCTTGGAGACGAGTTAGCAGCTAAGGTGATGTGCAGGAACCTAGCCAATATTAAATTTCAAGTGACAGAGGAAAAATCAGGGTAAGAGGGAATTCAATATGCATGGGAAACCATTTGTTCCCTCTGCCTCTTTGATCCCTGCCAAGGCACAAGAAACTAGAGCAAAGGACTTGAAAAAGGGGAATGGATCTTGTGCAGAGCCCAGAACTCTGTGCTCCCGCAGGAACTCCATGTGACAGAACGAGAAAGGAAACTGCCAGGCATCTCCCCATAAACGTCGGAGAGGCGGTCCAGTGTGACCATGCCTGGGGGTGCTCACCGTGGAAATGAAACTGAGGTTTGCAATAGCGTGCATCCCACTCCCCGTGTGCTGTCTGTGGCCTGAACAGTTGGGAAGTCTGCAGGCCATCCTTTTCACGGATGCCTGTAGATGCTGGAGAAGTTTGCAATTTGTTCAGCTCAGGAATAAACCATTTCAGTGAAACAATCTCCACTAACGTTTTTGAAAACATTTGTCAGCAAAACAAATGTTTGTATCTAAAATAGCCAGGCTCTTAGGATGTGAGAAAGGGAAACAGATGTCTGTTAGGGGCTGTTGGATTTGTGCGTCTCAATGGCATTTCTTTTCTTCCTTCTTGCTTCCCCAGAGGACATGTGGTGTTACCCTTTAATGGAACTATAAACTACATGCAAGTAAAGTCCACTTCTTGTTTTATGATGTCAAAATAGAATAAAAATGAGTTTTATCACTTGCAAATTTTGCACTTTGTTTCTAAGAAGTGCAAATTCAGACAGAGAAATCATCTCCTTCTCGACTCACTTGTCGAAGTTTTTTGATGACTTCACCAACAGGACAGCTTACTCAGTCGTTTAGTATATTGGCATCGGGTATCACCAAGAGCATATTTACGGGTAATATATGTCTAATTAGGTTAAAACCATCCCAAACACTCATTATTTCAGCTTTCTTTACCATGGCTTCCTTAGTTGAAATATCATAAAATATTAAGCATCCTGTTGCACCGACACAGATCCAAGCTAGAGATGGTTGGTCAGAGGACAGATGATTATTTGTGCTTATGAGTTTTCCATTATTAACTAGGAATGGGTAGCGATTCCACTTGTACCTAGGATAAGATCGTTTAATACTGGGTTTGTTAATTGTTTGTTGTGCTAACGATCAATCCGAGGACTAAACAAATGCTCCGCCACCAATCTAACCCTCATCCCAGAAAGTAGATTCTGGATTAAGTGTTAATGGTATAATTTGTAGGTTGATAGCTACTTGTAAACTCCGTGAGTTTAATGAATATTTTTATTACTGAGCAGTAATAAACACAAACATAGCACAAAGGGAGAAAGAGACAGTAATGTTTACAGAGAAGAATGAGTGTCCCCTTATCTTGTATAATCAGCCTCAAGGTTGCTTTCACCTAATAAAGCCACCACTCTTCCACATTCAATTCCTTCCCCTCGACATATTAACTTACCTAATCCTCACCTGGTTATATGCGATACGGACAGTGTAGCCATTTACCAACGTTTCACAAAGGAGAAAACTAAGCAATGTGTCAGACCAGCTCTAGACCTGTCCTTGGCTTCAAGTTTGAGTTCTTAATCAGTAACGCATGCTGCTTCCCAGAGCAGCCCGGGGCTGAGCACTCAAATGGGTAGAAGAGTGAAAATGCAAACCCAGAATCCTCAAAGGCTGCAGCCATGTTGCAGTTTCTGGAGTCCTTCACGGCACTCAGCAGAGACACTTACCCTGGGGTATTCTGTTGGATAGATGTCATAGGTTTGAAGGAGGAGCTAACCCCATGGGATAAGACAGGCTTGAAGTTGCTGTGTGTTTTAAAATCTCAGAATTCTAAAATCAGTGTGGGGGTCACTTGCAGCTTTTTTCCACTTTCTCAAGTGTGTCTGCCCCATAGTGTGCCTGGTCTTTCAGGCTTTGCTACAGGCTGGTCCAGCTTGGGGTATCATCACTGATGGATCCCAACTCCCGCTCCCTCTCTGCCAAGGCTAGTTTTCCAGGTTGAGTGAGCACCACGCTGGGAGCTTTGTCCTTGCTTCCCATCTCCTACTTCTTAAGCCACGCCCCCTGTCTTACGTAGAGCACACTTGGTCAACTCTGAATTCTTTCCTTCCTTTTCACTTCATCCTCACAAGCACCATTCTCCACCTTGCCCACTTGTATTTTTACTTTTTAAAATTTCATTTACCGCCTCTCAGGTCAGGCTGATGATCACCGAGTACAGGGACAACAATCCTATCAAGTAAAATGAAAGCTAAGTATTTTAGAGTGAAAGTGGGGATCTTAGAGTCCTAAACCAGTTTTCCGACACGTTTAAAAACATTTATGACTCCTTCCTAAACTTTATCAAGTATCTCATCCTAAAATTAAAATCAATTTTCTTTAGTACCGTTCTTTAGGAATTTTTCCTGCTTCTCAGTTCACACCAATGCTGCTACCTGGGGGTATACTTGTTTACTGACTTAGGTCGTGTAGACCATTTTCACCTGGACTATGGTCTTTGTGATCATAGATTGATTTGGAAATCATATCTGTCATTGTTGTGTAAGAAAATAGATTCTGAGTTTCTGACTGACTGAATATCTAAAACTATCTACAATGTAGGTGGGTTGTAGGCCCACAACCTTCTTGTATCTATAAATCTATTTCACATGAAGTAACTGGGCAGCTACTGACTATAAACTAGGACTGACTTTTCCGTTCATTTGTCTGAGATCATCTGTCACATTATTGAATGCATATAAGGAATCTGGACAGGTTAAATTTTCAGTGTCTCAGCCTGTCATAGGTGAAGGCTCCCGATGGAAGCCGAGTGGCTGCCTGGGGAAACAAGGGCATGGCTTGACCTTTCTCACACAACTCATCCTTCTCCTAGCATTGGAGATAGGTATTCTGTTGTTCCTGAAAAATCCCAAGGTAAAATAGGAACATGGGTTACCAGATCTTGTTAGAGATCTTTCTGCTTTTCCAGTTTCCTCCGAACCCTTGGACATAATGATGCTCACTGAGGGCGAACGTAATATACTCTGCTTTTCTGACTGTGATTGTCTGAGTACCCCTCTTTTCATCTACCCCACACCTCAGCCAGAGACTATCTCTGTATACCTCTTGGGCACCAGACTCTCAAAGAGTTCAACATAGAGAAACTGAGACGGAAAGTAGGGAATTGGAGTTGGGCTAATTATTTCTAGATTTGAACCCTGATTCTGCCATTCACTCTGGGCAGGCCATGAGCAGCAGAGCTCTAGGAATTAAGAATAGTGAAGTCTGAGCATCTCTTATTTGAATTTATAAAAAGCAGAAGTGTTCTAGACTTGACTTGTCAAAATGTTGAAAATGTTGCATGTGTGTAAGGAGAAGGCATGGCAACAGAATATGTCTGAATTGGTTTAATATACTCCTCATGCACAGAGTATGGGAGTGGTTTCAAGTATTGTTATTGTGTGTCTGAAACCCATCACAAGAGGTTAGGGTGTTATTTTCCATTTAGGGATCATGTTAAAAATCAAAATACCTTGGACATTCGGAAAATTTTTAATGTTTTGGATTAAAATTCTCAACTTGGATGCTTTTCATCTGAAGTGAAAGATAACTACACCAATAAAATAGAACAATTAACAAAATATCTGGCATGTCCCAGACCCTCAGGTATTCCCTTCCATTCATATGTCTAGTGGGGATTTGTAAATTCTTATGTGACAGACCCCATGATGAGTGCTGGAGCTAAGGAGGCTACAGGTTAAAGAAATGCTAATTCAGATCAGCAATGGCTTCTCCTTGCCTGCAGCTCATCACTGCTGGACATTGGGTCCTGTACCTCTGTGGGAGAAGCCCTCAAAGTGTGGCTTACCTGTCTTCCTTATAGAGAAAGAAAGACTGTGGTGATTGAAGCCACATGTGGCCAATGAAGTGATCCACAGAGGGTACTGGATATAGTATAGAGAAGATAATGTTTTATTTAATCACTAGAATATGACTGAGGAATTCATGTATCTAGAAAACCTCAACTAGTGCCTGTGTAAAAAAGGCAATATGGTTACAGAATACAAACAGAGAAGACATGGATGTCCTCCACAATTAATTCAATCAGTATTGATCCCTGGACCACTGCTTTATGATCTAATGCCAGTCAACAAGTTGGCATGACTCCCCTTGATGCCATACAAGAGCTTATGGAAAGCTCACACTTCTAGCAACCCAAGTTATGAAGGTTCCTTTAAGTTTTCTACCTTTTCTTTTGTTTCATTTTGGTTTGTGTGTGGTAGGGGCGAATGATGTGCATGTATGTATATATGTGCATGGTATATAGATGCATGTGTGCCTGAGCACATATGTGGAGCCTAGGGGAGAATATTGGGTGCTCTGTTCTATTCTGTTCACTTTGTTCCCTTGAAATGGCACCAGTAACCTTGACCTGGAGCTAGACTTATGGTCCATAAGCCCTAGCGAGTCATACCCTCTCCTACCACAGCACAGGTAGCCAAGTGTTTTATATGGGTGCTGGGATCTAATATCAGGTCCTCATGTCCAGGCAGTAAACACTCTTACCACCTATCCACCTCTCCTGTCCCAAGTCTGACATTTTTGATAAGGTAATATTCGCTGGGAATTAATGATGAGGATGAGGAAGAGGAAGAAGAGGAAGAAGAGGAGGAGGAAGAAGGAAGAGGAGAAGGAGGTGGAGGAGGAGGAGGATGTATGCTTTATGGAAGTCCTTTTCTTTTTCTTTTATTTGTTTGTTTATTCTTTCCTGTTTACCAGGATATGATAAAAGAAATCTCCATATTTTCTAAAATCTCCACATTTTCCTTGGTACACTGTCCCTGAGGGCAGTGATGCACATGTGCAATCCCGGCACTGAGGTGCTTGGCGGAGTGAGAGCAGGAAGATCCCTGAGGATCTTGACAGGTGGATAGCTCCTGAGGACTGAAGCCTGGGCTTGACCTCAGGCCTTCATACACATGCACAGCTGGAACCTACATTCATAGTCCAATAGTTAGTAGGTAGGTTTTGTCAGCCTTTCTTGGAATTGTAGGGTGTAAATCGTTCAGAAAATAAGATTAAACATTAAGATGCTTTATTCAACAGTCACTGCATACTCAGGAAGCCCTTGAATTTGCATACGGACTGTGAGACAGGATGATGTCACTTCTTTGGATAATATGCACACAGAGCATTTGAGCATTCATATATATTAGTCACCTTCTTGTCACCACAATAAACTACCTGAGAAAATCAACACAGGAAAAGGTTTACCCGGGCCCACAGTTTTGGCAGTTGTAGTCTAAGATGTGTTGACTTTGTTGCTTTGGCCACACATCATGGGTGTGTGGCACAGCAAAGGCACTCTCCCAGGAAGGAAAAGAAAGGAGGAGGAGAGGGAAGCAGTCACACCGTCTTCTCTCAGGAGAGCTCCCAGTAACCAACAGCCCATCCCAGGAAGGTTCCCATCCCGGGAAGGTTCCCATCCTGAGAAGGTCGCAATGATGCTGCAGATGTGGCTCTGGAATGGTTTCCCAGCACTGCAAAATAAGAGAAATCAAAATGCTTTTCACCAGTTCCTAGTAATGCTAGCTGGGGACCAAGTCTGTAACCAAGAAAACTCAGGAGACAGTGTTCAAACCGCAGCACCACTGTTGTAGCCTCCCAGAGCATACCCTATGCCATCCTTTCTTCTCTATATTCAAAGCCCCAAACCTCCTTAATTCAAATTCTTTATTTTTAAAAGGGCATTGTCTGTGATAAAATAGATCCCAAATGTAAGAACTGAAGGACTGTTTTATATCACCCCAAACTCCCTTTCTGTCAGTACAGTGTGAGACCTGTAGAATTGTATGGGCTCTTTCTCTCTCAGCATCCTTTAGGGCTTTCCCTACAGCACTTGTTTCAGAAGTTGTTCATCTAATGGTCTCCCTACTCAGCTTTTGAGATACATAACAGTTACAATAAAAGACTATATTTCCATATCCCTTGAGACATACACAATTGTGGTATCAAATCACAGTGTTCTGTTCCCTAACATTAAGGGACATAGAAAACACTGTTTCCTCTGTGGAGAAGTGTGATGATCTGAAGATGTGCATCCAGGGGGATTGAGGGTACAGATCTGCGGTTAAACACTTGTCTAGCATATGTAGGGTCCTAAGTTCAGGCCCTAGCACCCTCCAAACCAAATGAAGAAGGTCAGAGGAGAGGGAGGAGAGAGATGGAAAGAGAGAGAGAATGAATTCTCTCTCTCTCTCTCTCTCTCTCTCTCTCTCTCTCTCTCTCTCTCTCTCTCCATGAATCCATGAATGAGTGAGAATGTGTTCCAATGTCTCAGGAGATTAAGCCCTCCTTGTTTTGAATATTCAGTTGGTTTGGGGGGAGATAAAAAGCTTAGGAGGTCACGCTCTGACCTCCAGAGTATTTTATCAATACAGAACATAGGCATGTATTTGATGACCCCCAAAGAACTTGAAATGTTACAATCTAACACTAGAAGGAGCAGCAGGCTCCTAAAGAGAACCTGAACCAAGATGTCTCCTATTTTCCCAAAGGAGATGTTGCCTGCATGAGAGACAGACAAAAGGCAGAGAGGGGATAAAGGCTTCAACGTAGCACAGTCGAGCATTTATACATGGGTTCCAGGGCAGGGCGTTCTGTCCAGCAGAACATGCTTGACTTTTAGTTTCACTGAAGGATGAAAGGAGAGCTAACTGAGGATCACAATATCATTGTCTTTACAAACAACAGAGCTGAGCCCGGGTTGATGGCTTTGAACAGACAACATGGCAGTAACACTAATGAGCTTGGGCAAAATATTTCCCTACATGTGTCAATGATGTGATCTTTACAATAATATTGTCTCAATTTGGCTATTGAGAGAACTCAGGAGAGTACAACTTCCAGACCATCATCAAGCCAGCAAGCCTACTCTGGAGTGTCTGCAGACTGGATACCTTTATTTATAGGTTATGTTGTGCAGTATAAAAACAAAACCTTAAACCAATGAACTCTTCATGTTCTGCCCTGTGTTTGTGTTCTGGCTAGGGACCATACTAGTTAGCACAGCCTTTACATTTTACTAACCAGAATCTATGAGGACGCTAACACACACCTGACCAGTCTGGTAGAAGGAATCCTGAAGTTGGGAGGGTGTCCTGTTTCCACCATTTCTCCAGTTCCCAACTCCAACGCAACCTTACCATGAGTGGGCCAGGTCCATCAAACTCTATTTTGTTAGAATCTACTCAAGTGAGAGACTGGAAATGAATCCAGTGCACTTGATTGATGTCTCCTGACAGCTTCTCCTCAAATAGAATGGAGGTACATTAAGCCGTAATTTACCTTGGACATATTTCTTAAGAATAGTTAAATAGACCTTTTTGAGGGGTATATCTTAATGATGAAGTGCATTTTGGTGTATGAACCGTTTATTATTTCCCTATCAGGCTGTAAAAATAATGTGTTTTGAACCTCAATAGTTCCCAGGCATAATTCTGGATCCTAGAGCCTTGGCAGTATGCACAAATACAGCAGTGGCTCTCTGGGGCACCTGTCGGTATAGAAGGCAGGAGAAGACATAAGCTGTAGTCCTGAGGGCCTGCAGGGATGAGCAGCTGGAGGAGGAATGTGGAATCAGGGCAGACAACCGTCTGGGAAGACCGGCAAGGTGACGTTAGCCAAGACCTGAAGTTAGAGAGGAAGGAGCCAGCTCAGTATCTTGGAAAGAGTGTTCTGGGGAAAGGCAATAGGATGTAGAAAGGCCTGGAGGGAAGACCAGTGTGGAGGGCTGAGAATGTGCTAGGAAGGCAGGGTGAAGGAGACTAGTGGGGATGAGATTAGGGAGGCAGAGAGGTCAATAGAGTGGGAAGCATTTGGGAGAAGTTGCCATTGGCACAGATGAACAGAGATGGAGGCATAGGACTTATCTAAACCGTGAGGAGGGAAACACTTCAGCGCTATGTAGAATTCGTAGAACCTTGTCATCAGCTAGCTGTTCACTTACGTCAGAATACTAAGTGGTAGGATAGAGAGTTGGCACAGGGAACTTGCTGTGTCAGGCCTTGTCAGCACACAAATGACACTGACAACTAGTTAGAAGGCACAGATGGAACTGGAACTCAATGGAGTAGCATATTCTCAGCATTCACAAGGCTCAGGAAAACCATTTCTTCTAGTCTCTGGATCCCAAGAGCGAAGGCTAATGCGGCTGTTCCAGACAGATTTGTTTCCAAGATCATTTTCACAAAAGAATTTTATATTAAGGACATTTAATAGAAGTATTTCAACATTGTTCCACTTTTATTAGTTAAAAAAAGGCAGGAAGCCTGATGGAATGTTTGTATATGTATATGTACTCTAGTGTGAGCATTTGGCTTCTATGATATTGAGTCACACGAGAATTCAAGTATGGAGTGGAAGCCACTGCTGACAAGTCTGTAGGGTTTTGAGAGTAATGGAAATGTCGGGTTTCCATTCTGACAGTCTCCGGCCATAGAGCATGAGTCCAGACAGCCTTTCCCCCACCTGCCTTATGAGACAGGGTGACTATTTCATGTACCGTCTGGCCGTAAGAGACATCTGTCAGATTCAGCAGTGAGAGTTCTTTTGATGTCAGGCAAAGTTGCTCGTCATGAAAGGCCTCCAGGGTTCTTTCCCCTCTGCCTCTTCACCCAGGGTTTTTGATTTTCCAATACAGTGAACAAGACGCTTGACCTGGAGGTTTTTCTTTTCTTAGAAAAGTGTCACTTGCCATATAGTAGCATTAGTGTGCTTACCTATTCTGGAGTCTGACTGTGCCCAGGACAACAACGACTGCAAACAATAGGTCAGGCCCAGGAATCATACACGTGTTATATCAGAAGTGTTAGGCATGGAACTTCTGAGTAATTTTCATCATAGGAAAGTTTTGTCTTACCCATGCCTGAAGTGAGAGGCAACTTGCTTTAACTTAATCAACACTCACTTCCCAGAACGGTATCTTTCCCTACAAGGAAGTTAAATTTAATCAGAAACATGTCTAAAAGACATCTATGATTCTTCTCTGTGGGAAAACCCAGTGATGTTCCTTCCGATGAATTAGAGTTCAGAGTATATGCTGCCTTTCTTTCAACCTTTCTCATGAGCTTAGACACCATCGGTTTGGATAATTTTTTTTACATATAGTTAGGTTGATTTTTGAAGAGAGCCTTGAAGTTCAAGGTTACCTCTATGCCAGTTACTATCTCGAACCTACTTCATTTTCAACAATATAACTAGACCTGTGCTTCCAGGCCCCAGGCTCTGGGAAGCGCTTTAGGAAAGTGATGTTTCTGTAGCCTAAGCCCCATGTTTGCCACAGTTACAACACAATTGCCAGTAACCATATCTCCACAGAGCTCAGATAGTCTTCCAAAGGCAGCAGTTATCAACCTGTGGGTTGCAACTCCTTTGGCAAACGTCTATCCCAAACATATTTGCATAATGATTCATAACAGTAGCAAAATTATAGTTATGAAGCAGCCATGAAAATAATCTCATGCTTGGGGGTCACCACATTGTGAGCACCTGTGTTTTAAGGGGTCACAGTATTAGGAGGATTAAGAACCACTGGCCTAAAGATTTTACACTAAGTTCTGTTCATCGATGGTTTCATCTGAGCATACAGATTTAGGATATAGCTAAGATCACAGGACCTCTGGACACAACCCCATGTCATTTTCATTGTGACAAGTGCATCCTTGGGTCATCACTAGGTTTTGCTTAGGGAACAGTTTTTCCCCTTACTCAGACCGGAAATGAGCAAGGAGTCCTCCTATCTTCCCCAAGCACAGAAGCCTCCATGAAACCTCGATTCTGCTTTTACAGTACTGGCAGATCCAGTCCACGGGGTATAAATTTAGATCAGTGGTTCCGTGCTTTTGTAGAATAGATGTGAATACTTACCCCTGAATCTCCGTGGAAGCAACCAACCCTTTACGCTGGGCAGCAAGATACCACATAAATAAAGGCTGCTATGAAGGAAAGGAAATCTCAGACTTGGAAGAGGACCTTCAAATATGAAAAGAAGGGTTATGTTAATCAATAAAGAGATATTTATAAATTGTGTTTGTACAATTCATGGAAGAAAAGAACTGTTAAGCAAATATTTACAAATGCTTTCAAAATATGTATATCAAAATGATTTTTTAATTGGGCATAATGCCCAAATAGCAAGGCCTTCATTAAGAAAGCCTATGTGCATGGAAAAGATTGTGATAAAACTGACTTGATTTAAATTGATATAAGCCTTTGAAAAACTATTTGGCACCGTGTATAAACAGCTGATGGCAGTTGAGGAAAGCATGAGGTATTTGGCCGGAATAGAGCAGGAAACAAACCTGAAGGCTGGACTTCCTCAGGAGGAATTTTTAGTTGTGCGTTGACTGCACTACCGCAGGAGAGATCAAGAACTTACTGTTAAGAAAATTTGGCCACTGTACTGTCCAAAGATACAGGAACTTTGAACCTCAACAATCCAGGCTCTGTCCTCAATTTGATAAGAATTGTGTTGCTGGAAAAACTGGAAGCTATGTCCCCAAGGTTCAAGTAGGAATTACTGACCAAGACTGGACTTTTCTGAGTTCCAAGCCTCCTGTCTTTCATGTTGAAAAATTAATGGAAAGCGTCTCCAGTATTGGCAAACGTAGAGTTCTGCTGATCCTATGTCAATTTTTAGTATTAAATAATTACATAGGTGAACATTAGCTGGTAAATTAGCTCTTAAAGAAGACAAAGACCTTTCTTTTGTATGCAGATTCACTTGACTGGTAGAAATTGTGAGGTGACCTGCACAGCTGTTGCAAAGAAAGAGCTAGACTTGAAAGCAGCTGTATATATCAAATACTGAACCTGCTAGACTCCATTAGATAGTTCCAAACCCCATTGCTACACTGGCAGTCTGTATTAAAATCAGTAGGTCATAAAACTAGAAGAAAAAAAAAGAGGCATGAGGAGAATGGGATCCATGGGCAGGCAACAGATTAAAGGACAGCCCCTATTCCAGTTTTTGGGGGCCCCCAGGAAGACTAAGGTACACATCTGCTACATGTATATGGGGCCCAAGACTAGCCCATATGCACCTTGGTTGGTGTTTCAGTCTCTGTAACCTTCAAGGGTACAGGTTAGTTGACTCTATTGGTCTTCCTGTAGAGTTCCTATATCCTTCAGGTCCCTCAGTCTTTCCCCAGGTATCCCATAAGACTCTCCAAGCTCCATCCAGTGTTTGACTGTGTATCTGTATCTGTTTTAGTCAGCCGCTGGGTGGAGCCTCTCAGAGATAGCTATGCTAGGCTCCAGTCTGCAAGCAAAACAGAGTACCATTAATAGTGTCAGCTTCTTGCTCATGGATGCGTCTCAAGTTGGGCCAGTGATTGGTTGGCATTTCCTTCAGCCTCTGCTCCATCATCGCCCCTGTATTTCTTATAAACAGGACAAATTTTAGGTCAAAGGTTTTGTGGGTAGGTTGGTGTCCTTATCCCTCCACTGGCTACAGGATTGGCCACTTCTGGTCCCATATCCCCACTGCTAGGACTCTCAGCTAGAGTCACTCCCATGGACTCCCAGGAACCTCCCCCACCCCAGGTCTCTGGGACTTCCTAGAGATGCCTACCTGCCCATCCCCATCACTCTCCCAGCCCTCTTCAAATTTGTTATTTCCAGTGCTAATCTTGAGATTTCCCATGACCCCCTCTTCCTACATTGTACCCTCAGTACTCTAGTTTACCCAGTTGTCAAATCACAGAGTCATGAAGTTGTTCTTATCGAGTTAGTTTCTGATTGTGCCTCCTAATGGGGACTTGGGTTCATGGCTGCTTTTTGCTCCCCTTCATATGAATTATGGAATTGTCTGCTCCTTGGTCTTCTACTCTTGGGTCTAACGTCTTCAGCCTCTGGCCACCCAAGAGGTAAAGCTTCCTCTCCTTGACTGAATTTGTCATCACCCAGCTTCCCTGTCACGCTGCTGCTGTGCCTTCTGCTGACCCAGATGAGACTGTTGTCTTGTTTTCTGTCTCCCACCCACCCCCATGCCTCTACCTGGAGCACATTTCTACTCTTTCTTCACTGAACACCTGTCCTGTTGGAGTTGTTTATGTGGATTTCCTTCACGGTCTGCAGAGTTCTACCTTTCCCATGTCAGAACCTTTCCTTTAAGTTCATCCTCTTGCATTTGCTTGCATGTCCGGTGGGTGCAGCCATGTATCCCAGCTCTTTGGTGCGGCGGCTAGGCCTGTGAGCGCACCATGGAACTTGAATTTATTTCTTAAAGGAAAGGAACTCTCTTCAGAATCTTTTCACACCCATAGCTCAGCATGGGTGAACTTGAACAATTGGAGACGGTTTAGAGAAACTTGAGCAGTACGAGGCTTAGAAGATTAAATTAGCTGAGTTGTTTTGCACAAGTAGGGAGGAAGAAGATGTTAGAATCAGTAAAGCTGGTTTAGAGCTAGAAGTGTTTAATTCCACCTCATAGAGCACAAAGGAAGAGATTTTTACAAAGCTAGCTTATATCAGTTTCAATATCATCTTCTAAGTTTCTAAGTTGTGAATATATATTAATATTTAAAGACGTTATAATATTAATTTTTAAAATAATTTTCCTCTACCATGAAAAAACTTTACATAAATTTTTCTGCTTTGCTCAATGAATTCAGTAAGCCATATTTAGGTATACTTTATTTCAAAAAAAAAATGATGAAACTTTTTGAATTTTAGTTTGTATTTTAGAGGCAAATATATACCAAAAAGATAAAGTTGTAGACAGTAAAAACTTATATGGTAATAAAACCCAGGTTAGATAAACATTTGGGAGACAAAAATAAAGCAATCTGTAAATCCATATATAAAAGCTACCATGTGACAAGATACAGCTAGATGTCTTTAGCTCTCTTCAGATGGGCTCTTCCCAGAGCCGGGGAATCCCTGGTTTAGGGCTGTGCTTGCAGTGAAGGATGTGGACTGTACGACGCAGCTAACGCCAACTGTGCAGAAGAAGGCTTCATACGGAAGCCATGGTAGACACTGCTGCCCATTGTTCTCCATAAAATACAGAAAAGCAATGCTTACTGAGACCACCTTAAACAGGGGGTGTGGATGCCTTGCCATTCTGCCCGTGCAGTAGAAGAACGTCAGTGTGATGGCTATCTACTCTATATCTATAGATCTCTATATGTATAAGGGCGAGAGAGAGAGAGAGAGATCTACGTGTGTGCCCTCTTTCTTCTTACAGAGACTAGTCCTATGTGCTTTCATGTCAATATTTTGAATCTAGGTTTTACATGACAACAAGAATGCAGACATTCATCTTTCTAAATCTAGATCAGTTCTCATGACATGATAATCCCGTTTCATCAATTTTTCTGAAAATGACATAATTGGCTCTTTATGCTTTAGTCCAACATTTCTATGAAATGAGTTAGTTTAAGAAGGAATCCTAGTAACTAGACAGCAGACTTGTCGGGAGACATTGCTTGGACGTTCTTATGAAAACAAATGAGTGACTGACTTGTAGGTCATCCTGGTGGCTTCTGGGTAATAGAGTCCTGTGGCCCTATATAAATAAGGGAGTCTATCATTTGTTTGTGATGAAGAGGACACAAGTCCCTCCGCTGAGCCCTGGGGATCTGCTGAGTTAAGCTTTAACAAGAGGTGCAGAGCAGGTTCAAGTGACTGAGGGATGGAAATGACTTCTGGAAGTCTCCTGCTCTGGATCCACTCTAACAAAGATCAGAGAAGCAGCTCTCCGTTTGGAAACAACGATGGTGTCATGTTTTGATTCCAGAGGACGTAGGGGTAGAGAAGGCAGACTTGGGACTCAGGATGCCGCACCAGCAAAGGCTGTCAGGTCTTCTGTTGCCTTGTAGTTTTTGGTCTGGTAATGTATGATCAACAAGATCACAGTGAAGAACAAGCATTCGTATTAGAGAGATTCTCATCCTTATCTAGTGAAGGAATGTGGCTCGGAGCCTCGTGGGGAGAGCCATCACAGGGCCATCTGGACCTTAGGCAAAGTAGACATTATCTGATGGGAATCCTGACCAGAATAGGAGGTGAGAGTGGCGGGTTCTGTTCACTCTGCACACGGGATAAGAATCTTCCTCAGAGTCTACAACAACCGCTCAGCCATTGCTTCCAGCCCTTTTGGAGTTGTTCTTCATTTTGTGGTTTCTGTGCAATTATTTCAGTGGTTTCCCTGAGTAAGCCAGATGAGTGATTCTAACGTTAGCCCTGGTGTTAGATGTTTGCTTTTAAAAGGCTAAAACATAAGAAGAACCCAGGTGGGTGCTAGACCAAGGTGGGCACTGTCTAAAAGCCTCTGTCCACATAAGCTCACTCTTATTCTCACGTACACCAAGGGAGAAAGTGGGGATTTTAAATTTTGAAAGAAAACTCTGCCCTATGACTCAGATCTCCCTGCCCTGGGGCTGGCTGGCTTTTCATCTCTCTCCATGACACAGAATCCTGCTTATAACTGGGAGAGCTACAGCTGAGTCAAATATCAGACTCCCCGGGTGGCCAAGGGCCATTTATGGAGTCAGGGCAAAGTGGTACAGACCATTAGGAAAGGGCCAGTGGAGACCATTGGGGAGGGAGCACCAGCTTGTCACAAGGACCCCAGGAAAATAGAGGCAGGACAACCTGCTATCTCACATGCTTAGTTAAAGTTGAGTGGCTTGTGATCACACTGAACTTTCTAAACAAGTCTTAGGTTCTCATTTCTCCTGAGCTATTTCCTAATGCATGTAAAAGATAATGTCGGGTTTAAGCTAAATGGAATGTGCTTTACTCTAAACTTCCCTGTGAATTAGGCTGTTCTTGGCACCATGGTAGTGGGACTTGAAAGTTCTTCTTATGTTCTTACAGAGTACAGTACAATCCACAGTCCTTCAACACCCATTAAAGAGTCCGATTCCGATCGACTGCGTCGAGGTTCAGATGGGAAGTCACGTGGCCGAGGCAGGAGAAACAATAATCCCTCACCTCCCCCGGATTCTGATCTTGAGGTATGGCATTGCCTATAGTAAAATAAGGGACAAGGTGTCACATCACTCATTAATGGGTCAACAGAATTGGCCTGTGACCATGAGGGAGGGAGTACCCCAACACTTCTGTTACTGTTTATTACTCATAGTAACAAGGTAAAATGTTCCCCTCTTTCATATTACCTGTCTATCATCCAGTTTTCATAGTTGATGTGGCTTGTTAGATATTTCTGCTCTTGTCCTGAGGCACTGGGGATTGAGCACAAGATCTCAGACAAGCTGCATACATGCTGTACCACTGAGTGTCCCCCCAGCTTTATGTGATAGTTTGCTTCTGTATTTTCCTTCCTAATGTATACACAATACAGCATCTATTTCTTCGCTTCTTCCTCAAGAAATGTAGTAGCCAAGTGTGGTGACACTTACATGTTTTCTAAGCAATAGGGAGAGAGGAACCAAAAGTTCACAGTTATCCTTGGCTCATAGAGAGTTTGAGGCCAGCCCGGCTATGTGGCACCCTGTTTCACACAATAAAACACAGAGGGAAACAAAGCGGTTCTGCTTAAACCAAATTCTCCTGCACGGCTGTGTGTCACTGCCGTTTTCATCAAGTAAGTGTGATCCTAAAAGAGCACAGGCAAAGCTACGTTGAAATTAAAGACGCGTCTGTGTACACTGAGAAAGGGAAAAAAATGGAATGTTCTAAAATGAAATGGTAATCAGCTACTGAGAACATGTTTTGGTGGAGTTCAAAAGCAGGGGGATTAAGCGAGAACTGGCGGGGTGGCAGATCTCATGGCCTCGAAGCCACTGCAATTAAGTTTCTGGTTTTTGCCAAAGTAAAATCTGATGGTGGAAAACTTGATTATTTTGGCCACGAAGATGGACATTTTCCAGCAGTGTCTATGTACAAGAATCTGTGCTGGCGTGAAGAGGAAGAGGAAGGAGAGGCTCTGGGATGTCGTAGTATCTCAAAGAACTTTTTGAAATGAACTCCAAATCCAGTTCAAAATACCCCGAGTGTCTAAGAGTGTGTGGGGGGTGGCTGCCTCGTTTGAAAACTGAAAACCCCTGATTAAAAATAGACAGTTGTCCTTCAATATCCACAGGGGACAGGTTCACAGGTACTCAAGACCCCCATCTGCTATGTGCTGTTCACACATGCCCTGTACAGTCTCCCTGCTTTTTGCCTTGGGAACCGAAGCCCAGGCCTGGTACATGCTAGGCAAGCATTCTGCCACTTAGCGGCATCTCTAGTCTCAGTTTAAACCATGTCTAGACTCACAACACCTGATAAAATGTAAATCATACACAGATGGCCGTGTCCTAGACTGTGTAGCGATAATACAAGTGCACATGTGCAGTGAAGGTAGTTTGTTTTTCTAAGGATCTCTGTTGCTGCATGCAGAACTCAGATACCCTGAGAGCCAGTGCAATAACCCATCCTTACCATAACTGCCTGATCATTAATGTGACATAAATAAGCTAGGGAAAGCTTCCATTTCTTCTTGAAATGGTTAATACTTAACTTGCTTAGAGTAAATCATGAGTTGCTTTTTTTTTTTTTTTCTTTTTTTCTTTTTTTCGTATCTGGGGACCGAACCCAGGGCCTTGCGCTTGCTAGGCAAGTGCTCTACCGCTGAGCTAAATCCCCAACCCCTCGTGAGTTGCTTTTAATTGTTCTTCTGAGATAAGGTCTCTTTTAAATGGCTTTCAACTTCTGCCCCTTCTGTCTCTGAGAACTTATAAATAGAGAACAGTTAACTCACAGTTCATCTCCTGGGGACTGAAATGGAGATGTTACTATTGAATAGAAGAGACTAACTCTTTTCTACATGCGCATTGACTTTACTGACACAACTGTCCTGTGTCTCATCCAAGATTAGACCTGAAAGCTCTGAGATGCCCTTAGAAAGACCTGTGTTTGTAAAAAGCATAAATTCAGATTTTCATTGTGTATATCATTTCAAAACATGTGCATCATGTCAAAATTAACTGAATGCAGCACTGCCAACCAGAGCAAAGGTACATTGACTTGGCTCTTCCCTTTAGAGAGTGTTCATCTGGGACCTGGACGAGACGATCATAGTTTTCCACTCCTTGCTCACGGGGTCCTACGCCAACAGATATGGGAGGGTGAGTACAGCAAGCAGCAGCTTTGAATTGCTCCAGAGAAAATGTGCCTTGAGTTTACTTGTTGATTTCTGTCCAATGAATGGCATTTATGTTTAAGCAATGCATTTAAGATGTAAAAGGGAACATGATTTATTAATGTGGCCAAATCCACGAGTAAGGCAAAAGTACATGTGGGGAAAAGGAAAGATTATGTTTATGCCTTAAAAATGAGAAGATGGCATTCAGCTTATGCTTTGGGTTTTTCCCTCATGAGAAAAGTGATGGGATGCTTTTTAAATGTAACAAGCTAAAACTTTTGGTCCTGCTTTTGCCATCTGCCCTGTCTTTTATTCTTAAAACATTCAGTGGGGCAAGTGTCATTCGTTGTTGTGTGTAGTTCTTAGCTGGGTTGGTATTTTGCTTTTGAGATATCTGCTATGGATACTTTTATGTGACCCTTTTCTGTTGGGGCTAAATTAATATAAATAGTATATGATACTAAGCTCCCAGATGACCGTAATATTAATATTCCCCTACTAGAGTTGTAAGAACTTATAAGTAGAGCACTGTATTTATTTTGGTGAATTGGTAAAGAATAAGATCAGAGATCACATCCAGTTGTGGTGTTTGGGTTTCCTAAAACATGAGAAATCATTTGCAATGTGTTGCTTGTTGGTTTTAAAATATTTTAGCCATGCAAAACTATGTTATTTAAATTGGACAAAGGTATTTTATAAAATTGCTGTGTGTGTGTGTGTGTGTGTGTATGCATACATATTTTTAATGGCTAAAGAAATAATGAGTCCTAGATCCTAGAAGCTAAGATTAGTTTGGATGCCAAGACTTTAAATTATTATACCGATGAGATCTGACACTGTGAAAGGTAACAAACCATCATTAGAGATGTGATAGTGATAGTTCATTCTTTTAACAGAAACTTATTTCAATAAAAATCTATTTAGTCCCTGAGGTTGACTTAAGTCTAGAGGTAAAAGACATTTCACTTAGGCTTAAAAGTCCAAGTTTCAAATTATTAACAATAGATGTAATATAAAAGTCTTGTGCACACACATGTGCATACACATGTGCACACGTGTGTGCATACACGTTCCTCTAAGAGTCAGTCAATCCCATCATTTGAGTTTGGATTCAGCAATCTATGTGAAGCCCATATAACCCATCTTAGGCTTAAATACATTCCCTGTAAGAAGACAATGAAAATTATGTCAAATAATCCTTCAACAACCCCCACTCCAAAAAAAAAAAAAAGAGAGAGAAAGAAAGAAAGAAAGGAAGAAAGAAAGAAAGGAAGGAAGGAAGAAAGACGGACCTCGTACTAGGCTATGAACACACAGTAAGGATTTTATAAATTCTAGCTGGGTTATTGTTGGTGGCATTTTTGTATTAGGTACAATACAACATTGCACTATAATTGTATTAATCACTATGTTAAAAACTACTAGATAAAGCTAATTATAACACATAAATAGTTAGTAGAGCCTTAACAGTCATCTTAACTACGTCACAGGATGTCTTAGTTACTCCTAAAGAAGAAAGCTGGTGGTGTCTGGAGCTCACTCAGAAGTGTTGAGAAGAGTAGCTTTACTCTTCTCATCTCTTGTAGCATTCGAAAACCACACAGAAAGTCACGAGCCTTTATTTACCACACTGATACACAGAGAAAGTGGCCACTGTTTTCTGAGCCACAGACAGGGCCAATGTAGGATAAGGTGGTGGCACCACACAGTCTAGTGACCTCTTGGCTGCCTGTGGTCATAAATCATTGGTTTGCATGTGGAGTTCCCACCAAGATTGGGACCATTGGCTTAAGATTTTTTTCTTCAGTTCTTAACAATGTACAGACAAAATGCTCTCTCAGTAATGATCTATGTATTAAAGGGATTCAGAAAGTATAAGCCATTTGTATTTTGAGACTTCATCAAATAGGATTGCATTAACTTTCTTTTTTACTGTTATTATAGTAGGGCACATGATACGGTTTGCTTTTTTGTTGATGTTTTTTTCTTTCTCATATTAAGTTCATAAGTCATAAGTATACATTTCGTAAATGAGGACTGTGATTGGTTCCTTCATTGACACATTGATGGGGTTTATGCTTCAGGAAGCCCGTTTTGTTTTTCAACGTTTTGCTTTTATTTATTGTGTGTGTATATGTGTGCACATGTGCATGCGTGTCATGGCATGAACATGAAAGTCATAGGACAACTTGTGGGAGTCAGTTCTCTCCATTCACCATGTGGGTCCCAGGAGAGAACTCTCCTATTGAGTTGTCTTATAGACGCCAAGCAGTGTGTTTGAGGAAATCTTCCCGCATGTAACTTTGCATGGCCCCAGGTCACTGTGTCCACCAGGAAAAATGTTTTACACAAAAGAAATACCAAGTGCAGGAGCATGGAAGAGTTTGCTGTCTGAGGGACGGAAGGGCTTGAGAGACACGGGAACATTGGAGATGGAGCCTTTCTAACGTGTGGTCAGGAAGAAGAGCAAAGTTTACACAGGGTCTCCCAGCCGTCTGCACGAAGCAGATTTCACTATAAGAAAGAAGGGAAGTCATTTGTGGGGGTTTGTGGGGGGTCCTCAGAGGAGAAAGTGGGTTAAAGCTTTAGATTACTTTATATACGCATGGAGAGTTAATGGCAGGGGAAGAGAAATAGTCTGGCTTACAATCAGCCTAGAGAGAATGGCTGGATTTTGGGTTGTGTTGAGTAGACAGTAGGATGCAGTACACAATAGATGAAAGAGAAGGGTGATCCCTGGGCTGTGACTTTGAGACTGAGAGAACAGTCATGTGTACTGAGGTAAGGATGAGCTGGTTGCCAGAAAACCTGGGGATACGGGTGTTCGGGAAATCTTGGATAGTTTGACCCTTTCTTAGACAAGCGAGAAGGCAGCTGTCAGGTAAACCCTGTTCTTTGGAGAACTGGCCAGAGCTGGGGGTACCAGCTTTAACAACAACACTGTGAAGTTTAGATCTAGATGCTCCTCAGCTCCTTGTCTGCTCCCCCCGAACACGCGCATCTTCTCTGTGCCGGATGCTATGACCAAGCTGTTGTCTCCTGTTGGAGATACTTCCAGGGACAGCCCTTGCTAGGGGATGAGAGGCAGCCAGAACTATACAAGAGGACTTGCTTACTATTACCCTCCTTAGGGGACATTAGAATTGGGTAGAAGTTGTTCTCAAATTAGATGATCCATCCTTGAAAACTATGAGGTTTGCTCAGAAATTTTCCAAACAATGATAGCAGCCAAGCAGACTAGACTATCTTGCTTCCCTTTTGTTTCCCCGCGGTCTAAAGGTAGCTTAGCGGCAACCTGCCTCTTTGGAGTGCTGATTTCCTTATGTTCTTGGCCATTGTCAGGGAAGTATGTGGCTCCGCCTTCCTCTACATGCACAGAAAGAAATGAATGCTGGACAAAGTGGTGGCTGTTCTGTCTCTATGGGAACCAGACACCTGAGAAGGAGCTTAGTCACAGTAGCTTAGACAACTCAATGAGTGGGCCATTTAGTAAAGGGATACAGGATCCGGAGGATAGAATGCAAAATTAGGGCATGTTATAGCAATATATACCTTCAAGAATATCCCACCTTCTGTGTAATCCTAGCTGTGGGAAGAAGGCATGCTGGGTGTTATATGGAAGTGTTGTTTTGTAACAAAGGTGGTAAGGACAAAACGAGGGTGCTCTGTACAGCCTACCAAGGCAGAGGAAAGAGACAGCATGTTAGCA
This sequence comes from Rattus rattus, assembly GCF_011064425.1. Taxonomy (NCBI): domain Eukaryota; kingdom Metazoa; phylum Chordata; class Mammalia; order Rodentia; family Muridae; genus Rattus; species Rattus rattus. The sequence goes on along the minus strand of NC_046154.1, from coordinate 148,779,061 downwards.
GGAATGGAGAGTCTGAACTTAGGGTGGTTCTAGAAATTCTAGCCACTTTTCTTTAATGCATTTTTAAAAATTTGTTTCCAAACTAAATCGAAATTCCTAATTTTTACTAAAGAAAATGTAGGTGCCCCGCCCCCATAGATTATTCTCCTTAAAACAGACAATATAATCCAATTTTCAATATTGAATCATAAACCCCAAACTTAACAGTATTTAGCTTACTCTTATGTGGATGATTCAAGCCGAGTCCTTGCTCGTGAGAAAATGTTGCAAGTCTTTACCCAAGAGCCTCGACCCCTCAACACTTACTCCTTTTCTATGAAAGGCCTGAGAGCTTCAAAGAAACAGTATTTCTCCTTTTTTAAATGCATTTTTTATTAATTAGTTAGTTTACATCTCAAACCCTCCCTCCAGATCCCCCTTCGGAGAGGTCCTCCCTTTGTCCCTTAATCCCTTTGCCCCTTTGTCCCCTCAGGGTTATTCCCCCCACCCGCAAGTCTCTGCAGGATTAAGCGCATCTCTTCTCACTGAGGCCACACAAGGCAGCCTCTGCTCTGTCTGTGCCCTGTGGGGAGCTGGGGTAATGGGTTGGACCAACCCCTGTAGTGTATGCTCCTTCTCTGAGGGCTCCCAGGGGTCCAAGTTAGTTGACACTTTTGGTCTTCCTGTGGGGTTGCTATCACCTTGAGGGCCTAATTCCCCTAACTCTTCCATGGGGGTCCTTGACCTCTGTCCAATGGGTATCTGCCTCTGTCAGCTGCTGGGTAGAGCCTCTCTCAGAGAGCTGGCATGCTGGGCTCCTGTCTCCAAGCAAAACACTTACTCTTTATTGCTACTTAGTATCCCTTGTTCCTGTAATTTTGGTTAGTGTGGAAATTAATTGTATTACAACTCATCCTTCATTTTATACAAAAACCAAAGCATAAACACTTAAGGTAGAAAAGGATGGAGAAAGCTTAGCAGGTTTAGTTGTGAGTCCTCCTCAAACTTAACTGTCTGACTTCAGTAGAGAACCTCTGAAGCTCTCTTCCCAGGCTAACAGGTTGTTTTATTTGTTCGTCGTTGCTGTTGTTGTTGTTGCTGTTGCTTGAGACAGTCTTACGTAGCCCAGGCTGACCTGAAACTACCTGTGAACTTAGTGGATACCTTGAACACCTTGATCTTCCTGCTTCTACCTCCCAAGTGCCGGGATTCCAGGCATATAACCATTCCCCTTGCTTGTTCCCAAGTTTAATTTATAGATTATGAATCAACAGGATTTGAGGTCACACACAAAATATTTAAAGCAGAATATTACACCTGGCGTATATCAAATGTTAAGCACATATATTTGAATATAGATGAGACTCTGTTGTTAACTACAACTGCAGCAGCAAACCCTTTGCCTTAAGTATCAGAAACAACAAAGTTCTAAAATCCTAGCAAGATTGCCAGTGAGTAATATGGCGGCAGTGGTTTCAACCTCATGAATTGCATGCAGTGTGTGACATGTCTTACGGTAGGATAGAAACTGGAGATTTACATTCAAGATATCTGCCTCGGTTCCAAGTTCACATTGTGATTGAGAGTCAGCTGCTCATCTACAAGCTTGGCTTGCAGGACTGCCCCCACACTTACACCATGTCTCACTAACAGCACAAACAGTAGTGAGAAAGGCATCCCATCTGGTGAGTTTCCAGCCGCACTTCCTTTGAGTGTTTGTGGTCAAACATGCCAAGGTTATAAGAGGCTCTCAACCGTCACTCTGACCTTATGATGATTGAGTGGGTATAAGCATTTACTGCATCGGGGGAGGGTAAGAGCAGTTCTAGCCCATTTCATCGGGGTACTCCAGTAGGCCAGTGATGACAGTTGCTCTGTCTTCCTTTGTTTGATGGGGCAATGCTAAACCCGCAAGAGGGTCTAGTCACTTACAACCGTTGTGCATATCTAACCCCACTCTTCCCTAACCGAGCTCAGGCAGCTGAGGATGGCATAGAAACAAACACAGCCATGTTCCAAGAAAACCAGGTCTGCACTTTCCGGATTTGTATTTCACACAATTTCCACATCTCACAGGCTTTCAGCATTTAGACCAGAGACTGACAGACCCTACTCCATAGGCCAAATGTGCTCTGCAGCCTGCTTGATGTAACTTCTTTAAGCCAAGAGGGTTACCTCATTTTGTAAAGTTTTTCAAAACCCAAACAAGAATATGCGCCACAGGAAATGTAAGCCTAAAATATTGATTTTCTGCTCCTTAAGAGAAGGTTTATCCTCTCCTCTGAACGTTGTTAGTTCTGATTCCTCTTCCTCATCCCTTTGGGGTATGGGGACCACAGATGGCAGCACTGTGACTGGCTATGAAATCAAGCCGTGTAAGCATCAGCTGTAGGAATTTGGAGCCTGGGGAAGCTCAGGCCAGCAAATTCATTAGAGACGGTGCAATGCCTTTTAACAAACAGGCTTCATAGGTAATGGCGCCAACACAATTAAACTTTTCTCTTTGTCTTATGTAACCCAGGCTTGCCTCAAACATTAAAGACGACCTTAAACTTCTGATCTTTCTGCTTCCTCCTCCCAAGTTGTAGGACCATAGGTTTGGGCAGTGCTGGAGACCCAAGTATGCAGAGGCCTCCCATGTGCTTAGCAAGAAATCTACCAACTGTGCCATAGCCCAGCTCCATGATACATCAGTTATTCAGCGCTCCTGAGCGCATGTTGCAGGCTTTGTTTAAGAAATGGTTGGTGATGCAAAGGTTAGTGTATAAAGATTTCTGGGATTCTTGTCATTGCTAGCAGAGCTGCATGAGTGAGACATTGTGGACAGGACTGGAAGTAGCCCATAGCTCTGCTATGACATCTCTCACTGTGCACAGAAAGAAACAGACCATGTATTTAGTAAACATGTAGCAGTCACAACGATTGTTCTCAACTCTGACCAGTGAGTGAACCCAAGTCATTTCCACATTCCCTGGGGACTCTAATCACCCTAGCAAAGAGCCCCAGCCTTATGTCTGGGGACCTGGAAGGACACAGATATCCCAAAGGATTTCTTCTTTATATGTTAATGTTAAATTGGGTCAAAATGAGAAGATAGCATATGGTTCTGTGGAATGGCATAGAATATAAAACCTTGAAACAAGCAGGACAGTAGTAGTACCTACCATTTTAACCACAGCACTTGGAAGTCAGAGGCAGGTGGATCGCTGAGCTAGAGGCCAGCCTGGTCTACAGAGCTTATACCAGGGCAGCCAAAAATCAATCAAACAAGCAAGCAAGCAATAAAACAAAATAAAAGAAACTTAAATGAAGATATCAGTTTCTTCAACACCAGAGACATGCCCAACTGAATGAAACTCCTCTTCCTTTGTCCTCACCCTTGTCCCAATGCCACTCCCCTTTCCTTTATTTCCCATCAGCTTCCTCTTAACTCAGACCTTCAGGTCTGCATAGCATCCACAGGGGCACACTAACTGGTTGCCCTCATCAATACAGCATAATCACAACAGCTCCGTACCATTGCTCTGGCCCACCATCACCAGCTATCTACCTTTCTCTGAAGCTTTGCAGAAACACCTTGGATCCCAGTCACTTCTGCCTCCTTGATGAGCCAATCTGAAAAGTGGGAGCAATCCTAGGAATTGCTGCAAAACAATGGGAAGCAGCCAAAACAATAATGAACAATAATGTATAAAAAAAATAAAGCATAGAGGTTCATCCTTGCAGAAAATGAATCTCAGAAACTGTGACAATATGGTAATAAGACTGGTGAAGCTTCATCCAACTTCTAAGGCTTATGCTGCTGTCTCAAACTTTTTCAATGAAGAAATTTGGTGGGGAAAAATTATATTACTCACCCAAGGAAGTACATCTATTACCAGACAACACCAGGAATAAAACAGTCTTCAAATCGCCCCCTCACCCTCAAAGGGGGGAGAGGTGGGCAGAGTTTAGTTCGAAGATCTTATGCCATGAGCATGGAGATGCCATGAGCATGGGGACACCATGAGCATGGGGATGCCATGAGAAATAGCACACGCAGTACCGACACAATGGAAATGTGCAGCTGAGACTAATCTGAGAGCAAAGAAAATCATTGTGCAGTGCTTAGCGTAGGAAGGAATAAAGGCCTAAAGAGTGGCTGTAACCCTAGAAAGGAAAAAGAGAGATAGGAGAGTGGTCACAGATGGGATCTTGATAGGTCCTTTGATTGGATTGAGCTGTGGGTCTTGCCCTTGGCATCTGTGGGCCCTGAGTGTGGAGGCCAATTGGCTGGGTGCACACTACTGTTCTTCCCTTCCTCCCTCTTTATACCCTTGCCTTGGCAATTGTCCCATGTTTGGGATTCATTGGGTTTTCTCCACAATTGAAATTAATCTTGACAATGGTGAAGGTTTTTCTCTTAATTCTCCACTAGGGTTTTATTTCCTTGATGTTGAAAGGGCATCTCTGAAGTAAGGCAAAAAATGAGCACAGGCTAGGGTCAGGTAAAATGACTATTGGGTTTTCTGTGTTCAACTCAATCAGGCAATAGTTCACCACAGTCTGCTTCTCTAAAGTGTGCAAGCTCTCATGCATTATTTCCTAGTTGACAATAGAACTACATCCAAACATCCAACATTCCAAACATAGCATTTCACTCCAGCTACTGGTGACAGGGCCTCCTGACCCTGCACAAAGCCATCACCCCCTGGGTGCCTGTCAGGCAGAGGGAGAGACTTGGGGCTTAGAAGTAGAACACACCACTTGAGTAACTTTTTTTTTTACAGTATTTGTAAAAGAAATAGCATCTCACAATATTTTTTTCCTCTCAGATAAGCGAGCAATTTACAAAGTGTGCCATTAAACTCCATCTAGCGAAGAACCAGCTTGGAACTTTAAAGATAAACCTCTTCAGTACTCAGTGCCCATTCCTGTTTTTCTGCCTCTTTTTCTCTCAAAACAAAAGCTCCTGCATAGAGGGAATTTTTAAATGGCATCCGGGCAGGCCCCTGTTTGTGGCTGTAATATCAGCATTCTAAGCAAGGTATTGTTTAAGGGGCTTAAACACATATCTTTTTTCCTTTCATTTGATTGATATTCTCCCCCAAAGCTTTGTGCCTGGTTCGAGCATGGCTTTCACATTGAGCTGACAAACCCTTGTGAGCCTGCTATGGCTCACCAGCCAGCAGTGCCTGCTGCCCGCATAGAGCCCGTGCAGACAGCATTTAACAGCCCCAGGAGACTCGCACAGATTTCAGAATAGCATATCCAGAGACCCCGCTTGTAATTTCTGTAAAGTTCTACTGTCTTGTAGAAGCTCTCCTCACCTTAGGTTTAAGATGAATAAATCGCAACTTGAAGAATATGATATGCTTTAGATAGACCTTAATGTGCTCTCCAAACAACAGAGCGATTGCTAGCAATTGGTGTAGCCTTGATGTAGAAGGAATAGTAGGATGCACGTGTAGGAATGAGAGACACAATGGACAGCATTGAACATGGGAACATGATAACAATGTAAACAGCAAAATTCAGGGGGGCTTGTTTTGATTTTATTTAGTTAACTTATGATTTATTCCGTAAGTTATTCTGGTTTTTAATTAACCATGGCTTATAAGTCAGAAGTTCATCTGAACTGGGAGAATTTTTTAGCTCCCCAAGCAATGAAAACTCTTCGCTGACATTTCTATCTAAAGATAATAAATTTCTTATAATAAGGATTTGTACAAAGAAAATGAAATGACCTTTGGACTGCATAAATGCACTGTGATGTTTGGCCTTTATTCAATCGAACCGAAATAGCTCAGGGCGTACCTTTTAAGTGAGAATTCATACAAAGTTGTGGTGGTTGCTGGAGAAATGTCTAGGTTTAAGCTTTGTAGACAGAGGAGAAAGGATGTTTTTGCTTCTATGTACAGAAAATATCCAGTGTCCCATTTGTAAAAGCCAAAAAAAGAAATGGGATTTCCTTCAAGTTTCTGACTTTTGTTGAATCTCGAGGGGCAGCAAGCACTGAGCCCAAAATTGTTTTCTTCCCCTTTGAGAAATTGAATAAAAACAAATTTCTGAGGCAGCCTGGGTTCCATAGGGGGTTGTGTTTACCACTAAAGATAGAGTGTAATGCAGCCTGAAGCTGGCTGGTGAGGAATGTTACATGTTTCTTGCTTTGGCTGTTTGTGACCCAGTGTTCAGTGTGCAACTCTCGCTGGTCTTTTGTGCATTATTTGCTGCAATGCCTCTGATTAATGTCCTTTCACTGTTCTGGGCATGCAGGAAGCTCCAGAAGTGAGAACCCAAACTGAGCAAACACCAGTAGCAAAGAGAAGGAGGAAGTCGTGACCCTCAGCAGATGCTTTGACTGCTCCTCAGTGTCAGGTCCTGTGGCAGTGGGGGCCAGCTGGTTCTGGGTAGCCCTCAGGGTATAAAGGAATTACACTCCACAGAGATGAAGCTGCCAATGTATAGGAAAGTTATGTATTTTTGTACAAGGCTGTATCAGCAAGACCAAGCATGTGGCTGCGTTGTCATTTCTTTAAAAAGCACCGAAATCCCCAGCTCCAAAAAAAAAAGCACCGAAATCCATTTTCTGGTCATTTTACCAAGCTGTGCTCCACATAGAGTGACCAAGCAACTTCATGACATCGCTGCTCAGCTGTTCAGTCAGTGAATGAAAGAGCTCCTGTTGGCTCTTTCCCTTGGAGCGTGAAAGCTAATCGTAACGGCTGTGACGTAAAATAGTATAACTTGCTGATAAAGGCAAGAAAATTGGGGATGATGACCTAGCATCTCCAAACAGTGTAGTTAAGCTCAAATACTATGTGACAACACTAGAATTTCAGCAAGGAGATACCTGCAGCCATTTTCAGTATGAGTGAGCTAAGATGGGAGCAGGGACCTGATGTTAGTCATCAGAAACAAGCAAGTCCCATGGAACAGTGAACCTAATGACCTTTCTACCCTAGGGCTGCAGGTTGCACTGTGTGAAATTTGTTGGTAATATTCCTGTTAGAATTACCTAAACTTTAAAACTCCAGTGACAGAATTTGTCTGATTAGAAATAGTGATGTACCCAATGTTTCGCCCTGTGTCACAGAGTAGCTTATCAAGGGTTAGTAATCATTAAAACATCCAGGAAGTAAATCAGAAAACTGGGCTGCATATAAGTGACCTGCCAAGGGCATAGACAAGACCTCAGCTCTATAGCTACCGTGGTCCCCAGGACACATACCTCCCCAGGTCTATTTTGTACTATCCTAGTCTGAGAGACTAATGGCCTGTACAGTTATAGGCACATAATCACAATATTTGTCCCGAAGAGAGTTCTTATAAAGGTGACTGTTGCCAATGGATGAATAAACTTCAATAGTCTGCTACAGGTATAAAATGAAACCAGTGTCACCCACATAACTCATAGTGAACCTGCAGAATATGCCCAGAACTAACAATGAGGCATCCTGTGTCCCTGGGTTAGCCATGAGAAGTACTTCCTAGAAGCATGAATATCTGTGTAGTGTGAAATGTCTAGTGACGGAGATCAGATGATGACTCTGGTGTCGTGGATGCTGGAAGGGAGCAGCCCCACCATCAAAAGCTAAATCCCAGTGGCCTTCGTGAGGTGGACTAGTATTACTGTGATTGCTGGAGAACACTTAGATCCTCTGTAGCAGGTCGCCCCTGCAGTGTGACAATAGCGTCATAAATGAGTGAGATGAAGACCCCATGGCCAGAGCTACAGACATGTGCATTCCTGTTTCCAGGGAAGAACCCTGTACACTGAACCAAGCAGAGTTAACACGGGCAGAGCAAAGACTTAACCCCTGTGCTGTGCTAAGCCTCTCACTCTGGGAACAGATTACCCAAGTTCCAGCATTCATTTTTTCAGGAGGGTTTTTTTTAAAACCTTTGTAAAATAGCTTTAAGTATGATTAAAGATTTTTAAAAGTCTTTTTAATACAAAGTGTCGTGAGCAAAGGAAAATCAAGACTCTTCCACATCCTGGCTGTTGTAATTCTTAGAATTGAAGCCATATTCTATGGATCATGGACATTAACCTGTTACCAGGTTTGAGAAGAATTCTCTATTTTCTCATTTTCTGGGTTGCCTTTTAATTCAGTTGGTTGTGCCCTTGAACACACATGTGATTCTAATTTTAAGGATGGCAAATCTCTCTGTTTCCTTTTGTTGCATGTTTGGTGCCACATCAAGAAAGTATTGCTGTATCCATGGACTTGAAGGCTTTCTTCTAAATGACTTACAATTTAGGTCTTTGATTTAGTGTGAGTTACTGTCTGTATGTGTTAAGGTAAAGACCCAGCTTCGTTCTACTGCATCTGGCTATCCAGATGTGCTGGAGACTATTGAAAGGACTTAACACCACTGCCGCAAATAATTTGGCTATTTGGACAGAGATTTATTTCTGCCCTTTTAATAATAATAAATAAGTAAAATTCTACTTATTTTGAAAATACAATTTTACTTTGTTTACTGTGGTCTTGTAATATATTTTAAAGTTTTAACTGTGTAAGACTGCTGACTTTGTTGTTTTTTTTTTTCCAAGATTGTTTTTGACTACTTAAGTTCACCTGAGGGTTCTTGAACATTTTAGGATGGTTTCTTTTTTATTTATACAAAAATAATTATTGATAGTGAGTGGACTAAATCTATAAATCACTATGTATTAACATCTTGATGTTTTGTCTTAGATCTATGAACATGGGATTATTTTTTCTATGTATTTCTTTTTTTACTTAATTTTTTTCATTTTAGTTTCTACTTCACAAGTGTTGTTTTTCTCCTTGGTTTCTTCACAGTTACTTGTTTACTTTTATAGTTTTTATTGTAAATGAAATAATTTTCTTAGTTTCTGTCCCTGACTATTAGTGTATGGAAACACAATTAATTTTCATGTTAATGTGAACCTTGAAACTGCTGAATTCATTATTTCTAGCATTTTTCAGGCTATTTGGGCTGTTCTCCATTTATGAGTAAGAGACAGCAGACATCTTCATTTGTCCTTCTAGTATAGCTAGCTGCTTTTCTCAGGCCTTTCAGTGAAAGCAGTGTCCTTGCCTTCTCCATGATCCTAGAGCATGTCTGGATCGTAACTATCGAGTGTGATGTCAGCTGTGAACTTGAGAGGGGAGTTACCATTAAGTCCAGGCCGCTCTCTCTGACCCTTAGTTTTGCAGTGTCTTTGTTCAATGTTTTTACTCGTTTATTTTTGCAGTTCATTCTATTTTTCTTGGCTTTCAATCTGTGTGTTCTTATTAAATCCTTTTTTATATTTTCTGTCTAAAATTAAAATGGTTTCTGTTGAAGGGACTGGCTCATCTGCCTTCTAAGAATGGGTTTTCTTGACTCCATCTCTTTGAGATAAGTTCCTTCACCATGTGTATTTTAAAAACTGCTGGCTAGAACTAGAAGCTTAACCAGACTTGCTTTTCCTTTTACCTTCCCTCCTCTTTCTCTCTCCCTCCCTCCTCTTCTGTTTCCTTCCTTCCTTCCTTCCTCCATTAGGATTTAGATGCCTTTTGTTTGAGTTACTCCTCCAGTAAGAAATGCAGATGTCTGCTTGTTATAGTGAGGCCAGTTTTTAGCTTATACAGTCTCCCCCAGTAGTCCATTATGGGGTGTTTCTTGCTTAGCCTTTCTAAGAACTCTTTTAATAACCCCTTTTAAAAACTGGTTATCTTCATAGGCTGACAGGGGTCACATGTCTTTATGTCTTTCCAATGAGAATAGCTTACCAGTAATCATTTCAAATTAGGGAGCAATTGTGCCCAATCTCTAGGTAAACCTGATGCCTGGTAGCCACTTATGACTGCTGATCCATTGAATTCCAGTTGCTGAGTCTGACCACAGGCATTTCTCTGGAGGTAGTTTACTTACAAGCCTCAATGAGAGAACAAGTGTCCCACAAAGTGCATCCACACACTCTAATCCTGATGAGGAGGAGAAATCACTAATGTTCCTGCGAGAGTCAGGGAATGAGATAGCGCCATCCGTGCTCAGTTGGCTGCAACAGCTAGAATGGCCATTTATGGAGAATAACATTACCGACAGCGAAACTGCTCTAGAATCATGAATTACTAATGATCTACAAGGAAAGAATCATTCTGAAATGGTTCAGACTTTTTCAAGGCTTCTTCATTGAAAGTCCTTCAGTAGTTATTATTGTAGGGCTACCTCACCAACAGGAAATCGTTAAGAAGCAGAAGGAGAAGAGGAGTCAACCAAGAAGGAGAGAAACCCAGTACAAGGAAACGATGCTACTTGACTCTGCACACAAACATATCTGTTGGTGTTTTGTTTTGTTTTGTTTTTCTAAATCAGCATATGCTGTGTTAGATACGCTCTTGATAGTTTTAGGGTGAAATATATTTTGATCTCCTTTCCCTGTGTCATCTTTTGCTTCTCAAGTGTCCTTTGGCCCCTCCCCCATTCTTTATCACAGAATATTACCCTGTCTTGGTCTTCTTCAGGAGTGAATTTTAAATTTTATCTACGAGTCCCATATACATGTACATATCTACATATACCTTTTTTTTTTATGAACACATGTAGATTTCGTTGACAAGACTTCTTTTCCTAAATGCCTATATCTTCAGGGTATTGGACACCATTGCCACCATCCTGGAGTTACGCCACCCACATGCTGATAAACAGCTCTGTGCCCTAAAGTTTGGCTGGCATCTTTTAGGAGAAAGCATGGCAATTGGTGGTTATGCTGAATATCTCAGCTGAGCTTCCACCTAAACCAGCATTCTGTCAACTAGGCTCTGAAAAACATTGATATTCTCAAAGTGTTGGCATGAAAAGTGGTGTACAATATTTTGTAGAATGTCCCTTGGTATGATAACTACAATAAAATTGAACTCATGATTCACTAAACATTAGCATTAACTCTTATAGGCCATCTTATAGACCATGATTCTTGGTTTTTTAACATTGCAGTAAATCCCTAGATAGTCTGTTTATAAAGAGAGGGTATATTCTGTTTGAGGATTTGGAAGCAGCCATCCAAGAATGATTTGCAGCATTGTTTGGGGTAGGTAGCACATTTTAGGGGAATTTAACAAAAATTAATGAGTCTTCATTTGCCTGGTAAATGAAGAAGAGGGTCTCACTTTCCACTTTTAAATACATGCCTGACATACTTGAGGACCTCCTAGTTGGTCCAACCTCTTCAAGGTTCCACTATTGGTCTTCTAGCATATAACCCTGTGGATGAAGATTTTACCATGTGACTTTAGAGAACTCTCGAGGTCCATAGAAATGATTCATTGGCTCCTGTCTAATGAAATTCAGAGGACAGGCCTTCTTAGAACAGCTCTTGCTTAAACTTCCCATTCAGATTGAATATGGAATATGATGTATTTACTGCAGCCATGGCCTGCAGTCCTGTGTTTGGACAATCACAAAGCTATGGTTATAATATTAGTGGTAGAAATGACAGCAGTCTTTGGAATGGCCTTGGCTTCTTGTAATTTGTCACATACCAGGACAGAACTTCACATGTATTTCCAAATTTAATTGGCAAATAAAATAATTTTTCTCTTATGTTACTGCAGAGCCTGGTGGGAAAAAACAGATAGCATTAAATCATTCTTGGGGAAAATAGTGCTCAGGAAAGGCATGAAGACATAGTTGATCAGAAAACAGAATTAATTAATGTAGGAAAACTCTGGGAACAGGTCCCTTGGTGGCAGATCCTTTGCCTCAGGCATATGGTGAGAATTTTCATCAGAACCACTTGCTTTTATTATGTGATAATTAAATATATCGAAAACACATAACATCCTCAAATTCATATGTTTATGTATTTGAATTTATATCTGTCTGAATTGATGTAATTAAGTTATATTTACAGAACAAATTAACTATATCTACTATAGCAAATAGTTAAATATAGCCAAAATATAGTAGGTATCAGTCTTCAAACTACCTACCTTTTGAAGAAAGTATTTTGTGACAAACCAAAAACAAGGCATACACTGAAGAAGTAAACAAAAATAAGATATCTATGAGTCTTTGGTTTTGGATATAATGTTTGGGTATTTGTTTTTTAAAAGTAGGAGAGGGATAGCTTACGGGACAGATCCCAGTGACAGATACAATGAAACATAGCCATGGCTGAAGCAAAACCACAAATAAAGACGTGGAAGAAGGTAGGTTGTATGGAAAGTTCATGTTGCAGCATTGCGTCACAGTGCTGTGGCTGGCCTGCTTTAGGGATGGAATGTTGTTTGTTGAAGTGCCATAGTTTGGGGTTGGTAGGATACTACTCCTGTAAAGAAGGGATGCATCAGGCATGGGGAAATATGATGAACTTGACTTGACAGACATTGAGATTCAGATGCTTTATAGCCCGGGGAACAATAGCTCATAAATCTGTGATCCTATAGTCAATATCTCAAGTCTGATATCATTGGGGACTCTGGGTCTCATGGTGGCCTGAATTGACTGTAGAGTAGCTGAGACCCAAGGATGAGTACCAAATGATTGATAGATGAGCAGATTCTAACCAAATGATAGACAATCTGATTCTAAGTAGATGCACAATAAAGACCAATGCTGTCCTTGACACCAGGAGAGAAATGTCCTTGATACCAGGAGAGGATGGACAGCAGTGGCAAATGCCTCAGAAACTGAACAAGGGAAACATTTGGTAATGAGTTCTTCCTACAAGGAGATGTTACTTGTTACTTCTTACAATGAGAGGGCAAAGCTAGAGATTTTTCACAAGTGGTAAGAGGAAAAGCAGTGCTTTAGAAATGCCAGAGAAGAGAGAAAGGACAGTAATGGCGAATGCCTCTTAGGGACAATGGAAACACTTGGTAATGAGTCTTTCTTAAAATGAGATATTACTTTGACGACAGGGCAAAGCTCTGAATTTTTTATAACTGCAGCCCTGGAATCTGTTATTGCAAGAGAAGTGCATATTTCAAGAAAAGTGAAATTAAGCCAAAGACATGGTGATTCCCATGTCTCACTTTTGGTCCAAGAATGTGGAGAGTTTGTTTGTCTTGTTTTGTTTCTTCTGAATTTTCTGAAATAGTTCATCCAGCTAAGACTAATTTATTAATGGTCCAGGATTAGGTCTCTTCATGTCTAATTTACATCAGGCATGTTTTTTAAAAAGGTGTAAAGGTATTAAAATGAGATTTATTATGATAGGAAAACAAATCTGTGCTGAGATAATATCGGGTGGTCAAATTGTATAGGCAAATCCAAGCAAGCTACCTGTCTCCCCTCTTGCTCGTCTCCTCTGGGTGAAACAGGTGAGGTAGCTTTGCACTTGGTGGGTCAGTTTCCATGCATAAATCTTAAGAATGTTGGGGTGTCAAGGAAGAGGGACCTTTGGGACTCTACTTGGTAAACTGTAGAGTAAGCTTGGAAAACATCAGAGGATGCTCCAGGTAGCAAGACATGGTATGTTTGCCAAACTTGTATTTCATTTAGTTTTTTTATTTCTGTAACAGCTGAGGAGGGGTTGGGGATTTAGCTCAGTGGTAGGCGCTTGCCTAGGGGCGCAAAGGCCCTGGGTTGGTCCCCAGCTCTGAAAAAAAAAGAAAAAAAAAAAAAAAAAAACAAAACAAAAAAACAGCTGAGGAGGGTCTAGATTTGGGAGAGAGATGGGGAGAAGAAATAGAACACAGAACACAGGAGAGAGGAAGGGAAGGGAGAGGAGAGGACTAGATCATGGTTTTGTAGCTTCTTTAACATCTTTAAAAGATGTCCAAGAATACTATTCTCCACAGACCTCCTTCCTAGTCGAGATTTCTCTCCTGTTTTCTAACTGCCACAGTGTATTTTTGCTGTAGAAAATGTTTCTGAAACAGTAACATAAATTGGCAGGTATAAAAACCATGAAAGAAAGACATTAATAACAAGCAAGCTGTTTCTGTAATTTATGAAGAAACGTTAAAGTGTACTACATGTTAACAAGCAATAGAGTAATTCTTTTGATGCCCATGTAAATAAGTAACCATATCAGAAGAAATAAGGCTTTTTAGCAGCAGCAGTACTATGACGTACATATATTTCACGGTTGGCAATTAAATAGATATGGTAAGTCTCTACCCTTGCCACATAAAAAGACTTGCTGGCAGGGCTCTGTAGCAAGACTGTGTTTTCATTGGCCTAAACAACTACTGCTGTGGTTCTCAACCTGTGAATCTTAACCCCTTTGGTGTCAAATGACCCTTTCATAGGGTCATATATGAGATATTTACAGTATAATTTGTAACAGTAGCAAAATTACATGTTATATAGTAGCAATGAAAATGAAGTTATAAAGTAACAATGAAGTAATTTTATACTGCACCCTGAAGAGGTGTGTTAAAGGGTCATAGCATTAGGAAGATTGAGAACCAGTGGTCTAGGGACTCTGTACACCACAGTCTGATGTTCTGTTTTAGAAACACCTGTTTGACCTGTCCTAGCTAATCAGTTCTGTTCTGGTTTCTTCTGGGATATGTATTGACAGAATCTGTGCGCACAGTTTCCTCTGAACCAAGAGTAAATGAGTTAGTTACTTGTTTTACTTACTTGTGAACTGTATTTACATCCTTGTACAACATGAGACCTTGCTTAGATATTAGGAGGCATTAAACAAGGAAGATGTCAGGAACGCAAACAGTCCGAATGACCTGACCAGAAGTGTGTGGGAGGTGCTTTGATTTCTCCAACCCTCCACTGTACTGCCTTCTGTCTCTTTTCCACTGTCAGTCAATTAGCAGAGCAGGAGAGGCTAGGGCTACCACCCTTCCACATTTGCAACTTCCTGTCTATCACTACAAAGGCAGGAAGTAACCAGTGCTGGGTAGATCTAACAATGTGGGCGGAGCTAGTAAAGTGGGTGGTGCTAGTAGGATAGAGCCACACCTGCTCAGCGGATTATCCTGAGAGGAGAGCAGTCTAGGTCCCATCCTTCCTTCCCAGCTTCCTTTTCTCTGCTAAGTGTATAGAGATGGTGCAATCGTGGCAAATTGAGAGGCAAGACTCTAATTGTGATTGTTGCTCTGTTATCCCATGGGAAAGCAGAAGACACTAGCTGGTCACTCTGGGGCTCCTTGTCGATGCTTGGTACAGGCTCCAAAGGAGTTGCTGAGTCCTGTGGTAGATCCTCCAGGACATGCGTTACTCGCGGACAGTGTTCAAAGCTGTCAGCAGGTCTTGAGCTCAGCAACAGAATGTGTAAACAGTGCAAGGAGTGCAGTGCTTGTCCTCCATGATAGAGGGGACTCTGTTTCTTTGAATTTTAGATTCTTGACTCAAAGAGACACAGGGTACCCCCTGCTGCAAGGGTGGCCCACCTGAAGGAATAATTTGTATATTTACAGTTCTCCTGTTAGGTAGACTCTGTATTTATTCCAAATGTTTATTGAAGTAATAAAATACAATTACATGATATTACTATAAGAAATTATTGTTCTTTGGAAAAAGCTAAAATAGTATACACAAAGTGGTTATTGGGGTGCGAATAAAAGCTTTAGAAACTGATTAAATATATTCATTGTAATACTTTCTAACTAGGATTTTTCTACTTAGATTAAATGATCATAACCAGAAAGCATATTGGTTCTGGAATTTCACATATTAAAAATGTAGTATCATCATAAAAAATAACACTATCTCCATGTCCCCCCAAGTTCATCATTGCCAGTAGATATTATTAAGATAAAGGTGTTAGGACAGATGGACTGTCCATGACTTGAAGCATTGTAAAGCAGTTACTGGATCCGCTTGGCTTAGTACTTCCTTCTGTATAGTACTGGCTATGTGGTGCCTGGAGGTGTTACAGCTGATCATGACACCAAGTGGTCAGATAAGCCACCACTTCCTTTGTTGAGTAGACTTGAATCTGGCAGGCAGTCTGATTACATGCAAACATGAAGGTGACTTATCACCTATGTTGCCTCTCTGAACATAATCTAGACTGTATTTTCTGATATTTGGATAATAAGTGCAGATATTCTTTATGGATCGTGGCATAAATTCCCTCTACTTCATATGCCTAAGACCCCTACACTTGACTGCAAACTTTTTCTTTATGATGCTTAGTAACGTATGTACTTGGAGCTCCTTTCCTATAGGAGGTCCCTGAAGCCTCCACGTAGAATCAACAATTCACAACATGGCTGAGCTGACTTCCGGTTCTCCTGAAATGGCACATGCTCTCCACCTTTCCAGTCACTGCCTCCCTGTGAAACGAGATGACCATACAAATTCCTGACCTGTAAAATTCTCCTTTTAGGATCCGCCTACTTCTGTTTCCCTTGGACTGCGAATGGAAGAGATGATTTTCAACTTGGCAGACACACATCTATTTTTCAATGACCTAGAAGTAAGTCGGAATTGTTTTAGAACGTATCTGAAAATAAGTGATTGGTTCTGAAGAAATTATTGGATCTTGCTCTTTTAAAATATGTAATTAGAATATTGAGACAAAGTGCTTTTAGGGCAAGGGGCTTCCTCTTCATGCTATTTGAAGTTGGACCCTACATTATTAAAGTTTGATGACAAGATTCCTAAGTATCAAGCATGACTCTCGGAAGCTTTCTAAGTCTTGGTTTCATAAGCACCATGGAGATGTGTGTCCTTAAACACTGGCAGGAGTTATGCGGTTGCCTGTACGGTCCCTACCGATCTCTTGCTGTGCTTTTCTGTCCGGTGGTGGATATTTGGAGATTGCTTGCACCAGGCCTTTGCTGTTTGGACTGCTAGGACGTCTCATGTCTTAACTGCAGCTCATTTTATGGGGGGAATGTCTCTAAGCTGTCTGACTGACTGCGACTGACAGCGAGAGTCGCGATTGTAGTTAGTGGCCTTCCTAACAAAGAAGGGCATTGTTCTCACCTATCTCCACCACGACAAAACATGAGTGTAACCGCGCTGCCTGCCTCCTTCACGGACAGTTGTTTATTTAACTCTCACTGCTAAGCAAGCTTGTGGCAGGGCCGCCAACAGGCATTAATCATCAACTTGTTGCTTTGCTAGGTTCTGTAAACGTATGTTATTTCAGACAGGACAAGAATCTCAAAGATTCAAATAGAACTTTTACTGATCAAAGTTAATTGGCAGCAATTGGCCTTTAAATATTTCCTGATGTTTCCCTTCCCAAAATCAAGCAAAATGCACCTTATTTAGTAGAGGAGCCAAAATCACTTGGAAAAAGCCAGCATGCGACGGAACTTAAATGCGGTTTGTTCAACATCTGTCCTGTATTTTGATTTCTTTTCATCCGCACTGAAACAACTCACAGGCGAATTGGCAGCTTCCAGTGCAATAAAATGATTTAAATGTACTCGATTTTTTTTTCTCATTCCTTGGAGATATATTTATTTTTATATTTCAAAGTAAAATGCGATTTTTAATTTTCACATTCTTGACTGTTTGCTTTCCCTGAGGAAATGACATGGAAGCCTTAGTGATTTCTCGTGGGGGAAATTCCCTCGGAGTGGCAACTCCACAATTACCTTTATAAAGGCTTCATAATCAACACTTATTTTCAAAACCCGTTTTTGATTTGTGGTCATCTTGCACTTTGTGAGAGGGCAACACAAAAACTCCATATTTTACCAGCCTGTTAAAATTCTCTACCCGGATTTCCATCTCTCTCTGAGGACACCGGCGAGGCTGGCGTTTTTTGCTAAATGGAACCTTGTCCCCCGTGCTCCTGCTCACCCCTGTCTGTGCAGCCATCAAGACAAGGCTTTGCTATTGATTCAGAATTCTGCCCTGTTACAAGTGCCAAATGGTGCAGCAAAAACGAGGAGTTAAGCGAAGTAATGATTTATGATATGATTTATGATGGTTTTTATGAAAGCTTCCAAACTCAGTTTTGATTTAATACAGATTTTTTTCTTTGTTTAATTTGCATTATTTCACTGAAAAACAGAGGGAGACTGAAATAGCACTCAAATATCTTTAAAGCGCACACTTGAAGTTCTAATTTAAGGATGTGGGTATTGAAAAAACTTTCGCCTGTTCTTTGAAGCGTGTGAAATGCCAGGATCTGCTCTTGCGCGCGTGTTACTTCTTACTAGAGGAGCAAAAGAGACTGAGTATGTAATTCAGCCACATACATAAAATGATAATGAAAATATTTCCCAGTTCCAGGCCTGGTGCAAGTAGCTTTCTCAGTTGTTTTATTACACAATAATATGCAGCTGTAACAGATTTGTTAACCCCTCCGTAGACATTATTTTCTCTAGATTTGTATATCATTTTAAAATAAGTTGGTTCGTACACTCACACAGTCTTAACTTTTACATTTTTTTTAACTCAGCAAACCTGGTACTGGTCACTGCAAACACAAATTTCTTTGGCTAAAAAAAGTAAAAAATATTCCTTTGGCAAGACTCTTAAGAAAGCCAAAATGATCTTCTCAGGCAGCAGCAATGGGCAATGCCTGATTTCACACACGTTGCAGTGTGCGGAGTGAGCAACGCCGACATTTTAATAGACACAATGACAGGAGTTAGCTTCTGACCATCTGTGACATGAGACTTTGAGGAGCTGGACAAGCTGTGGTCAGGCCTACAGCGTCATACCTGAACCCTGGTTACTGACAGTGCCTTTACTTCCTCTGACACCCGGGCTTTCCTCTAGCTGCCCTCTGCATGTTCAGCTCATAGTTGCTTAATAAGACAAAATATGGGAGGGGGCTTTCAGCAACATGGGTCGTACTTCAGAGTATGGGCACATGGTATCCACTAGGGTCTGATTTAAAAGACTTAGGGAATGACTTTTAAAGACATTCAGAAACACCATCGGGAGCTCTGAAAGGTAATGTACCTAATAACGCTGTTTAGTTCTGAAGTCTTGCCATCTCAGTGGCCTTTTTAGTTAAAATATCAAAATTCATGATAATTCCATTGATGCATCAGGAAAATAAATTAGAAAGAAAAGTTTGGTGTCTTTGTGTCGTTAAAAATGTCTGATGTTTTAAGGAACAAGAATGTGAGGGAGACTTAACTATCATTGGAAGTAATACTTTCCCTGGCAGAAGCAGGCAGAAGCACTAGTTGCTAAGCATGCCTCTGACTTCTGATTCCTGGCTGGACAGATGGCCATCAATCACTATACAGAAAGTCTCCACATGCAATCCGATGGCACATATATAGAAGCCATTTTGTTTGTAAATGACACTGGAACCAGAGTGTTTCTCCGCTTCTTTAGAATGTGTGACTTTCTAACAGTACAGAGAAAGTAGTTCTCTCTGTTGACTTTGTACTCAAAGACCCTCTGCAGACAGGTCCAACAGCAGCCATGTGGGATCCATGCTGCATCCTGTGGACTCATCTGCTGGAACTTCCTTCATTTAAAAGGAAACATTTGGTGCAGATACTCAATAGAAACGAGGCATTGCAGTCCCTCCTGAGCTTTCTCTCGGTGCTGTGTAATATTCACTACCAGGGTAGCCGCCATGCCGATATGTGGCCTCCATCTGGCGTCTCTCAGGAGTAGGCAGGAACAGACTTCATGTGTTACCCCTAGAGAGATGAAGTCTAGGAGATGGAAACCTGCCCCGACATCTGGGGACACAGCATATGAGGTCATTGCCTGCACTACTCATTAGCTCCCTAATGCGTTGTTCAGTTGGGTGTCCTGGTTAGAATTTGTTGTTAATCTGACATAGGCCATCTTTATCTGAGGAAAGGGAACTTAATTGAGAAAATTCCTCTGGGAGATTGGCCCTTGGGCAAGTCCATGGAGCATTTTCTTGATTAATAAGTGATATGGGAGAGTCTGGCTCATTGGAGATGGCACCACCCCTGGGCAGGTGGTGCTGGGTAGAGCAGGTCTTGGATAGCAAGGCAGTGAGCAGCATTCCTCCATGGCCTCTGCTTCAGTTCCCTCAGTCAGGATAGAGTGTGGTCTGAGAGTTGTGAGCTGAAGTAAATCCTCTCTCCCCCAAGATTCTTATGGCCATGGTGTCTATAACAGCAGTAGAAACCTGAGACAGATTGGCGGTCCAGTTGATTTCTGCTGTACAGATACCTGGTACAAATACTTCGACTCCTGTCTAGGTCAGTTCGCCTGTGGTTTTAAAAAATACCTATACTTATAATCCTTGCTGGTACCCTGTTTCAAAAAATAAAGAGCAGAGGCTCTGGCCTCACTATGGTCGGGGTTGATGAATCAGAGATCAATGTAAAGAACTTGTAGACAGTGCCCGATGGCACCAGAGGGTATCGGGACCTTTGTCTTGTAAAGATTCACGTGTACCTTAGTTTAAGTCAGCCTTTAAATGGATGAGTTTAGAAAGATAAGGTTTATTCTTCTAAAGCTTGTGTTATTTGGCAACTATCTTAGTATATCTTATTTACACATTTATTTTTATTGGGAAAAGGATCTTTCTTCAAACTGTCCAGTCATGGCAGTATTGAGTGACTACAAATGAAGCATGGTATACTGGAGTGTGCCTCCAAAAGCATGGACCGCTGAATTCAGAAGCTGACTTCTTTGAGTTTGAGAAATATGATTCACCTAGAAAATACTTTTCCCTATAAATAGACGCTCCGGTGCCCAGCAACAGCTTTGTGGGTGCTGGAAGCCTTGGTTTTTTAGCAGCCAGAGAAAGGGCTTCTTGGGTACCGATGAAGAAGGCATGCAGAAATGAGCCAAGCTGGTTTCTGTGTTTAGTTATTCTCATGAGCCCAAAGTAACTGAAGAAAAATGCATGGGTCAGCCAATAGTTACATGCCAAACATAAATGTCCCACTACATTGCACACGCATGCGCGCGCGCACACACACACACACACACACACACACACACACACACACACACACACACAGAGACAACTTGACATTTTCAGCTCTGTACATAGCCTTTGGGGTCTGCAGATAAAATGTAAGGAACTACATTACTTTAACTCTGTTAACATCCTTCCTGGTAGCCAATGCACATGTTGATTATTAAGTGCCAGGTGGTGGTGGGGTAGCCCTTTAATCCCAGCACTCAGGAGACATAAACAGGCAGATTTCTGACTTCAAGGCCAGCTTCATCCACAGAGCAAGTTCCAGGACAGTCATGGCTACACAGAGAAACCCTGTCTCAAACACAAACAAACAAACAAATAAACAAAAAGTAAGTTTTGTTAAGTTAAATTCATCTGCATTGTTAGAACAAAACATTTATTCTTGCTTCCTTCCCCAGCAAGATTACTTGGTTGGCCCATGTTTCTAGTTTAGGGTACTAGAAACCCTCAGTTTAAGGAAGGAGAAATTTTATCAGCAACAGATGATTGTTAACACCATAAATTATACTGAATTTGTTTTACCTGTATTACCTGTATGAACAACAAAGCTTTTACATTATCTGTTATTCCTACTAAAATGTTTATTGTTCTTATTTATTCCCAATTTCTCATAAGACTTTTATTTTATCTAAAATAGATGTATTCGAATGCTTTGATAATTTGATGTCTGTCAAAAAGTTAAGAGTCAATCACTCTGTGATTGGGGTGAAGTCTTTATAATTGCACTGGGGAGCCACTGGAGTCTTTTAAACATGGACTGGATGGAATAGCATCATACTTTAAAGAAAACGAACCTTTCTATCAAGTGAAGAATGAATGCTGAGTACAGCAGAACTAGTTCAAAATGTTGGCAGCCACAGGGTCACCAGAGCTAAGCCTGTCACAGTTCTGATCCCGGTGGGTGGCACAGGATTCACAGTGCATCTTGGTGGAAGTGGTGGTGTTGGTGCTAGTGGAGAGGGGACAGAGTCTCTAAGGACTGCTTTGTTTGTTTTCTTTTAACCTGAGTCTTAAAAGTGTGGATCCATATCTGAGAAAGAGGAAGAGGAAGAGTAGGTCTGCATGGCGGGAGGTGTGCATGGGGTGGGGAGTCACGTCTTCTGCAATGAGCACAGGAAGTTTAATTATCCAGAAATGGCAGAGAAACATGCGGGTTTAGATGTCAGCAGAGGGAGGCAAATTTGAAAGTATAGTTTGAGAAATGATAAAAATCATGAGGACCAGGTGATATATCCCATGGTGGGGTGGAGTGTAAATTGAGAAAGAAGCCAAAGACTGAGTTTTAGGCACTCTGCCAGCTAGAAACAGGAGCTCCAAAGAAAATTGAAAGGACCAGCCAGAGAGGCAGGCAGGAGCATACGACCTGTACAAAAGACCTGTGGAATCAGCATTCAAGAACGTTCCAGAATAGGGGGTGTTCCTGTGTTGTGTGCTGCCTGGGATGTAAGGTGAACAGAGTGGTCCTGGTGCGACTGGGAAGTTGGCTGCTGGGAGATCTGATAAGGTGCATTTCAGTGAAGCAGGAAGACAGGAGCCTGACCTGAAAGAGACAGAAGAGAAAGATAAGAAGGCTGAGAGTTTCCATGGAAACACGATGTGGACATGGTAGAACGTGTGTGGGGGTGGGGGGTAATAGCATCAAGAGATGCCCGCTTAGGGCTTTTGCTCTTCAGTACATTTATGTGCTTTGCTTGTTAGTGCATTGCTATGCATGTGTGTGCATATGAACGTGAAGACCAGAGCTGATACAAGACTCTTCTTCAGTCATTCTCTTTCTTACGGACTGGGGCAAGGTCTCTCACTCTTCAATTCAACTAATTTAGACAGCAAACCTTCCAAGGGTGGTTCTTCCTCAGCCCCTCACATGCTTGGGTTCTAGGCGAACTGTCCTGCTCAGCATCTCCATGGGTGCCTCCAGTTCTCACAGCTGTGTGCCAAGTGCTTTTACCCACTGAGCCACTTCCCTATCCTCCAACCAAGGTGCTAAATGGAAGATAGTTAGGAACACACCGTGTGCCCCGAGGAATGATTCAGAAGAAAGGAAAGCCACAGTACAGAGCAAGGAAACAGAGGAATATGTCCTACACAAAGACCCGGGCTGATCATAGGGAAGGGACAGTCTAATTCCCACAGATAAAGCGGGGGCAGGGCTTGGCAGAGGTAGGAGGAGGTCTTTCTTGCTACAGAAGTTCTTAGTGATTTTTACTTCTGTGGCCTTCTATGTCCTTCTCTATAATTCAGTCGGAAGTCCCTTGAGGCCAGAGACCATTGACTGTCCACTTGAACTCTGAGCTACTTACACAAAATTCACTACATAGAAGGCTTTCTTTATATTCCTTGTCCATTTGTTTCAGATTGGTTTAGAGTGAGGTCTAGTCATGTCTGTGTGGTACGAGGACTCGTGGTGTCAGGTACGTTAGGCAAGCACTCTACAGTTTAACCACACCCTCAGTCCAGCGCCTCCATTTTTACAATCTGAAAATCTGAATTTGAAAAGCGAATGTAGGTTCATCGCTATCTTAAAAATAGTTAAAATCTTAAACTTTGAAATTATCCTTTTAAAAGTCATATCACAAAACTTCACTGTCAGAACGATTTATTTAGAAAGAGCTATGACATGAAATGATAATTACCATGGTTCTAGTTTAGGGCTTAAGAAATGAAGGTATGCATATAAAAATAAAAGGATTTCATTCATTAAAATATGAAAGGTAATAATTTCTGTAACAACCGATTTGTTTCTGGATAATGGAATGACAGATTATTTGCTTTTTAAATTGTTATTTTCTGTAGTTAATATTTTTTATTAACACGGTGGTACCAATTAATAGAACCCACTAGATAGTTCCACAGATACACACAGCACACATTGAAGATATTATTCCTGATTAGATACCACCTTCTCCCCCAACACCGCAGGATTTAATATGAAATTCCTCCCTTTCCTTGCTACATCCTGTATGTTTTCCTTTCTCTTGAATCATTTCCATGAATACACAAGTGAATATAGTCATAACGCTACTCTCCTTTACTCAAAGCCCTAATGTCATGTGGCTAACGTGGTTAGTTTTAGAGATACGGAGCTTGAATTTATCCATCCTGTACCTACCCTTCCCAGCTGTCAGACTGGGTGGTGATACACTTCTCAGGGTTCCCATGAGCGCTGTATGAGTTAACTAACACCTGCGAATCACATACAGTGGGCCTTGGCACATAGGGAACACTGAGGCGGTCATAGATGCTATTGCTGTCTATTGCTTTTTTTTCCATGAAGAACACTGTTAAGGCTGAGAAAGGAGAAACATAAGTTAATGAAGTGTGTGGACCATATATGTTTTGTTGTCCAAAAAGCTCATAGAGAATTTCAAAGAAACCAACCAAAACCATTACCAGTGGTTAGTATGCAAGTACCACTTATTCTAGGTACACCACTGAGTCTTTCTCTTGCTCCAGCCACATGTCCTCCTAGTCATGACTTGCATGAGGGTTGTTGGTGTACTTCTGGCCTCTGCACCTGGATTTCATCACCATGATGAAGATCTTGTCTTCATGGCCAAGACTGTGATTCTTTGTTTCGGCTGACAAGTTTAATGTGTTGTCTTCAGAATTCGTGTCTTGAAGGATGGCTTTTGGAACTTGCTGGAAGGGCTACAGCAGGTGCAAGGGCCTTGTGGTCTGAAGTTAGTCAGGCAGAGAGCCCTCCCAGTGGATGTAACACCAGCACAGCAGGTCTAGTGGGCTGATTGGCTCAGTTTCTGATGAGATGGGCAGGAGGGCATGAGACTTCTGGGAATGCTTTCTCAGGTAATCAATTGATTCTCCATCGAAACCATGAGTGCAACTTTTGCAGTATCTGCAGATTACATATGTGGATGATTGCAGTGAGGTGGATTACATATGCAGATGACTGGAGTGGGGTAGATTACCACTTGGTGAGGTAAATGGAAAGCTGAAGTGAGATCTAGGGGATTTTTCAAATCGCCTTGCACCGCACTTGCACACATCTGTCCCTGAACCTGGCACATCATCTTGAGCACAGTATGAAGTGAATGAATGGCCTCTCAGTGCTGCCACAAAGTGACTTAGGAAAGAACCCCAGTGTTGGATTCTGCTCCTTCCCACATGGCTTTGAAAGCTATGCTTGTTTCTCATTGTCTTTCAAATCTCTAAACCAAAGTTACTCAGGCAATCTCATGTCTATTTTGAAATTACTGGGAGACAGCTCAGAGGACAGACACATGCACATTCTCATTGTTGGATACAGAGAAACGCCATTTTAGCAGCTTCTGCAAAGTGATAAAGACTTCCTTCACTTTGACTGGTCTTTGCTCCGTTCTGAATATCAGTGGGGCATTGGAGAAATCCAATATACAGAATAACAGACATCTTTCACTCTCTACTCTTCTCATTGGTAGAATAAAATATCTAATAGAAGCAATGGAAAGGAGCATGCTTCCTTTAGCTCACGGTTGACCACTTAGTCCACCTTTGCAGGACGGTGCAGCATTAGCACAGCAGCTTGAGGTGCCGGTCACATTGCTCTGCCATCAGAAAGCAAAGGGAAAAGAGAGCTGGTGCTTAGCTTGCTTCTCTATATTCAGTCCAGGATAAGTCCATGGAAAGATGTCACCCACATCGAGGGTCTTTCCACCTCAGGCACCCAAGCTACAACTCTTCCATAGAGCTGCTCGGAAGTGTGTCTCCTAGGTGATTCTCAGCCCTGTCACGCTGAAGCTAACCAGCACACGTATGAGTACCATTTCAAGAGCTGGGATGAGACAGCACAGGCACCACCGTGTCATATCTGGCCTAAAGAAGCCCACGAGCTGGGTAAAGACAGAGGGGAAAGGGACACTATTGCATGTGGTGGTGACAATGGAGAAGGCAATGTGTGGGAGCCATGGGGTCCAGTCTAGGGGTAAGACTGAGAGGGAAGGAGACGTGACCTCTCTAGGAAGTGACACGGCATGATGGCATCGGTTTGGGGATCAGAATTTGAGTGGGTACAGAGCACAGAGGACCCCTAGGAGGTCAGAGCATGGTACAGAAGAGAAGGTTTTAGGCAGGGCTTTTGGAAAGCAGATTTCATGTGAGCCAAGAGTGCTTATTATAGAACTTTCCATACATGTGGAGGTAAATTGTATGGCAGAGGGATCTGCAACCTAAGTGGGAAATCACCTGGTTTACCTCAGGGGGAAGAGAAAGCAAAGGAAGCTGGAGAGCTGTTCTAAAGTCAGCTGTAGCATCTATAGGTTTATGTGGCCTAGTGGGTAGGAATCCTAACTTCTAGCCTGACCAAGCCATGACATAGACCTCAAAAGTAGGAGCTAGCCTTGGAAGGAAGATCCTGCATTGGAGTTGGAAGCATTGGATGCGCAAGATGTTCCTGACATGTGCAGTAAGCCAGAAACCACAGAGACCTAAAGCTTAGCAGAGAATACGAAGCAGGAACCATGTCCCAGAAGCAGCAGAGTGGAGGGGAAAGGAGTTACCTCAGCAGAAGCTGCCTGTCCACAATGGTAGTTTGGCAACATTCAGAAAATTCCTGGTTCAGGAAATTCAATGACTCAGTAAGACAAACTGACCACTGGTCACTCTAATCAATTAGTCTCGATTAGTCTACGAGACCGTAGCTAACCTTCAGTGAGAGTCTAGTCCTAGCCCATGCTTATGCTCCTGTCATGCAGGGCCACGGAAGGTAGAGTGAACAATCTGAAGATACAGAGTGTGGCAGAGAGGTACAGCCAGGTGTGGCACTGCATCCCCACAGTGTGGCAGTCCCACTGTGTGTCACCTTCACACCAGTCTGACAAGAGTCAAGGGCAGCAGGGATGGATTGCAGTTAGGCAGTCCTGGCTGGGATGCTGACACACAGAAGTGCTCTTGTCGTCGAGCGTCCTTCTTGAGGACAAGAATGACTTTTCAGTAGTGGGCTCCTCCAAGGCCAGTTTGTTTCAAAATTGTTGCCTGTCTCCAGCTTCTAGTTTCAACCTTTCATTCTGACAGGTGCTGAATCACCATCAGGGGAGAGCACTAGAACTTTGGAAAACCAAAGTGAACTCTTGTGCCCTAGGGAATTGGCATAACAGAAAAAGGAATTTCTCTCTCTCTCTCCCCCTCCCCCTCCCTCTCTCTCTCCCTCTCCCCCTCTCTCTCTCTCCTTTTTCTTCTTTAATATTGAATAGCACAAGAGAAGGCCTGTACCTCCATCTTCCCACAAATGCGTTTCGGCTCCATCCCTGAGGGCTTCTCCCATTTCGGTGTGTCTACAATGGAGCCTCTATGTGTGCCTCACTCAGTATTCCGAGGGTGCCTCCAACAGCGCTTTCTAAATACTCAGTTCTTCTCCCTGGTCATTCTCAGCCCCTCTCCTGTAAGCAGGTGGACAGCTAGGTCTGGGAGTGGGGATGTTGCTTTTGAGTAATGTCCTTTTGCCAACTCCTCCTGCCTCTTTGGTGTAAGTGACCAAGAATTACCTTCTGGGGGGTGGGGTGGGGGTATTTCCACAAAGTTAAAGGAAACAGATGTCTGAGACACCTTCCCTTTTAGAGATTTAAGCCTCTATTAGTGCAGTCCTACTGGACTTGAAGATGAAGTGTTTCTTTAAACAAAAAAAGTAAAGGTAGCTTAGAAAACTCATCACCAAAGACAGCGCGTTAGCACGTATGAAGAACATGCCAGGATCTCAGGGGATAGAAATGATTTTAGTGTATTGACTGGAAGCGACCTTCCAGTGCATGCTGTGTTATTTAAATTACAGGGAATTAAGGTGAATAACTCACATTCACAATCATATTCCCGTCAGCGGCTTAAGCCCGAGCTCTCCTCTGAAAGTGGCAAGGCCTGCTGGAAACCGTCAAGGCACACTTTGCAAAAACTCGGGGAAGACGTTAAAGTTTTATGTGGGTTGAAATAAGAAACAAATTAACTCTGTGGCAGCACCTTTAGGGAAACGGATAGTTTGTTACCTTGTGGTAGGGTTGGAGCTGAGAGTGCAAATAAAGGCCTTAGAGGGACAAGAGGAACAGTAACTACTTAGTGACAGGTGGGAGCACTAGCAGTGAGTGTGGCAAGCCAGCGGTATACAGTGAGCAGAGCTGCAGAGCCAGACAGTTAGTATCAGTTAGAATCCTTTCAGAGGATGCAGGAATGAAGGTGGAATATCTGCCTAGCTTGGGAACCATAGTGAATTGCAGTCACTGTCTATGCCAGCCTTCATGGAGCAGCACCTGTGGACCAAGGGTTATCTTCAGTACTCAAAATAGAATCAGGAGGAATGGACTTTAGCCATGCTGCTAAAGTTAACAGTCCAGGAAAATGCTGTCAGCCATTGCTTGGCTTAAAAAGTACAAAACGTGCACCAGATGAAATGTTACACAGTCTTTCAAAATAAAATGTGGGCATAGTAGATACCCTTCAATCCCAGCACTCAGGAGGAAGAGGCAGGGGGATTGAGAGTTCTAGGCTAGTCTGGACTATTAGAGACAGCGTGTCTCAAAAACAAACAAACAAACAAAAAACAAGCAAACAAACAACAACAACAAAAACCACCACAGTGATAGAACTCATCATGATAGCTCAGTAGTAGGTCATTTGTCTAATACACACAAGGCTCTGAGTTCAATCTCCTGCACATGTATGTGTGTACACACACCTGTGCATACACACACATCATGCACATGCATGCACACATGTGTGCATACACATACAAGAGAGAGATAAAGGCAGAAGAACCGAGATACAGACCAAGAGTAACATAGCTGATTGATTATTTTTACAGGTTTGTCACATATTGTTGAATGAGAGAAAAAACCATCCTAATCTGGACTTGTTTGCCCATGCCTCTCCCCTGAAAATGTAAGCTCCTCAGCACCATTGAGCAACTTGGAATCAGTGAATTAGTGGGAGGCTACAGCAAGGATGAGAGATGCTTATCTGTAATCATTTCCGACATGTCGGGGAGGGAGTCAGTCTCTTTAATCATTTTCCATGAATTTTTTTGTGTGGGATTATATCCTCTTCCAATCAGACGATACTCTTACTTTTACAAACTTTTTTATCTGGTGCCACACAGTGATGATATCAATTTGCTTGTGATTAGGTCTTCTCTCCTGATGAGACCACCTGAAAGGCTATGTTCAATGGTAGCCACGTGCTTGGTCCAGTGGTAAGAAATACATAGAGAGAAAGAGTATATAAGCAATGGTGTGTTCCCCTGCAGAAATTATTATGTGGCATGGCACCCAAAGCTGTCCTCAGAGGACTCCATGTTGTTGTCTGTTAGATGCAGTTTTAGGAAGGCCGGAAAGAGTTCTTCACAGGGTCTTGCCTGTAGCACGGGATCAACGATGGCAGAGCTACTGTTCCTCAAAGGAGTTATGCAGAGGACATCGGAGGACTTGCAGAAAGAAAGAAAGCAGTAGAAGCTTAGTCTGGAAGTGAGAGAATGGAGAAAGAGAACATTGTAACAAGCTGTGGGCAAAGCTATCATTAGGGAAGGAGGGACTGACAGTTCTTGCAGGGGTGGGCTACTCCTTATCGCACAGAAGGGAGGAGGTGGTGCTGGGAAGCTTTGGGTCATTGCAGGGGCCCTCAAAGGTCTGTCTGCACTGGATTGCACTAGCCATTCCTAATGTAATGTTTCTGATGTCTCACCAGTTAAGTGAGACAGGAAATGTATAGCATTGCTTCCCTAACCCCCAGAAGTTGTAGCATAGAATAGCAGGGATATGTGAGTATTCTGGTATCTTCCCTGAGAGAAAAATAGTGGCAACCCCTTGCACCCGTTCTCTTCAGCTATCCTCCATGTTAGAAAGCTGGAGCATCAAGGGTAGCATGGCACTCGCTTTTGTGGCTTCGTGACCAGGATATAAATAGGTCCCTTTAGACATTGTTAATAGCATGCAGGACTATTAATTAATAAGAGAATTCTGCTCTATATGTATGTAAGTGCTACTGCCATGGTTCCTAGAGAATATGTAACAAAGTCATGCTTTATTGATACATAATACAGTATCTTTCCCTAACAACACAAGCACCTGAACATATCTGTGGCTCTAATCCTAGAGAAAGAGATTTATAGATCGTGGAAATATGGCTGTGAACAAAATTTGCCTCAGTTTTCCTTTCAGGCTGTCAGTAGTTTTGGAGCTCACTGGGCTCCTCATACTACCGAAATACATCTGGTAGGAGGGCTCTCACCACGCCCGACAGGAGCTCGACTCCTTTACTCTCCTCTAAAGACTGTCTTCTAACAGAAGGCTCAGGCAGGCTGGTTTGGGGCGGTGGGTCTCCAAGCCCACTCTACTTGGAAGAGAATGTATTTTATGACAATCCCCTCAGAGGGCCTCCTGCCCTCAGGGCCCACTGATGGGAGGTGATGACGGCCCCTTCCTGAAACTCACAGAGAACCTTTTCCCCTTTCAAGTGCCTGTGTCCGGTTCTGCATGTTTTTCTTTCTGGAGTCAGTAATAATTCCACATCAGAGAGCCCTGGTTTAGGACTAGTGTAGAAACTGGTCAGCCGAGGCTACCCTGACGAGAGCCTGTTTATTCTGAGCAACATAGTCCTTTAGACACAAGTGAGTATTTCTTCCCATTGTAAGATTCTGGCTGGCTAAGCTAACTGAGGTTGACAAACTGGCCTCTTTGAAACTTTCAAACTTGAAACTTTAGCCCCACCCAACAACAAAAGAGGAAACTTACATGAGAATATTTCTTTAATAGTTGTATTGACACAGTTTTCAACTAAAGGTGAATCTGAAGGCATAAATAGTGAAAGAGTGGACTCGAATCTGTTGCAAAGAGCTAGAAAGCGTTTGCAAACTCGCCGAGGGAAAGAGAACACCGTCTCTAAGATATCACCCATTGTAGTTTGCAGCTTACCATTTGAGGTACAAACGCAGCAAACGAACTCCGTGTAAATTAAAGTGTGCCATAAAACACTTTGTAGATATATTCATATGGGACTCCTTTTCCTCAGGTGGCAACAGGGGTAAAAAGAAAGTGACTACAGAGCGGGATAAAAGGTCTCCTGGGCTGGGTGTTTTTCCAGACTCTGCCAGCAAGGCTGCAGCGTAAAGAATGGCTCTTATGAGAAAGTGATTATTCACAGCAAGCCTTGAGTCGGTGTCACTGTGAAAAATTCCTCCCTAGTACATACTCTCAGCAGGAATAATAGATCTAAAAGAAAGGAAACAAGACTTACAAAGAACACTGTCTGCTGCCAGTGACAAATTATGTGTGCAAAACTGATGGGCAAGCCCATTGAAAATGGAGAAATTGGTTTAGCAGTAAATCAAAGCGTACGCTGGAGAGTGGCCTGCCAGTTGACTTAACCAGTGGGGTTTTCAGTAAATGTGCACTGAGTCCTCTTGTCGAGTGGTGTGGATAACACTTATTCTGTATTTTAGCTTGTTGCCTTAGCCTTCCATCACCACGCTCTAAGTTACATAAGATAATGTAAAATGCACGCAATAACTCATGACAAAATTGCATATTATAGACTCAGACAGTAACACGTCACCCTGTGCTGTAAATGCCATAGCCTTTCATAGTAACTGAATAATAAAAGAAGCTGTATATGGTCAGCAGCCATTACATACAAGATCAGTGCCAAAGCATAGATACACAAAACTCCTTTCGTTGTTGTTCAAAACAGCTTGATCCAAAAAGGTTGTATAGCCGGCAGCACTACACAAACTTAGCATGTGTGAAGTCCCCCTAAGTTAATTAAAGATGGATGCTGTACCCATCTGTAAACCTTTATTGAAAAATATTTTACGTATTGCTATCATTAGATTAAGTATAGCTATATCATAACTGTTAGATCAATCCATTAACATTAGACACACGGCACGGGAACATTTTAAATAAGCCCACTTTGTCTTAAAAGTTTATTTTCAGTTCTTTCTGGCTTATATTAAGTAAGACTTTTCACCCTAAGGTTGTGAGTGTGGATAAAGACAGATAGATTTAATATAATCATGTGGTAAAGGAGGTATTCATGGTGAGAAGCAAGTCCAGGCCAAGAGAGACTTACATGTATTTAGTAAGACTGTTCCTCCAAGAAGTCACGATCTTCATGAAATCCCTCTGCGACTAGAAAAGTCACATGCTGACGTATTATTAAATTGACATCCTATTTTAATTAGCAAAATTTTAAGGGATTAATAAACAAATCAAATTTTGAAATGTTTTCCTTCTTCTAGTTATTAATAAGTATGACAGGGCTGGCAGGCTTTTTTTAAATATTTTAATGATCATAAATATCTATCCCAATTATATCATATACCCAGCATAGAGTTTAAACGCTTCAATCTATCTCTTGCCTTAATATGCCATCTGTAGGCACTTTCAGTGAGTACTGTAATCTCTGTGTATTTTATGGCTATTAATACAAGCACATTTGGAACAAAATAGCAAACAGCTTACCTTCGTTAAAGCTGCTATAAATCAAGTCTTGGATTTCTAACCCAAGAATCTAGTTCTTCCTCCTAATACAAACATAAACACAGCAAAATTCCCAGCTCACTTAGGTAAGCCCTGAAGCAAAGGGCAGGCACAAATGTAGCCAAAAGCTGTTTCAGGAATGAGAGACAATAAGAAACAGAATGTGCATCTTTCTACAAACTCAATAATGGATACCGTAGCTGCTCTTGTCAGCCTCTGCGATTTGAAGTCTATCTGCTTTCTCATTGGCTAGCACACTTGTATCATCATAATTCTACCAAATCATATCATTGAAATCGAAATAGTGACTTAACATATGCATCGAGGCCCATGGTATACTGGGTGAATCATTTAGAGCAGGAATTTAAAAATCTATATTTTCTGGGTTTGTTTTAACTCTGTGTCTTATATGTCCACAAATTCTCCAACAGGGGGCTAAATTTCAAAAGTCCCTTGTTCTTCAATGCCACTCCCTTATCAGCAGGCAACATGCAACTGAGTATCACTTGCATGTCCGAGGTAGATGCTAGGTAGGTCCTTGCTAACCAGTGCCAATGTGAAAGGGCTGTTGATCTCATGTCCACTCTGTCACTAGGGGTTGGGCTTGTTCTGTGTGATGCCAAGGGAGTGCAAGTCACACGTCTGGAAAGCCATTGATGTTGCATTAGCATCTGTAAATATTCACCACTCAACTGGGCACACTCTTTTTATAGACAGAAGAAGGCAAGTGAGAAGTCGGTTCGCCTAACTCCTAGAGTGTTAGAACTCAACGAGTTCTGAGATAATTAGAAGCAGGGTCCTTCACCTCTCTCATCTGTGGGCTTCTCTCAGGACTACCTTGCTCAGACCTTCTGAATCAGAGATGGTCTTGGGAGAGCAGACGTCTGTGGTCCTCATCTTACTGTGTTTTTCCAAAGAAGTTATCAAAATATCCAAGCACTTAGAAGTTATTGCCAAAAGTCACCATAGAAGTATCACTCCCTCCAAACTTGTCACTCTCATACTGCCAACACGGGTCAGCCTGAAAGCCCATCTCCGTGATTCAGGCTTCCTGTGAAGCTGGCGTTAGCAGGGCTGCAGGGGGAACTTGTTTTGTGGGGTTGTTGGTTTGGTTGCTTTGAGGCTAGGTACTATTGACAATTTGTGAAAATGCAGCTCGATGACCATAGGTGTGCCTCGTCTCTAAGGTACTGCACTACATGTGGATTTTCATATTAAGAAATATAAGGAATATTCTTAGCAAGTTAGAGATGTCAAAGGTCTCAAGCAAGTAGTCCATATTGTTCCATAGTGAGTTTATCTCTCTGAATGTAACTGTCCAGAGGCAGATAAGAAAGGGACACAGAGGCCAGGGACTGATTCCTCAGCCCTGGCCATTTCTAGCTAGTCTCAGAAGGGGTTGCTGGTGTCCAGACATGGGGCCACCAAGATGGCTCACAAGTTAAGAACACCTGTTGCTCTCAAAGAGGATGCTGACCTGGTTCTCAGAACCCACATAGCAGCATGCAGCCATCTGTAATTTTAGTTCTAGAGGATCTGAGGCCCTCCTCTGACCTTTGTAGACACGAGGCACACTCATGGTGCCCATACAACTATATAGACAAGACGGAAACATAAAAGTAGAATAAATAAATATTTTATTTAAAAGGGGGCAGTAACAACAGCTAGCCATCCAATGACTTCCTCCATTTTAAATCCAGACAGGAAGGTATTGAAACAATTGGACGGCAAGACAATTGTCTGTTTTCTCATGGTAAATTTGGAACACTGACAAATGCAATTGGGTCATAAGAATGTGGGCAGGGTAACTCAACTTCTCTGAAGACATGCTTCTACCATTCACGTATCATTGCCTTTTATAACTGCATCGGCGTCCTATTAGAGCCTCAGTTTATTCAAGGGCTTCAGTTTACTGCAAGTTTGTGTTTCCAGGTTCACGTTCAGAGGTAGAGAGCATCAGTGTGCAGCCAGTGACATCATTTCACTTGGCACTGAGAATAAGGTCCATTGTAACTGTCTTCATTCTCTTTATTAATTTTCCTAAACTAGCTTGAATCGTTTGGTGTATTTTTACATAATTATGGTACAAGCAAAAGGCTTGGGGGAAAAGAACCACCACTACAGTATCAAAGCAGAATAAATATTTGCAGAAAAATTCTGCCATAAGTTAATATTTTGCATATGAGGCCCTGTACAAAATCTGAGTTATTCCCAGGTCTTGATCCAAAAGAACAAGACTGTGGCCCACCCTTAGACACCCGGAGATGATGACAGATCAGAAAAAGGTCAGTTGGAGATGCCATGCCAAGAATAAGACAGAAGGAACCAAAAAGGCAGAAAAACAGTGGAGCAAAGTCCTAAAAGCAAAGACCCGCCTGTGCCGACTGCCTGCACCTGAGCCGCGTTCTGCGGCCTGGTACGTTGGCCTTTTCCCCAGCCGTCCAT